>NC_082670.1:19518125-19833750 GCF_025265405.1 Mesoplodon densirostris
AGATGTGGGTCTGCGGGAACCTAGAATATTCAACACAGGAGGACAGGATCTAACATAGAATTATGTTAGATAGAATTCTACATAGAATTCTAACATAGAATTATGTCCTACGTGGCTCTACCTCTGCCTCAACTGTGAATCTAAATGCTGCAGGAGAGCTTCATGAATTCTCCCTTCACTCAGCGGTGAAATCTCTCAGCCCTAAAATGAAGCTGATAGTGGCACATCACTCCTTTAGTCGGGACACTAGCTCAGAGAACCTAAGACGAGGTCTCATGTTAGTGAAGCTCCGTCCTGTCTTAAAAGCATGGATTCTGAGACATGCATCTGTGTGTTGTTAGGGAGTTTACGATCGTGACAATTAAGCCTCGTCATCCAATAAGCAGACATAGTCCATTCTGTGATGTGCTGTGTAGCCTGGATGGTATCATTCTAATTCTCATAGTCGGAGGTCTGAAATGGGCCTTGAAAGCTTATCTGGCTTATTCCCTTCGCTTCAGTTATGCCTCTTCTCTTCCATTTCAGACAGATTTGTGTACAGAAAAACCATGAGCTCAGCCTCTTAGTACCAGCCATCTAGACCCTGGACTGATCACCCATGGAGGACTTAATCGGAGTGGAGAACCTTGGTTCAGGCATTACCAGCAGCCTGAACAAAGACTTGCAGTATTTCTTCCATTCCTGAGATGCTACAGTGTTGCCTACCACGAAGACTATTTTCCCACCTTACACTGTTAGTTCTTACACTGTTAGTTCTCCAGTTAACCAAATTGGAGCACTCAGTATCCCCTGAACACATCTTTTCTGAGTGTCCCCCCATACACATACATACCAATTGTTCACAGTGCTCTCGGCTGTAGAGCTACTCCATCCTTCTAGGGGCAACCTGATGGAATTATAGAGGTTCCAGACAGGCCCGTGTGCTTGAACCCTTGCTACTTACTAGATGTAGGAACTTGGAACAGTTCTTTGGTTCCTCTAAGCCAGGAATTCTCAGCCCTGGCTGCACATTAATACAACATGTCAGGTCTAAATAACCGTAATCATAACCACAACTACACCCCCAATACTCAGACCCTACTGCAGACTCTTAAAATCAGAAGGGGTGTAGGGCTGGGTCCTGGTGCAGATACTTTTTAAAAAGTACTTTATGTGATTCTCTTCTTACGTACACTTAAGGTCTTGACCACAGTTTGAAACCTCAATTTTGCTCCCCTGTAAATCAATGGTAACACTGACCTATTTCTGAGGGTTACTGTGAATTTTTAATTCTGCAACATGGGTAAAATGCCTGGAAAATATTAAATATATGATCAGAGAACTGCGATTATGTTACTATTATCCACCTTGCTTCTAATGCATTTTATCCAAGACCTCTGAAAACTGTTGCAGTACAGTGTTAAGTTATGGGTGTACTCGACTCTGAATTTGAGAGCATACCTGCCTGCCTAGCGCTAGGCCAATATTAAGCCTAGGCATCATGAATGAACCATTCTATCATCTGGAATGTTGCCTACCTTTGCTCCAAATACCCAAATCCACCTATCCCTCAAGACCTACGTCAAATTCCACTTCTCTCCTCAGCAAATTTTTTCCCATCAGAACTCAGAGCTTTAATAGTATAGATCATTCACCTGGCAACTAGTTATAACTATCCTTCCTTCGTGATCCTATATTATTTTAACTTGTTTGGCTATTTTTTGTTTCCATCTTGTCTCTCTAAATAGACATTCTATTTTTATCTTTTTTATATCCCTCACAGGGCCTAATATATTATATATAATATGTGGCACATATTAAGATAAATAAATAAATCCTCTGGTAAGGGGAAAAGAAGTTTAATTTTAGTACAAATTGAAATGGGATAGAAATGGCAATATTAAAAAAAATTTTGAGCAAACATTAAATTTCATGGTAAGTAATTATACTTTCTTCGTTGGTAAACACATTAGGGGTGCCAGCTGCCAAAGATAGTAAAACCATACAACAAAAGCTACAGAATTTGGAGACATGGATTCTAGACCCCATGCTATTAATGTGTAATTTGAGACCTTGAGCAAGTCAAGTCATCTTTATGGTTTTCAGACTCTGTAAGAGGCAAGAGTTATACGCCAATCTGTAACGGAGCTTTCAGCCCTTACATTCTAAATTTGTGACCCTAAGATTTTTAAATACAAGTGTGCTAAGTTACAGACATTGAGGACCTTCCAATAGATAACATTATTCCCCTGAGGATGGAAGATAGAATTTTGTGAAAGTAAGAATTCAGGGAAAGAACGAAAGCCCAGCCTGAATAAAGAAAAGGAAACAAAGAGCTTGGAATGAAGCATGATTTGTGGGTCTCTACTGCCCTCCTCAGAGAAAAGCATGGCAGTGGGGCTGCAGGCGCTTCAACGTGGGGAGGGAAAAAGAAGGCTTTTCTGCAGTCAAGATACACTGAGGAAGACTTTCTTGGAAAAACAGTATTCAGGGTGGATTAAGCTATTTCTGAGATAACAACATGCCTGAGAGTCAGATGTACTAATTTGAAAGCTAATCAAATCATCTTGATAATTATTCAAACCAACATTGATGAAGCAATTGCTATGCTTCTGTCAAAAGTAAAAGGGACTCTATTTAGGAACACTATGTAGCCTTATTTCTCCCCCTCAGATTAGCTGCCCCATTTCCCCATCTGGTGACTCTTCTAATAAGTGCTTTAAATTTTTGATTAAAGCCACCATTGGCTCCTCACATTTTTGTTTTTAAATGTAGTGTATAATTTAATGGTTTTTAGTATAATTCACAGATATGTGCAACCATCACCACTGTACTGGGTCATTAAAGTTCCTCCCTGGTGGAAGTGAGCCCACAGATGCATCCTTATCTCAGCAAGTCTCTCTTTCTCCTCCACAGGAGGAAGGGAGGCCAGGCCATTTCCTCCATCCTGCCTTTGTGTCTGTCACACTCTTCGAGTGGATTTTCTTCTCATCCCACCTCTGTGTACAAATATAAGTCATCTACAAAGAGCCACCTCTAAAGTCACTTGTCTGTGAAATCTTCTCCAACCCTTCCTGTCAAAATCAGCTTTGGAGATATTCAGTTAAACCATTAAATGTGGAGGACTGAATAAAAATATTCACCTCCTTTCCAGCACTATCCCCAAACCACACTAAAATGAAAGTAAAGGAATAAAAAGTCAAAACCCAAAAGAAGAAAGAGAACAGGACAGAAGATAGTATAATTGGAGAAATTTTGACTTCAGTAAAAAGAAGAGAGCTCTGTCAGAGAGTTTAGTGGAAGAAACAATGATAAGGAGAACATATGTGGGGGGAGGGTTGCTGTCTACAGGGAAAGAATATAAAGAAACTAAACTAAACTAAATATAAAGAAACTAAAAATATAAAGAAACTAAATACAAAAAATATAACGTAACCAAAGAATATATTAAATGGTGACAGCATGTGAGAATGCAAGAATAATAAATCCTAAAATATCATAATAGGTGGCTTAAAATGTTTAAAGTAAATGAAGAAATAGCTGTTATACATATATTTTAAGAGATACAAAATAAATGCCAGAAAATAAGTAGCTAACAAAACAAAGTGATTGCCTCGGGGGAGCCAAATGTTGATGTTGTTGCTTTTGTTGTATGGCTTTATATGAGATTGTATTAAACTAGCTGCCTGTAATATCTAAGTAAAAAAGATTCATGTTAAAAGGCAGGTAGAACATCTACTCATCACTCCCTTCTATCCTATTAGACCCTACTAGACCTTTGTTGGTACCTTCCTTTATAAGTGTCTACTTTCTAACACTAACACTCACTAAATGATTATACGTTCTTTAAAAAGAAGTGTCATGCTTTTATTCTGTGTTCCTTCTATGCCTCCCCCCAACTGGCTATTGGAAAAGCAAGCATCTATTTTGGGGAGTTGTCATATTGGGAACATACCTGTTACTGAAGGTGCTGCTATTCTAGACATCCTGCAACATGTGGGGTATTCCTACACAATAAAGAATTACTCTGCTCCAAACACTTTTGAGAAATAGCAGGTAGTATGATATTGGACTTAGTTTCCAGTCAACAGGCCAATGATGCTGAAAAGATTGAGATTTTTAAGCCAATGGCTGTCACCTGTAATTTACTGTGAATGAGTTGAATAGCTCTTTTAGATAAGGTAATATGTATATTTTATTGCAACTCAGGGTAAGAAGAAAATAATGAAAGTACTCTGTAATATTTCATTCCCACCCCCAGAAGACTCTGAGTCAGTAGTTCTGAGTTACAACCACAGAATCTATATTTGTGTAAAGGTCATCAGAATATTCTAGTGCTGTCAGGTCTGGAAATCACTACCAGTTTAGCATTCACTGCTAAAGGAGGATGAGAATAGGAAATGGGATAAAGAAGAGGATTTAGAGTCCCTAAAAGAAAAACTTCCATCCTATTCCATTTGTCTAGAGGTAATACTCATTGTCATCTCAATTTGCCAACAGGTATTCTTTTTCAGCATTTGAGTTTTCCTCAGTTAAACTCAGAACAGTCGTCATACATATAGGGCCTATAGCAAGTTTCACAGTTGAACTTAGCTAGAGCAATATTTAATATCAACACCCCCCTATCTATTGAGACAAAAAATTTACTTTCAAATTGCTAAGAAAACATGAGTTTTGCCACTAGCCTACAGATTTTACAGACATCTGGGGACATGGACACTGTTAATCCATGAATAATTATGTCTTTCTTTTAAGTAAACTGTTCCTTAGAGTTCTATAATAAAATCTGTAACTTCCAGCCCTAAAGTATTTGCCCACAGGTAATATTAAAATACAGCTCAAAATGAACTCCAGCCTCAGCTGTGAGGACCTATGTGGTGTTATTAAATATTATGCTGTCTAGTCACCAAATAGTGACGGCATGGCCAAATATCTGAATGACTGCTCAGTTGCTCTATCAATCAAACTAGCAAAAATTAAAACAGCAATCTAATATTTTCACCTAGCAAAATAGCCAGTATTATTAAAATTAGAATATCTTGTGTCAATTATATGCACAAAAAAGATTATACAAAAGAATTTTTCCTATTAGCAAACAATCTAAATATTCCACAATAGGAGGATGATTAAATGAGTGGACGGACAATTATTTCGCCATTAAAACCATGTTTTCAAAGACTGTATATAGACTTGGGGAAATAGTCATCATAAAATAATTTTATAATGCAAGATATGAAAATCCATATACAGTATCAGTCAGTTTCAAAACACATACATAAACATTCATATATATAGATGTGTATATATATACAAACATATTACAATGTAGCAATCAAGCAGTATTTCTGCATGGTGAGACTATGAGCATTTAAAAAAAATTTTTTTTAAATAAATTTATTTTATTTATTTATTTTTGGCTGCGTTGGGTCTTTGTTGCTGCGTGCGGTCTTTTCTCTAGCTGTCGTGAGCGGGGGCTACTCTTCACTGCGGTGCGAGGGCCTCTCATTGCAGTGGCTTCTCTTGTTGCGGAGCACAGGCTCCAGGTGCGCGGGCTCAGTAGTTGTGGCAGCACGTGGGCTCAGTAGTGGCACATGGGCTTAGTTGCTCCGTGGCATGTGGGATCTTCCCGGGCCAGGGCTCAAACCCGTGTCGCCTGCATTGGCAGGCGGATTCTTAACCACTGAGCCATCAGGGAAGCCCTGAGCATTTTAAATTTTCTTTATACTTTCTTTCTGCTTTTAAATTTTGCACCATGACCATTATATATATATATATATATGTATAGTTGACTTACAATATTCTGTTAGTTTCAGGTATACAGCAACGTGACTCAGTTATATGTGTATATATGTGTATAACAGTATTTTTTTTTGTTCTATTCTTTTCCATTACAGTTTATTATAAGATATTGAATATAGTTCCCTGTGCTACACAGTAAATCCTTGTTGTTTATCTATTTTATATATGATAGTGTACATCTGTTACTCCCATACACCCAATTTATCCCTCCCCCTCCTTCCCCTTTGGTAACCATGGCTTTGTTTTCTATGTCTGTGAGTCTGTTTCTGTTTTGTAAATAAGTTCATTTATACTATTTTTTAGATTCCACATATAACGGATATCATACAATATTTGTCTGTGTCTGACTCACTTCACTTAATATGATAATCTCTAGGTCCATCCATGTTGCTGCACATGGCATCATTTCATTCTTTTTTTATGTTATATATATTTTTTAATCATAAAAAATAAACTGAGTCGTGTTACTTGCTCAGCAACACTTGCAACCCCATGGACAACACTCACCGAGTGGGGGAAGGCAGTTGCTTAGGGCAAAGGCTGCAATTCCAGAGAGACTGAAGGGCTGATTCAATTAGAAAAGAAAGAAAAAAATCATTACTTTTCTTTTTCCTCTCTGAGATGTTTTTTATATGTTATATGTTCGGGGTAGAATAAAATATACCATGTGGAATAATAAATCAAGAAGAAATAGAACCATTTTACAAGGGTGTGTTTTGAAATTATTATTATAAGTGAACTTATTCTCAGTGCATTGAGCTTTGCAATAAAACAGTACCCTTCTCTCTGTGTGTCTCATGGTTCCCCTGCTATCTTGCCACACTTCTGAACAGTAAAATAAATCAAATTACCCCAACAAAAAGCAGAGTATTCTCCAAAGAGAGGCCCTGTGTCCCTCCCTTTATTCTATACTGTGCTTGAATAGAGCACATGAGACCCTCGCATTGAATCCGTTTAAATATTAAGCCTTTGGAAATACCAGGCATCTTCCCCTTTCCAAACTCGCGTACAATTCCCATTAATGTTAATAAGAGCTATGTGAAGGGATGAGGAAAAACCATTCCCATTATGTTTTATTACATTTTTATTTTATGAACTGGTCTCTTGGATGATAAATCAGTGCTACTGCAAAACCATAATTCTTTGGGGAAAACCTCCATGAAATTTCCCTTCTTTGTGCTATTCTAATGCTGTCAAAAAGAAAAATCTCAAAGACTAAACACAAGCTGAATGCTTTTGACCTGTAGTGACTATTATACTGTGGATGACACTCCAATAAAATGCCAACTGCATTGTTCATAATTAGCAGCAACTGCAGTTTTGCTAAAAAGAAAAAGAAAAAAAATGCCTGAGATAATTATTGCATTTTACAAATATCCACTCAGCAGCTGGCAATTAGATAACCCAGAATCAAATTGTGCCCACCATCAGATAAGTCTCAGGCACCTAAATGCTTCAGTCAGCATCTGGCAGAAGTCTAATTATGGTGACACGGCCCAGCCCCCATGGCTGGCCACAATGAAATGGCCTTATTTGCCTTTGCTCCAAGAGGACTCATACCTCAGTTCACTAATCTTTATCATTTCCATGTGGCAGATACTCCACTGGATGCATCCATTTCTGTATATTTCTTTGAATTTCATGCCCAGCCTTACCTCTGCCCAAGGAGCTACCTGAACTTAAAAAAAAAAAAAACCAAAAAACTTTCTTTCCTTTTTTCTCACCCTGGCCCCTTTTCTCCATAAACACTTTTTCCTAAAGTTCTGGTCCACATGGTTCTCCTCCTTTTTTAAAAAAAAATAAACTTTATTTTTTAGAGCAGTTTGGGATTCACAGCAAACTTGAGCAGAAAGTACAGAGAGTTCCCACATACCCACTGCCCCACAGAGCACAGCCTCTTCCAAGCCAGAGCGGTACATTTGTTACAATTGACGAACCTACATGGACACATTATTATCACCCAAAGTCTATAGTTTACAGTAGTAGGGTTTACTCTTGGTGTACATTCTATGGATTCTGGCAAACGAATAATGGCATGTATCCACCATTACAGTATCATAAAGAATAGTGTCACTGTCTTAACAGTCCCCTACGCTCTGCCTAGTCATCCCACCCTCTCCCTTAAACCCTGGCATCCACTGATCCCTTAACTGTCTCTGTAAGTTTTGCCTTTTCCAGAATGTCGCATAGTTAGAATCATAGTGTGTAGCCTTTACAGATTGACTTCTTTCAATTCATAAGGCCCTTTTAAGTTTTCTTCATGTATATTCATGGCTTGATAGCTCATTTCTTTTTAGTGTTGAATAATATTCCAGTGCCTGGAACGATTTTTCCAGCTTTATTGAAATATAATTGACCTACAACATTTTGTAAGTTTAAGGTGTACAACGTGGTGATTTAATACACATATATATTGCAAAATGATTATCAAGATAAAGTTAGTTAACACGTATGTCACCTCACATAAATACAATTGTGTGTTCGGAGGTAAGAAAATTTAAGATCTACACTCTTAGCGACTTTCAAGTGTATAACACAGTATTGTAACTATGGTCTCTACACTGTATATTAGATTCCCCAGTGTACCACCATTTACTTATCTATTTACCTACTGAAAAATACCCTTGGTTGCTTGTAAGTTTTGGCAATTATAGAGTATCTGTAAACATTCATGTGCAGGTTTTTGTGTGGACATACTTTTTCAGTTCATTTGAGTAAATACCAAGAAGTATGACTGGTGAGTTGTTCAGTATGCCTAGTTTTCTAAGAAACTGCTGAATTGTCTCTCAAAGTGGCAGTATCATTTTGCATTTCCTCTCTTTGAATGAGAGTTCCTGGGGCTCCACACCCTCCCTAACACTTTGTGTCATCTGTGTTTTGGATTTTGGCTATTCTAATAGGTGTGTAGTTGTAGCTCATTGTTTTAATTTGCAATTCCCTAATAACACATAATGAGGTGTCTGCTCAGATCTTTTGCCCATTTAAAATTTTTCAGGTTACTTTCTTATTGTCGAGTTTTCAGTGTTCTTTGTGTATTTTTAAAAACAGTCCTTTATTGGGTATTTCTTTGCATATATTTTCTCTCAGTCTGTGGCTTGTCTTCTCTCTCTTTTGTAGAGCAATTTTAATTTTTAATGAAGCTCAGTTTATCAATTATTTCTTTCATGCATCGTGCCTTTGGTGCTGTATCTAAAAAGTCATCACCATAACAAAGGTCATCTAGGTTTTCCCCTATGTCATCTTCAGGGGGTTTCATAGTTTACATTTTACATTAAAGTCTATGATCCATTTTGAGTTAAGTTTTGTGAAAAGTGTAAGATCTGAGTCTAGATTCATTTTTCTCATGTAGATGTCCAGTTATTCCAGCACCATTTGTTGAAAAGATTATCTTTGCTTCATTGTGCTGCCTTTACTCCTTTATCGAAGATCAGCTGACTATATTTAAGTAGGTCTATTTCTGAACTCTCTACTTTATTCTATTAACCTATTTGTCTACCCTTTCACAATGCCACATTGTCTTGATTGCTGGAGCTTTATGGTAAGTCTTAAAGTCCAGTAGTGTCAGTACTCCATCTTCATTCTCTCCTTAAATATTGTGTTGGCTATTCTGGGTCTTTTGTCTCCCCACATAAACTTCATTTATTTTTTTAATTAATTTTTACTGGAGTATGGTTGCTTTACAATGTTGTGTTAGCCTCCACTGCACAGCAAAATGAATCAGCCATACACATACAGATATCTCCTCCCTTTTGGACTCCCTCCCATTTAGGTTACCACAGTGCATTAGGTAGAGTTCCCTGTGCAATACAGTATGTTCCTTTCAGTTGTCTATTTTATACATAGCATCAATAATGTATATGTGTCAATCCCAGTCCCCCAATTCTTCCCACCCCACCCCTTTTCCCCTTGGTATCCATACATTGGTTCTCTATGTCTGTGTCTCTATTTCTGCTTTCAAATAAGATCATCTATACCATTTTTCTAGATTCCACATATATGTGTTATTATACGATATTTGCTTTTCTCTTTCTGACTTACCTCACTCTGTATGACACTCTCTAGGTCCATCCATGGCTCTACAAATGACCCAGTTTCATTCCTTTTTATGGCTAAGTAATATTCCATTATATATATATATATATATATATACCACATCTTCTTTATCCATTCCTCGTTGACGGACATTTAGGTTGCTTCCATGTCCTGGCTATCATAAATAGTGCTGCTGTGAACACTGGGGTGCATGTGTTTTTCTGAATTATGGTTTTCTCTGGGTATATGCCCAGTAGTGGGATTGTTGGGTCATATGGTAGTTCTATTTTTAGTTTTTTAAGGAACCTCCATACTGTTTTCCATAGCGGCTGTATCAATTTACATTCCCACCAACAGTGTATGAGGGTTCCCTTTGCTCCACACCCTCTCCAGCATTTACTGTTTGTAGGTTTTTTGATGATGGCCATTCTGACCGGTGTGAGGTGACACCTCATTGCAGTTTTGATTTGCATTTCTCTAATAATTAGCGATGTTGAACATCTTTTCACATGATTGTTGGCCATCTGTATGCACATAAACTTTAGATCACTTTGTTAATATCCATAAAATAATTTTCTGAGATTTTGATTGAGATTGCATTGAATCAACAGATCAAGTTGGGAAGAAATGACTTCTTGATAATAATAAGTCTTCCTATCCATGAGTATGGAATATATTTCTAGTATTTAGTTCTTTGATTTCATTCATCAGAGTTTTGTAGTCTTCCTCATATAGATCTTGAACAAATTTTGTTACATTTACACCTAAGTGTTTAATTTTTAAGGGTGTTAATGTAAATGGTATTGTGTTTTATATTTCAAATTCCATTTGTTCATTGCTGGTATATAGGGAAACAATTGACTTATGTATATTAATCTTGTATTCTGTGACCTTGCTATAATTGCTGTTAGTTTCAGGAGTTTTTTTGTTGCTGTTGATTCTTTCTGATTTTTTTCAAAAGCTCTTTCTGTATCTATTTATATGATGATGTAATTTTTCTTCTTTAGCCTGTTTATGTGATTGATTACGTTAATTAATTTTCAAGTGTTGAAAGCCTCACACAGCTGATAAAATTATACTTCGTCATAATGTATAATTTTTTTTATACATTGTTGGATTTAATTTGCTAATTTTGTTGAGGATTTTGGCATCTTTGTTCATGCCAAATATTGGTCTGCATTTTTTGGTAATATCTTTTCTGATTTTCATAATAAAGTAATGTTGGTCTCATAAAATGAGTTAGGAAGTATTCCCTATTCTTCTATCTTATGAAAGAGATTGTAGAGTACTGGTATAATTTCTTCCTTAAATGTTTGGTAGAATTCACCAGTTAAACCCATCTGAGCCCAGTGCTTTCTGTTTTGCAAGATTATTCATTATTAATCCAATTGTTTTAAGAGATATAGTACATATATTTGTAAGACATAAAATTTATTTTGTACATAAATAGAAAATACTTTTGAATAAATTGATCTTATAGAGGATTCCTTTAAAAAAACTTCACAGGGCCTCCCTGGTGGCGCAGTGGTTAAGAGTCCGCCTGCCGATGCAGGGGATACGGGTTCGTGCCCCGGTCTGGGAGGATCCCATATGCTGCGGAGCGGCTGGGCCCGTGAGCCATGGCCGCTGGGCCTGCGCATCCGGAGCCTGTGCTCCGCAACGGGAGAGGCCACAACAGTGAGAGGCCCGCATACCGCAAAAAAAAGAAAAAAAAAAAAAAAACTTCACAGTACCTAATTACCTCCTCTCTTTCACATAATCCACCTGAGGCCAGTGGAGTCCAAATCATGGCTTTCCCACTTACTAGTGACGGGGATTAGTAGGTGTTGAGGGGCAGACACTGGCAATTAATTTAACCTCTCTGAGGCTTAATTTCTTCTTATGTAAAACTGCAATTATACTTTCCCTGCAGGGTGTTTATGAAAATTAAGTGAGATGGCATACATAGAGTAGCTAATACAATCCCTGGAAGATAATTGGTGCTCTGAAAATACTAGTTCTCCTTCCACTTTTCTTATATCTTCCACTTTGAATTCACTTTCAAGAAAATAAATTGTCTCTTTAGATGACTGTGTAGGTTCTTTGCTGTCAGAAAATAGAAACACTGTAATTCAATGTCATTTTCATCTCAGGTTTAACTACTGATAAACTTGGAGCCAAATCTATTGCCCAAGTGTTTTAATCTACTCAATTCTTATTCCTGCAAGACTCCACTTCTTTGGCATCTTTTATATGGATGAGAATTAGTTTTCCATTAAATAATCTCACTCATCTCAAAATGTTAAATACAAAAATGCACGTATCAATTTAGGTACAAATCATATATTATGGGGAAAGCACTGCATTAAAGCAAAAGAAAATTAGAGGTTTACTCTCAGCTCTAGAACTAACTAGTTTATATGCTTAGGTATATAATTTAATATTAATAGGCCTTAGTAAAATTAAATGATTTGTGAGACCATTTAAAATTATAATTACAATTGTTCTGATCTTTAAATAGAGACACTCAGAATAGACATTATGCTCTATATAATTTTCTTACTGTGTCAAATTTTGAAGACAAAAATTTAATGTACATCTCAAGAAAATGTCTACTAATATTTCTCTCTTGAGCATGCTTTTACATAGATGAAACTAGGGTAGAAAAGACATTTAAGTCTCCACAACTAACAGGACTTGATCTTTGAATGAAGAAAAAGCATTCTTAAAAATCTTTTGAGAAGATCTGAATTCCTATTTAATCTGTCCAACATCTGTGTTTTGTTAAAAAAACATTGTCCAATGGAAGGAACAGTGGATTAAGCAACAAATAAGAAAGTACACCTGTAGTTAGAACAAAAAAAAGAAATCTGCATAAGGCTAAGGTATTATTTTTACAAGGTCTCTCAGTAAACTGCCAAACATTTTTACATACTTAAATAACTTCATATTTTAAAACCTAAGCTATTTAAATCTTAAATTATAATACTATTTTAATTATTTTGTGAAAATACATAATAATTATTTTCATAAAAATGGTAGTAAAACGAAACCATTTTAGCATTAACTGATGTATGTTTCTAATGCAGTGATAATTCATGAAAATTTATCCACAGTCTTTTTCTATATTAATGTATAATATATTTTCATGTATTGGCATAGTTTACTTAGACACTTACTAATCCCAAGTTGTTAACATAGGTTTCTTTGTTTTGTTATTTTGTCCTGTAGTCATTTTCCTTTGTTATTATTGTTGTTAGTTATGCAGGCAAAAATGAAATAAACTTATCAGGGTAAAAATACGTGTATTTATTCAATTCCCTATGTCAGCTCCCCTAATTTAGTAAGGAAAGCAAGCATTTGCAAATATTGTACATTAAGCTACAGATTTTTATTTGTTTATAACCTGTTAAGTGTCTTCTATGAGCAGTGTAATACTACGTGCCCACACATCATTTCTTCCCCTTAAACTGAGACCAGTACATGGTAGTCCTTTAAACAGACCATCCATCTGATAATCTGACTCTCCCCACCCTTTCTAGTGTACATTTTTCTGGCTATAAAAGCAAAGTGTATCCATTCATGCCTATAATATATTTTCTCTTACTAGAATATATTTATTCATTAGGTGGCTATTTACAGGGATTGAAATATTTCAATAGCCAGAGAGTCCTCATAAATTCTTAAGGACAATTTGCCGCCTTAATTGCATAACTTTAGTCTTTTTTAATCATTATACTTGTCTCATCTTCTCAAAATGTCCTCTAATACCTTTTTAAAAACTTTGTCAGAATAACTGGAATTAAAAGCACAGAAAACACCAGACAGCACATCATGTTTTACCAGAATAGGCTAATTTCAAATCTGACTTTCTGAGAGAAAAAAAAAAAGATAAAAAATATTTTAAATAATGATCCTTTTTCTCTGATATGTATTATGCTAACCATATTTCAAGACACTTGAACTGTTCCAAATATAAATGAAATGCTGGCATCGTTAAAGCATGCAAATTTAGAAAAAAGGAAACCCAGGGTTAATTCATAATCCACCCCAAAATAATGTTTTTAAGGGGTCCATATGCTACTTCCTATGCTAAATGTCTTCCTTTCACATGTGCTAACATCCTGTTTTCATTGCAGGATATCAAATGCAGGCAGTGAACTGTATTCATTTTCTCCCTCATTTGATATTAAGAAGTTAGAAAAAGCGTGTTGGAGAACGCTGGCTTAGACAGCCAGAAACTCAGCTCTACCAAGACTCTGGCATTAACTGGCTTTATAATGTTAACACGTCACTTCACTTTTCTGTACAATTATAATATACTCAATGCTCTGTGCTTGTAAAATATAAGCAGTGCTTGAAAAAAGTAAAGAACAAACAGGATAGTTTCTTCCAGATGAGAAAGAGAAGCTCTAATGAAAAACTACTTCAGTTATATAATTTTTTGGAAAGTCAAAGGCCCTCAACAGCAAGGAAAGACAACCCTAAAAACATCCTTAGAATTCTCAGCACAGATGGCAAACCACAAGAACCTAGCCTGACATAGGTTTTCATGAGAACTTCAGATCTGATTCCCTCAAGCTGATGTTCCCAAATCAAAATGTATGACTGAGTAGTCCTTGTTTTTCACAAAATCAGGGAACTCTAAAACCTGGAGGTTTTTAGGAAGTTATTAAAAAGTGGGTTGTGAGAAGGGTAAACAATGTGTCTCAATTTGCCCAGTGACTCTCCTGGGTTTTGGACTGAATGCCCTATATTTCAGGAAACCTAATTTCCTGAGTTTTTTTGTTTTTTGGGTTTTTTTTTTTTTTTTTGTATTTTACTATGTAACCCGAAAGAGCAAGGACCTAGATCATTTAAATTTTATTGTTAATTTGCATATCAACATCCAATTCTATATATGCTATTGTCATGCGGCTCCTCTTAGGCTCAATACCTAATTTTCTGCCACTAAGAATATTCTGCCCCATTCTGCCTGTCCCCTTCCCCCACATATACACATCACAACCCTGCATGTGCATTCCTAGTTGACCATGAATATACAAAATAACCAGGATTCTTTTTTTTTTTTTTTTTTTTTTTTGCGGTACACGGGCCTCTCACTGTTGTGGCCTCTCCCGTTGCAGAGCACAGGCTCCGGACGCGCAGGCTCAGCGGCCATGGCTCACGGGCCCAGCCACTCCGCGGCATGTGGGATCCTCCTGGACCAAGGCATGAACCCGTGTTCCCTGCATTGGCAGGCGGACTCTCAACCACTGCGCCACCAGGGAAGCCCACCAATAACCAGGATTCTTAGTTGAGGAGGAACCTAGCACCCTGGCTGAACATACTGAACCTAATTTTCGGTATTAGGTAATAATGGAGTTAGAAACAACAATATTGAGAGGTAATATTTATTATTTTAACTTTTTCAAGCCTATTCCAGTGCATTTTGAAATTATAAGCTATTATATCTGAAAACAGAACAAAATAGGTGGTTCCACATAAGATGAAAAGGGGAAATGAAGGTATCATTATCAATTTTTACTACTACAAGTTTGAGTCTTCTTACAGTGGCTTTACTACCTTGTTAGAGCAAAGCACACTGAAAGGATTGCTACAAACTGTGATGGCAGGGGGAAGAACTGGAACCATGGTCCTGGTAGGTTGAATAATGGTGCCCCCCAAAATATTCAGGTCCTGAGGCCTGGAAACTGTAAATGTTACTTTATACAGCAGAAGGGACTTTGCAAATGTGAATAAATTAAGGATTTTGAGATGGGAGGGTTATTCTGGATTATTCAGGTGGGGCTTAAATGCAGTAACAAATATCTTTATAAGAGAGAGGCAGTAGATTTGACACAGAGAAAAACAATGTGACTCTGAAGATAAAGGGCCCAGGGGAAAGGAGTGCAAAGAATGTGTCTTTAGAAGATGGAAAAGGGAAGAAAACAGAATCTCCCCAAGAACTACCAAGGGAATACCTTGATTTTAGCTCAGGAAAACTGATTTCAGTCCTCCAGAACTGTAAACACACAATAAATACATGTTATCTTAAGCAACCAACTTTGTGGTAATTTGTTACAGCAGCAATAAGAAATTAATACAGAACATGCAATTAAAGAAGGTTATAATGTGATAGGGCTTATGAGAAGGCTAATGAAATAGGCCAAGAATTTTCAGGCTGAATAAGAGTAAGACACCAAAATCTATTTTTTGGACAATGCTGAATTGAATACAATAGTAAAGTGAATAAATCAACTTCCAGTTGATTCTTTTGAGCAAAGAAATTAACAACAGAAAAGCAATGGTCCATGCCACAGAGATATTGGCAGTTAAACTTTATTTGAAAGTATCTAAAATGTCTGGACCATGAAAATAAATGAATCAAAGACATTCATGATACAGGAAATATATATCACAACTGTAATGAATAATTTTGCAGAAAATCATTAAAAACCAGGAAAAACCATCTTTTTCATAGATTCTGGGCATATCCCTTGTAAAAATAAAGAAACAAACAAATAGCAGAGCTCTTTTTCATTGAAGTACTCACCAAAAACAAAGCACACACACAAAATATTAACAATCATAGAAACAAAAGACCTGATGGCAACAGAATTCTCTTTACTGGCAATACTATACTGTATTAGCTGGAACTCTTGCCCCTTTCTAGAAGGTTTGTGCTCTTTTGATTAATGGATCAAAGGCAAACACGAGGAAGGCTAAAAGTAAATTTGGGCTATATGTGTGCTTAAGCAAAAGAAACAAAGTTGAATATGAAATTTAAGAAAAGTCCTCCTTATTGCTGGCCAATATAGATGAAGGACACATTTGTCTAGGGCCCCTTCTATGCTAATAAGAATGCTTCAATTCTCAATGATATATGATAATGCAGGATTAAGAAGAGAAAAGATCTGATATCACCAATGAAATGCAAATTTCTATTTCAGTAAAATGACACCTTTTCATCTGCTACCTTCCTCTTTCCCAGCCTTGTCAGTTTCAGTATGACTGGTTAGATACATCCTTCTGCTAAAGACAATGAAAATCCCAGATTAGAAAAAATATATATGATTTCTTTTTAAAGCTTAAAAGGGTTGCCAAAAATAAAGAATTACTAGTACAATATAAAAGCAAAGCTGAAAATTCAGGGAAATAAACAGATTTCTGAAGTCAGATATAGTCTAAAAGCATTTTTCAAATTTAGGTAAATTTAGTTTGTATTTCTATAGTCCTTCATAGTACTTGAGAGAGAAGACAAAGCTTAGTGCCCTCCAAATGGTGGTTCTAATAAGAGGTACTCCATTATAAAGTTGAGATCAGAAACAGCTATACCCTCAGTGTAAGTGTGAAGCAGAAGTAAACCTAGATGGCAGTCCATTTTCAGGAAACAACAAAGAAAATTACCTTAGAACTAGAACCTGGAGTGGGGTCTAGGAGTCAAGTTACAACCTGAAAGGTCATAATTACAAGTTGGCCCTCAAAAGGATTTGCAGTTTTAAATCACATAGCCTGTATCATCCAAGATAATCTCAAGTCATTAGGTAAATCAAGGATATCCCATAACTTTTACCACCCCAAAGTACCAGGCAGAAACAAATGCAATAAATCATCTGCAGAAAATATAACACTTTAGCTTTCAAAAAGACTCAAAAACATTTTTCCAAGAAAAATGAGTGCCTCAATAAAAAATCAGAAAGCAAAGAAGAAAACGTTGCCTTGACTGATAGCCCACAGAAACAATAGACAAAAGGAGGCCCTGCAAAGATTTTAAATATTGAAATAATCAAGGATAAAATACAAAATTATTTTACTTGATAACCTCTAAAGAAGTAAAAGACAAGTTTAAAATAATGTTTAATGAATTAAAAATATTCAGAACATAACAAAATAGATCCTCTCGAAAGAAAAAGTGTAATAACTGAAATTTAAAAGTGAATGGATAAATGTATAGCTGTTAGATAGAGTTGAAGAGACAATAAATTAGAATGTGGGCTTAGTAGGAAGTTATCCAATGAGCAACATTAAAAAAGCAAAAAATGAAAAAGAGAACAGAAGTTAAGACACGAAAGTTGAAGGACAAAGGTGTAGCATATATTTAATTGAAGTCTAGATGAAAATGAACAGTAAGTACAGCAGAGGCAATATTTGGATACTGGATACTAATTTATGAAAGACATAAACCCATGGATTTGGAGAAACCAACGAATCCCAAGTAGGATATTTAAAAAGAAATCTACATCAAGATTTATTATAATACAGTTTAAGAACAATAAAGAAAATGAGAAAATCTGAAAAGCTCCCAAGTGAACAGATTTTCTTTAAAAAAGTGACAGATATAAAGCTGTATTTCCAATAGTCATACTATGAACTAGAGACAGTATATTGATCTTCAGTGCAAGATAAAGTGACTGCCAACCAAAAATTTTGTACCCAGAAATACTGATTTCATGAATGAAGCAAATATAATTCCCAAAAAAGAAAAACAAAAACTTTACCACCAATAGACTCTCACTAAAGGAAATTCTCAAAGATATATATCAAGCAGATGTCAAGTTATACCAGATACAAAGAAAATCTAAAGTAACACTGCATTTTAAAAATCTAGTGTGAATTTAAAAGCAACAAAATAGGTTTATAATACACAAAAGCAGTAGCATATTATATGGGAAGAAATAAATGGATTCAAAGTGTAATAAGGATCTTGTTATTATTAACTTTAGATTCTGATGTGTTAAATTTGTGTGTGTGATTTTAGGATAACAACTGAATGAAGAAAAAGTGTATAAAACCTCCGAACTAGTAGAGAAGGGAAATGGAACAAGAATAATTAATATAAAGAAAGTAGAAAAAAAAGAACCATAGCATAATTTGGACAAAGAGAAAGGTATGTATGATGGAATATAGAGTAATACTTTATATGGGACTCTAAATAAACCAGTAATTATATATATATAAATATAAAATTTATATAATTAAAATCTTAATTATATAAGCAGACTAAACGCTCCAATTAAAAGACAAAAATTGTCTGATTATATTTTAAAAATCTAGCTATAGGCTGTTATGAGAAACACAACTAATACTGAAGAAAACATAAAGTTGAAAATAAAAGGACAAAAAAATATGCTAGACAAATTTTGATCCCCCCAAAAAATTAGTGCAGCTATCGATATATTGTTAACAGATAAAATATATTTTAAAAAGCAGTAAACATTGCTATAGGTAAAGATATTCACTGAATTATAAAATGTTCAATTCACCACAAAGATAGAACCATTATAAATAAGTGTGCACACAATAATGTTGTTTAAAAGTATACAGAGAAAAAAACTGACAGAAGTCCAAAGAGAAAGAGAAGAATCCACAGTCATAGTAAAAGACAGAATTTAACACACTTCTCTCAGTAATTGGTAAAATAAGCAGAAAAAAAAAAGTTTATAAGGCTATAGAAGATTTGGAAAACAATCATCAAATGATTCAATGTAATTGATAATTAAATAGACAGTATTTTTTTAATGAAAAAGAAGCTAGAGCTAGTGTATAATATGGGGAAAAACATTCTCTATATAGGAAATCAGTAAGAAATTCATATCCATATTATTTTTAAAACTTCTACAAGTAAAATTTTAAAAGAAAGATAATACACTAGAAAAATAGGTGAAAACCTTCAACAGCTAAGTTGCAAAAGAGATGGCTGCAGTGCTGTCTCCCCAGAGGCAATTCTGATATCTGCTTTGGGCATCATTCCTAATGGGACAGACTCCAAACCAGGCATTCTGGCCTTACTGGAGATTCTATGAACCTAATGCTCTGTAATAAATTCCTTTTATGCTTCAACTAGCTAAAGTAGGTATCTGTTTTGGGTTTGTTTGTTTGAATACAAACTCTGAATGGCAGAGATGTCAACATGTGATCTGTACAGCAAAGATTAGGCACCACTGACTCTATAAACTTACTTAAGGCGCAAGTTTTACCTTTAAGTTTTATGACCACTAGCTGATACCCACCTTGCCATCACCTTTCCAAGTGCCAGCAGGCACTAGTTCCATTATTTTGTCTGATTTGAATCTCCCCTTGACACTCTTTCTAACATTAGTGCTCCAGTTTCTCCAGTATGCCAACAAATTCAGAATTGAGTACCTCACAAGTCACTTTGTGGAGACATTAACCCTGTCCAAGCAAAGACTGTATTTGCTAAATCCCTCTGATCAGCCTTCATGGTGGCCAGAGAGGCATCAAAGTATGGGAAAAGGAATTGCTAAGACCTATTAAACAGAGACCATTTCAGAATAGAAAAACATCTGAAAGTCCCATCTTTCCCACAGTATTATATTTATATTTCCTGAAAGATAAGAACCATAAGAATCACCCTATTTCTTTTAATAACTCCCTTTTTCCAGATACAAACTTGATCTTTTGACCCCAAATCCATGTTCCCCAGAAATACTATGATTGACTATAATACTAGAATGTTCGTCCTAAAAATTCCATGCTCTGCACTATGGCCTTACCTATTTTGTTCAACCCAGAAAGCCTACGATCTTGCCGACAATTAAATCTCATTGACTATTTGTTGTTGTTGTTGTTGTTACGCGGGCCTCTCACTGCTGTGGCCTCTCCCGTTGCGAAGCACAGGCCCCAGACGCGCAGGCCCAGCAGCCATAGCCCACGGGCCCAGCCGCTCCGCGGCATGTGGGATCTTCCCGGACGGGGGCACGAACCCGTGTCCCCTGCATCGGCAGGCGGACTCCCAACCACTGCGCCACCAGGGAAGCCCTCATTGACTATTGACAGTACTGTTCTCTAAACATGATGAAATGATAGTTTAAATACAGCAGTTAAATTGACCCACTAGAGTATACAGGTCCTCATTAAAGAGTGAGGTAGGCAGAACTAAATTCACATATGACAAGCCCCTCAATCAGTGACATCTTTCCTACCTCCAAGGCTATACAGGCACTTAGATCTGCGACCACATAAAGTGCTAGGCCAGCCTCCTTCCATTCATCTTCCATCAAGTGTATGAACCCTGTTCCCGATTCCTTCAGAGCTCTGTCTTAATTGCTGTCAGCTAATTCAATTCACAATATGTGCAATAACTCTCTACTATATATATGACACATTCATTCTGGAAGCTTCAAAGTTAAGCAAGATGTAGTTTCTGTGTAATCTCTATTCTATGCTCAGAAAATTCCCTGGCAGACTCAGTCCTGCTGGCCAAAACAGGCTGTTAATATACCTCTGGTCCTGAATCAAGTGAATGAACAGAAATCTTGTTTTCTCAGTCCAGCTGTCTTTCTAGGTATAGATACTGGCTAGCAGACAAGATAGAACAATGTGACCTCACAGGTACATGGAGATTTTGACCTAGTCTGTGAGGGACAACTTGTATTTATGTAGACTCAAGTTACACTCTCAGATTCTTTCTGAGTACATGCTTGGATTATGTATACACTGGGATTCTTTCCTTCACGTCTGCACCCTTTGTCTGTGGCACAAATCTTTCCCAAACACCAACTTGGAGTTCTGCTCAGGTGGGTTTCAGGAGACCATTTGGATTCTACCTCTAATTAAAGTTTGCAGGGACTTTGCTGGTGGTCCAGTGGTAAAGAATCGCCTTCCAATGCAGGGAATCCAACTAAGATCTCACATGCCACGGGGCAGCTAAGCCCATACGCCACAACTACTGAGCTCGCGTTCCTCAACAAGAGAGGCTGCGTGATGAAACTAAGACCCGACGCGGCCAAAAAAAAAAATAAAAGAAAGAAAATAAATAAATAAAATAAATAAATATTTAAAGTTTGCATATGGTTTTCCTCATTATAATGGCATTACTACAGGGAAGACTCCTTTTGCTCTGTTTTTTGGGGGGTTTGTTTTTTTAATTTTTGTTGGAGTATGGTTGATTTACAATATTGTGTTAGTTTCTTCTGTACAGCAAAGTGAGTCAGTTATACCTAGACATATATCCCCTCTTTCTGAGATTCTTTTCTCATATAGGTCATTACAGAGTACTGAGTAGAGTTCCCTGTGCTGTACAGTAGGTCCTCCTGTTGCCCTGTTGACAGTCCAGCAGATTCTGCCCAGTGCAGTCACTACTGAAACCTTCATCTTACTTAACTTTCCCTATGTTGTCAAATTCATAAAATGTTGTGATCAAAAGAACAGAAATATTCTACCCTTGCTAGGTGGTTTCTGTCTTGCTTTTTTGTTGTTATTATTGTTCTTGATGTATTTTTGTTGTTTATGTTAGAGTTTTCCCCTTCTATTTTTTCTTAAGGTGGGGCTGAACAGTATAGTTCCCTTGAATTTATTAATGATCTTTTAACTTTTGTTTGTTTCCACCAGATAGCCTGTATGCCTTTCATTCCCTGCAAAATATATTTCCCTTCTGAGTTTCACTTCTGATCAATTCTCTCAGTTCAACAAACCTCAGTCTCTGAAAGCATCTTTTTATTCTTTATTGTCTCTCCATAAGAAAAGAGTATACGGTGGTTTTTCTCTGCATGTCCTTGCCTCATTTCTTTTTTCACAATATTATTTTGATACATTAGTTCAATGCTAGTAGAAAAAAGATATCTTATTATTGTAATCCACTTATTAAACTACATATACTATCAACTCCCCAATTTATTCTTCCAAAATATAGTATACTCTTAACAAGCCCCATGTCTTTTATCAGGAAGGAATACTTTTTAACCCCCATCTACTGTTTCTGGTTTCTAAATGTGTCATGTTCCTTTCAGGGTTTTCCACTGTCTTTTCCATTGCTGTGTCAGAATAAATTCAAGCTTTCTTGCTATTTGGTGGCTGAAGTGTTCTACTTGGGAATGTTCTCTGGGTAGGATCAAAAATATCCTGCAGATTAAACACTTTGGCTTCTTCTTTAATTAGGATTTTACTCAATTTTTGTTTTTTTTCTTTTTTTTCTCTTTTTACATATCTGTTAGAATCTGCTGGACCCCAAAAAAGAGCAGCCTTTTTTTCCTACCCAGGATCTGAACAAATTATGAAATAAGACAAGATATGGTAGGTGAAAGACCGAGGTACTGTGTTTCCCAAAATCGAGTACCTCATGGTTTGTAAGGCATTTTGCAATTTCAGAAATGACAAGTATGACAAGTACATCATAGTTGTTGAAATATGCGGGCACCTGTATTCCCAATAAAGGACAGACTGTAGAACGTGATTTCTATCTTTGGGAAGGTGTCCCTACTAATAATGAATCACGCCATCAAACTCCTGTACAGTCATAGGCAAGGCTGGCCTGGAGCAGGCAGCCTCCACGGAGAAGGAGGATTGGTACAGCCCAGGGAAGACTTGTGCATTAATGAGCAGGTAACACTTGTACCTTACTGACAATCTACTCCTTAGAGTAGAATGCAAGCAGAAGAGGCTGGGCTCTACATGCCCGTTTTCTCCTTTCCATCTCAGCAATCTAATTCATGCCATCCCCCGGCCCAGGCAAAGAATGACTGAAGCACAAGCGAGGCCAGGGATGTCCAAGCAAGAATCGCCCCTTCCATATGGAAGAAAATATAAGGAATGAGGAATAAGCATTTCCGCCCTGTCCCACCACACTCCTCTCCCCCCACCAAAAATCCTGTAATTTTCCATACAAACTGCCCCCAAAGAGTCTCAGCAACAAGGCAGACACAAACCAAACAAGCCCCTAAAAGAAGTCTTGAGGTTGAAGTGACCAAAGATTGTTATTTAGAGACACAACTCCAACTCCCCATAGAAATGTATGAAAGGCAGTTACTCTTTCCCCAAAAGGGGGCATATATTACCACCACCTTCCCTGATTATTATGTCCTTGCCACACCACAATCTTGGACTCAGTTCTCTGCATAAACTTTCATTTCCAGACAACCACATGACATTTCACAACAGTATTAAATTTTGTCTCATGGAAGACTACCACAATTTTACAGGCTGAGTAACAAAAGTATAAGTTACTATACTAGTCCACAAAAAGAGCTATGATGATTTTGTTACAAGAAGCACAGGGAAAGCCAAACTCTTCATGCAAAATTCTTTCATATTTTATATGTCTTTCTGCATTTTCATTTTCTATTTAAAAAATCCATCTATGTATTTTATAATCTTTTGATTGACTACAATCAAAACTATAGAGTATAATACATGTCATTTGATTACACAATAAATAGCATCTCCTATAGATGACATTAGAAACTCAAGTACATTACAAATACTTTTTATCATTTTGTGTTAGTTTCCCCATCTTAGTATAATCACAGCCATATAGCTTCTTTAAATCCTTATTTGTTCCAATTGGCTATAATTTTTATCTTTCTGATGCTCAAATTTTGAGTTTGGCCACTAATAGACTTCTTTTTGTGCTAGCCTCTTTGCCCTTTTCAACACAGCACACACCAAACATCTATGAAAATATCTTTGCTTTCTTGCAATAAAGTCTTTCAGGTCCATATGTATTTATTCTGCCTGAAGATATAGTATTACCTATTCTCCCAGAAGTTCTAGTTGCCTTAGTAAGTGAAATAAGTGCTCAAAAACTGAGGGTCAAGTGTGTCATGAAGTTGGAGTTTCCTCAAAAGACTAAAAACAGAACTACCATATGATCCAGCAATTCCACTCCTGGGTATATACCCAGAAAAAATGAAAACACTAATTTGAAAGTTGCATGCACCCCAGTGTTCACAGCAGCAGTATTTACAATAGCCAAGATACAGAAGCATCATAAGTGTCCATCAACTGATGAATGGATAAAGAAGATGTGGTGTATATATATATATATATATATATATATATATATATATATATATATATATATATATATATGCAGTGGAATATTATTCAGCCATAAAAAAGAATGAAATTTTGCCATTTGTAGCAACATGGATGGACCTAGAGAATATTATGCTCAGTGAGGTAAGTCAGACAAAGACAAATACTGTATGATATCACCTATATGGAAAATCTAAAAAATAAAGCAAATAAATGTATATAATAGCAAAACACACACAGATATAGAGAACAAACTATGGTTACCAATGCGGAGAGGAAAGAGGGGAAAGGGCAAGATAGGGGTCTGGGATTAAAAGATACAAACTACTAAAACATTTCTCCTGACTTTGAAAGGAAACGAACCCAGGGGACAGCAGATAATTTGAAAGCAAAAGTGCCTAATAATGTACATGGAGTTCCTCTATTCACTTAATGAACGACAGCAAGGAATCACAGAATACAGTACAATGCCAGCTCTGAAAGTTTTCTCCTTGAAGTTCTGCTGTCTTTCCCTTCCTTTTTTTCTTCTTTTACTACTTTGTCATTGGCATTTTGATTATTGATGTCAGTCCAGTTAAAATTACATATTTGTCTTTTATTTAGATATCTGCCATTTCCACTGCAAGTCATTTCAGATATTTTTAATGCATCTCCAAAGTTTTCTTTCTTCATGTGTACAAGCGAAAAGAATTTAGAATGTTACAGAAGTAGATTTTAGTGTAAACATATAAAAATTTTAATGGATTATAACATGCTAAATCTGGGGTTACTGCATACTTGCTGCAGAAATAAAATATACAGTCATCTCAGAAAAGTTAAAACTATTGAAGTAGAACCTAATTTATCAGTAAGGATAAACTGGAAAGATTCTGAATTGTAGCATCAGATAAAGAAGCGTGATGTTCCCTCTTAAGTAAACACTGACATCTCTGAAAGCTAATTATTTTTGCACCAAGTAACTTGAATATATTTGGAAAAATCATAGTCCCACAAGGTCAGAACATATTACTATAAGGAAAACAATTTAGCATGTATATTTCAAAACAGAGATACTTCGCCCAAGCCTCTCCTTGGTGTGGAAATGTGCCGAAGTTATGAGTTTGGGCTGAAAAAAGGGTGCCTCTTGTCAGGTATGTTTTTTCACATGTGCAAATTGTCCAATGGCCTCTGCCCTGGGAGAGGGCATTAACTCAGGTCATCGTGAATTCGATGTTACAACAGATGCGGTGAACTGGACGTATTCCTGAGTTTTATATATATATATATATATATATATATATATATATATATATATATATATATATATATATATATATATATATATTGAGTATGGGTGGTGATTTAGCACTTAACTATTTCTCTTCACCTTCTGCTCAGCAGTGCAAAGTTGATTGGCTTATGATTTCTCTTCTTTGCCATGCTGGGGGATGGCATGCCCTTCCCTCATGCAGCTCCACCACTCTTAACATGATCTGTATGTAGGAAATCTAGTATACTCCAGAAGCTACTCTAAAACTCTAAACCTTGCCACTTTGAGTAAAAGATAATGTATTAGGGACTTCAAACTCCTGCCACATCATTTCAGTGACATAGTTCGAAGGAGCGAAAAGCAAAGGAATACAAAAAAGGATTTTCCTCCTACTTGAGTGCAATTAAGTTAAAAGGGCATATGATGCTATTAAAAACTAGAGTCCATTTATTTGACAAACGTTTGCTGATCACTTTCTAGGTTCTGAGGATACACTGCTAAAGCAAACAAATGAAGATCTCTCTCCTTACGAAACTTACATCACATAATGGCAACAATGGGTCCCTAGTTTTACTAAGGAGGGTTTTTTCTTATGCTTTTTTTTCTTTTTTACTGTTTTTTAGCTTGTTTCAGAAAGGATACGAGGTAGAAATATTTTTAGTTTGCTATCTTTAATAAGTCACTTGTGATATGTTTGTTTTTCTGTTTTCTTTTAATACAATGTCATGTTAAGTGGATTATAAAGCAGCCCAGCTTATCTGGGTTATATTAACAGACTGCATTCATTGCACAACTGTGGGTATCTGTGGGCACACACTGGTTCACTGTACTCAACCCCCAGCCCTACACATATACACATCTCCTCATATGTGTAGACAATACCTAGGACTTGTCTGGGCAAATGATAGGAGTTTAATGTAAATTCCTGGGCTTGATACAATTAGTATATTGTCTCTTGACTAAATTTCTGTATTACACACAATCCTTTTCCATAATTTCTAATGTCTATCCAGGCTGCCAAATCATGGAAAAGAATTATTACTAGGATTTTTATTAATAGAATATCAGTCTTCATGGTCTCTGTTCTCTCTCCTCTAGTGCAGGAAAAAAAATTTTTAATTAAGAAAGAGATATTATATTTTTACCATAAGAATTCCTCTAAGCATCCATTTCTAAAATTGCTCTGAGACCTGCTTTCCAGGCAGAGAAGCTAGGAGCTCACTGTGAATAACACAGCAACTGTCATTTATTATAGTCTCTGAGGTTAACTACACATGCCCCTTCTTTATCAGAACAGCGGACATATCTACTATAAAATTCTTAATGGTCCTTGTCCATTTCTGCCCTGATTATTTTCAACAGCAATATGTGCTCTGCCTCTGCCACCATCTTCTACGACTTTACCACACCCAAAGTTTGAATTACCATGCTGAACAAGCACAAGCCTGTATTTCTTTCATAACTGCCTTTCATTCAGTAAACTGTGGGATAAATAAGACCACCATAGGTCGTAAAGAATATTTAGGACTCCTACTGAGATAAAACATTTCTGATAAGAACATATTTTGCATTCTCTCCACTTAGACCATGAATTACTACTGAATACATTCCTGTTACTAAAGTAATTGATTTACAAAATAGCTTTTATGTAGCACATACAAACTCACTCTTTTGCCAAATATGAAAGATTTTCAAATGCAACAATTTCGTGCAACAGAGAGCCTGCTGAGCTGGTAAGCAAATACAGCTATCTGATTAATTGACTCTGACCTCATAAATATTATACTTTGGGGGCTTTAATGGAACTTCCTGAGGATAAATTGTATGGTTCACTTCATTCATTTATATCTCTGGCTGACAGATGTACATTATAAAATGTCACTGAATACGCTGGCAATAAACGAGGTGTAACATTAGCATCTTGATTCTGTGGTGGGATTTTTATGGAACACTTTTGTTAAATGATTCCAACAGTAGTAAAAATATTACAATGTTATTCACTATACATCGTCCTTTCTATTTTAATCAGTCTCCCAGCAATTCACACTGATCTTCTTCGCTTATAAGTAAAATTTCGGCATTTAGAAAGTAGGTTTCTCTTTTATTGTGTGCTATCTCTCCCGCATAATTAACAAGTGTCGACTGCTGGTAGCAAGAAGTTTTAGGCATACTGGTTTTTGTACTATTAAGAGTCTTCATTAATAAATAAGAAATTATGTAAGTAAAGAATATGATATAAAATATGAAGCTTCAATATGAGGCAAAAACTCAAGAAATATATCACAAATTGATAATCTTGCTTAGAATTTAAAATTTCAATCTCATAATAATTATGATGGTATTAAAAACACAAATGCTAAAAATATAGATAATAAAAGCAGGGCAATTTTACACAATAATATGACATTTTTCAGTTTTATTAAGAAATATTTGACATACATCACTGTATAAGTTTAAGGTGTACAGCGTGATGGTTTGATTTACATATAGTCTGTAATGATTACAATAGATTTACCTAACATCCAAATTCTCCCCAAGTGATGAGAACTCTTAGCCTTTACTCTCTTAACACCTCTCCTGTATATCATATGGCTGTGTTAGCTATAGTCATCATGCTGTGCATTACATCCCTAGTACTTATTTATCTTATATATGGAAGCTTATACCTTTTGACCACCTTCCTCCAAGTCCCCCTTCCCCCACCTTCCACCACCTCTGGTAACCACAAGTTTGATGTCTTCTTCTGTGAGTTTGGTTGTTTGTTTTAGATTCCTTATATAAGTGAGATCATAGAGCATTTGTCTTTCTCTGACTTATATGTTCTTATCATAATGCCTTCAAGTTCTATCCATGTTGTCGTAAACAGTAGGATTTCCTCATTTTTTATGAGGAAATCATAAAATTTTATATATATATATATATATATATATATATATATATATATATATATATATCATAACTTCTTAATCCATTCATCCATCAATGGACACTTAGGTTGTTTCCATGAATTGGCTATTGTAAACAATGCTGCTATGAAGATGGTGTCACAGATATCTTCTCCATTTAGTGTTTTGATTCCTTTAGATATATTCCAGAAGTGGAATTGCTGGCTAATATGGTAGTTCTATTTTTAATTTTTTGAGGATCATACTGTTTTCCATAGTGGATACACCAATTTACAAACCCACCAACAATGCACAATGATTCCCTTTTCTCCACATCCAGGTCAGCACTTGTTATCTCTTGTGTGTGTGTGTGTGTGTGTGTGTTTTCTCTTGTGTTCTTGATGATAGTCATTCTAACAGGTGTGAGGCGGTATCCTTTTGTGTTTTTAATTTTCATTTCCCCTAATGACTGGCATGTTGAGCATTTTTTCATGTACTTCTTGGCCTTTCCTATATTTTCTTTGGAGAAATGTCTGTTCCAGTCATTTACACATTTTTAGTTAGGTTATTTGTGTGGTTTTCTTAACTGAGTTGTTTGAGTTCTTTGTATAATTTGGATATTAACCCCTTATGAGATATATGGTTTGCAAATATTTTTTTCCATTCCATAGGTTGTCTTTTCACCCTGTGGATGGTTATTTTTGCTAAGCAGAAGCTTTTTCATTTGATGTTGTCCCACTTACTTGTTTTTCATTTTGTTGCTTATGCTTTAGGTGTCATATCCAAAGAATCATTATTAAGACCTATGTCAAGGAGCTTTTCTCCTGTGTTTTCTTCTAGGAGTCTCCCCATTTAAGGATCCAAAGCAGGCAGATCTGAACCCACCAAGTTTCTTCATCAGAGTGCACCTACTACTTGGTTCTGCAGATGAGCAAAGCCACTAACTGAGATTACTACTTGGTAATGCGGGTAGGAACTCTGCCAAGATCCAAGGGCTCATTGTTGTAAGCCCCTCCCCACCTTCTCTGTCATGCTCAGATTAGCAGTGGCTGAACCCTGCAGACTCCCCCCACCCCCATAATCTCTGTAGTAAGAGATCAGGACAGGGGTTCCCACAAAGCAACCCCAATACTGGTGGGACTCTGGTCATCCCCCCTGGGTTCTCTTTTCTCACTGTAGGAATCAGAGGCTCAGCAGAAACCTCTCTACATGAAGTTGCACTGGCCTGGGGGAGGGGCAAAACAGTCAATGTGTAGCTGCTTCTCTTACCCTCAAATGCCAACTGTCTTGGTCTCTGTGGTGCAGAGGGGTGCTTCAGCCTCACCCCCAGGTTCAAGGATTCTTTCACTGGTATCTTGCTATTAAATAGTTGTTAGTTGTTCTCTTTATGAGGGGGAGCAAAGTCAGGAATGACCTATTTTGCCATCTTGATGATGTCACTCCAATAATACAACATACTTCAATGTAACAGTATATTTTCTTTTTTTTTTTTGTAACTGTACTAACATCTCCAATGTTAGTACATGTTTCTCCCTGAGAAAAATGTATTTTACATGTGCTGTGTACCTATAAAAGATGCAAATTACAGTGAACATTAATCTTGCCAATGAAAGGACGATTATTTTAAAAACAACCTAGCTTCAGGAAAAGGCTAAAAAGAGAACTAGCGTATCCGCCAAATGGAGCAATTTAATACTGTACTTGAGATGTCATTATTCTGTTTTGTTTTGGGTTCCTGAAACCCAGGGAAATAAAAGAAAATTCATTTTCCAAAAGTAAAATAGAAAAGATATTCAGTTCTTTTCATGAGTAAAAATATTTATGAATTTGAATATTATAGACAAAATTTCTATTTGCTAACATGGTTATCACCATTCTTTAAAGGCCTCAATTTCCTTTATTTTGTTATAGTTGCCTATATATTGTTATTTCACTATTTTTACAAATATGGGTGGAAAACATATTTAACCCTATTCTTCAAGTGAGAGGTAGGTATATAGGAAAGTTATGAAGCTTGAGTATGGTTTAAAGAAACCAGTGATTGAGCCGGTTATTATCAAATTTAGGATCTAATTCAGTCAAATGAATATGTTCAGTCCACTCCTTTATGTTAACTGAAGCCCAACTAAACAAGTTAGTACAAGTCTCTGAAAAATTTACAAGTTGAAATGCAAATAATTTCTAACAACATCATTAGTGAATCTGCATTTGGATCCTTCGTAAAAAGAAAATGGAAAAGCATGTAGTGCTGGCCACAGTAGAAACAACTACATTCATTATAAATCCAAATAAATGTGGCAATGAAGTTCCCAGACCCTGCTAATGTAAAGATTAAAAAGTAACTAAAATTTATGCTAGGGATGTATTTCCAGACTTCCTCAATTAACTTTTATACATTCTTCAGATCTTTATTTATGTCCCTTCTGCAGGGAAAACTTCCTTGATCCTCTCTTCTCTTTATGTTACTGTTACTTCCCTTTTTTTCCATTTATGCTTTTACATTCATGAGTGTGACTATTTGATTAAAATCTGCCTTACCCACTGGACTGTTAGGCAATGAAAGCGGGGACTAAGCCTGTTTGTTGTATTTCCAGAGTGCTGGGCTAATCTTTTGAAAATTTAAATGTTTGTTACATTTAAGTAAAAACTGATTTCTTTCAGATATGTGTGAATATAAATTCTGTGCTCTATAATTATATTAGGTTTTAATTTGCTAGAAATAGCTCAGATATTTTCATTCCCTAAGGCTTCCAGGTGGGAAAAATAGTATTCGATGTAGGAAATTTTTATTTTTTATGAAATTCTGTTACATCAATATGTTCATATTTTTTACAACCCTTTGACTGATTTCTCTCATGACATACAAGCAAAATTTTTGTTAATATTTTTTAAAATGTATTTTATATTTTGACTTCATTCATTTTAAAGCTTTTAGGTGAAAAGCACATATTTGACATACTTGATGAAAATCAGCAAATTGATCAATAGGCAAATTGACTTTCAATGAATGGATTTGAGGAAATTTAACCTGCTTCTTATTTCTAGTATCTAGCACAAATCCTAGCAAAATAAGTGTGGTTTTATTCTGACTTGTGAAGTTATATTTACACAATAGTTTTTATGACATAGGAGAGATCTTTGTCGAGCTCCTTTAGATAGGTACTAGCTGAGTCACTTTGGAATGATCTATTAACCTCCCTCAATCTCTCTTTGTTTGAAAAGGGATACTAACAACACCCTGTATCTCTCTCAAGAATTTTGGGGGGATTAAATAATGCATATGCAGGACTTTTATAAACTGTAGAGTAATATAAAAATATAAGGGAGTCACAAAGCAGCTGAATCTAAAGGGTCATTTTTATGACCCATCTATGTATGTAACATTTTTCCACACAAGTTATCTCTAAGTCTGAATGGCACATTCATTCTTGAGGGCTTTGGGAGCTAATCCACCAGAGGTCAAAGGTTATGATGGTTTCATGGGTACTTCCAGAGCATTTGTCAAATCCCTTTTTTTTAAGAAAAGCAAACATACCATTTATTTCTAGAATTCCTCTAGGACTGTAATCTACAGAGGGTACCCACTGCAAATCAGGACCAGCCGATGTGCAGTCAGGAGGAATCAATTTGTCAAGCAGTAGGAGGGATGTCTAGAGCCACATTAACTAGAGGAGCAGGGCTCAAGAAGACAACAAGAAGGGTGTGTTTCCTTATACACTCCTGTGTTTATAACACTCACAAGGAGGGAAATGGCATCTAGGGATTCCTCCCCTTAAAGTTGCAGACAACCTGCATGCCTTCTGGTAGGCCTCTTAATTGGTCTAGAAATTTGAACTTAAACAGCAAGAGAACAGTTATTTTCTTATCTCAAAATATGGCAATGAAATAAAGGATGTCCCAATTCCTTGATCTCCTTTGTGGGTGGACGTTGTTGGTGGCCTTATGTCACTATGACTGGAAAAAAGTCTATTTAGTCCACTTAATCCCATTTTACAGATGAAAACAACTGAAGTTAGTGAGCTTAAGCAGTTGGTCAATGGTTGAACAGCTAGTAAACTTCAGAGGTGGGATTCAGCCCCAGGGCTATGTGGCTTAGAAGACTGTGCCCTAACTCACTATAAGAGGTAGGTGGCTGGTAGCCTCCCCACAAATTCTTTCCTCTTCAAAACCAATAAAATAATTTCTCAACCATTAATTCACATGTAACTTAACATACTTCCAAATTATTCTTTTCTATTAGCAGTCACCCATAAAAGGTAAAATTTACTCTTCCTTTCAATATAATACAAAGATACAGTACAAACAGATACTGTAAAGGCAAACATCAAATACACATTAACCTGATTTATTTATTAATTTTAACATCTTTATTGGAGTATAATTGCTTCACAATAGTGTGTTAGTTTCTGCTGTATAACACAGTGAATCAGCTATATGTATACATATATCCCCATATCCCCTCCCTCTTGCGTCTCCCTCCCACCCTCCCTATTCCACCCCTCTAGGTGGTCACAAAGCACCGAGCTGATCTCCCTGTGCTATGTGGCTGCTTCCCACTAGCTATCTATTTTACGTTTGGTAGTGTATATATGTGAGTGTTACTCTCTCACTTCGTCCCAGCTTACCCTTCCCCCTCCCCGTGTCCTCAAGTCCATTCTCCATGTCTGCGTCTTTATTTCTGTCTTGCCCCTAGGTTCATGGGCATATACCCTGAGAAAACTGTAATTCAAAAAGAGTCATGTACCACAATGTTCACTGCAGCACTATTTACAGTAGCCAGGACATGGAAGCAACCTAAGTGTCCATTGACAGATGAATGGATAAAGAAGATGTGGCACATATATATACAATGGAATATTACTCAGCCATAAAAAGGAATGAAATTGAGTTATTTGTAGTGAGATGGATGGACCTAGAGTCTGTCATGCATAGTGAGGTAAGTCAGAAAGAGAAAAACAAATACCGTATGCTAACACATATATATGGAATCAAGCGCCATGTTTTGATTTCCACTGTGACCTATTAAGCCAGATGGAAGGGGAAGCAAGGGAGAAAGGAGAACGGTTTTGATCCCAATGGCAAGACAGTGTCCTACTGCTACTCCCCCTGCCCTCCCAAAGCTCTCCATTTACCTAGGCCACTTTGCCTAATTTCTGACTCCACAATGGAGTCCCCTAACACTTGTATCACCTTACTCAGTTCTACTTTTTATTAGATCTGTGTCCTTGGGCTTCTGGTTTCTCATACACAAGATGAGAATGATAATATTATATAATGTTAGGATTGTTGTGAGGATTAAATTGATCAGATAATAGTGACTGGCATTTAGAAACCACCTCCCAAAAAAGCTACTACTATTATTATTGTCATTATTAATAACCTAATTATTATAATCAATCAATCAAGAGATGGAAGAGGGAAAAATGAGAGCAAATAAAAGGAAAAGAAAGAAATCTGTGTGTTTTTAATAGATAAATAAGAGACAGAAGATAAAAGATAATACTTGGTGTTCTAGGTATTGCCCCTTTCCAATCTCATCCCCTGCCATTCTCTTCTTTGATCCCTGTACTCTAGCCATACTGACCTAACTGCTTTTCCAAATATGCCTTGCTTTCTAACACTATTAATCCATTCCTTCTCTTTGAAACAATATAATTGTACATTTTATAATTCATGGAACAATTATTGACAGGCTTGACAAAGTTTATACAGAAGTGTGGTTATTTATGTGTACATTTTATATACTCTACTAGGTTTTAATCCATTAAAGAAAGAGACTCATTGTTTTTTTGTATCCTCTATGGCACCTACAAACATTTATTGGATTGAATCAAATTTCCACAATCTTGCTTTATTTCTTTTTATGGGGAAGCAACTAACCAATATCCTGGTTTTTCAAAATTTCTCTTAGAGTTAAAAAAAAATACAATGTTTTTTTCATTCTTTTACCCAATTTTTATTTGCCAATACAATTGCTTTGGAATAAGCAGGGCGCTTACTTACATAATGGAAAAATCAGTTCTCAATGCTGGATACATTTTAGAGCCATGTAGGGAGCTTAAAAAAGAATACTGATGCCTAGTATATACCCCAGAATAAATAAATCAGAATCTGCTTTGGTGTTTGTTTGGAGGGGGCAGGCAATGTGCAGACATGGATTTTTCTCTTTTTTTAAGTTTCGCAGATCATTTTAAGGTTAAGCCAGAGTGAATCACTGGCTTAAGGCCACGATCTTATAACTTGAAGAGAAACAGGTAGCCAAGCATTGTCAATCTGTATTCAGAAAATCAACTTCTTTAACCTCACCCAAAGAATGACTTGGAGCCTATCCTATCAGCAGGGCAAGGTGGTAGAGCCAATAAGCTGAACACCGATGTGATTAACAATTTGTAGGCTTTGTGGTCAATGGCACATTTTGCCTAGACACAGAGACCACCACTGAAACCAGAGTAAGCAACTTGAGGGACAAACCCCTTCTTGTCAAATGATTATTAATGGTGTGGAATAAAGAATTTGGCTTTGAGGTCAGGCGGAATAGAATTTGAATTATAAGCCTGCCACTTATTTTATGGGCAGTCTCTTTGCCTATATGAATACCTTAATTTTCTCACATATAAAATGAGAACAATAATACTAACTTTAAAGAGTGGTATATTTTTAAGAAAATATATACAATTTGGCGACAAGTCCTAGCATATTAATTTCCTAAAACACTGGCCATGGCCTCTGAGAATCAACTTCCTTCAAATCCTAAAACACAGTAGACGATTCTTAAGAAATACATTTACTCAGGGCTACAGTGCAATCATGCTGACCTTATTCTATAAAGGCAACAAATCATGGCTTGCTATTAGTGAGTTTCATCCTTGAATTCTAGTTCTATCTGTTAGCCAGAAACTCCTGTGTTTATAGGTTGGACTTTAAAAGACACAGAATTACTCATGTCCTTAAAAATCCTGGACTTGCATCAGCGAGAAACTTTGAGATTCATTTCTTCCCACATGCACACCCATCCTCATTTTCAGTCTTTCATCCCATATTCCCTTATCCATGACACCTCTGGCAGGATGCCTGGAAGGAAGCTCATGACCCATTAAGTTAACTTACCTCAGGAGTAGTAGACAAACAGCCTTAATTTATCCCAGAAGATACCAAGAAAGAATAACTTGGAAACAGAGACCAGGCTGAGCTAATACACAGGCTGCCTTGAGAACTATCATTTATAGTAGGTTGTACAGCATTCAAGCACAGATTAGCTCACTCTGAAGGCAATGAGCCGGGAGCCAAGTTAATTATAAGATAACCGGTAAGTCTCTGCTGTACACATTGCAGGGAACTTGGTCAGCCATAAGAGTGTATTTCCACTTTGCTCCCCCAGAAGCCACGACGAGCAAATCTGTGACTCAAAGGTGATGAACATGTGCAGCTATACTTGCAAGACCTCCCCGCCAACCTCCCCACAAAAGAAAATGTCATAAAATTTTATCACCTTTACGTAAATCTGAATCCTTAATTATTTCCAATCTTGATGCATCATTTTGCTATGTGTGAGCATCTGTAAATGTACTTTTAAGCAAATAGGAAGGAAATCAGGTTCTTCCTCAAATATGTTGCTCCAATGACTTATTTCTGCTGCCCAATTTAACACAAAAACAGAAAATGAGAAAATTAAGAAATAGGAGTGAAGTGGAATCTAAGAGAAATCACAGAATCTGGTGTTACTAGCAGGTTGTCTGTTTCAAATCTTTCCATGTCACACATCTGCATCCATCACTCCAGAACTGGAAGGGAATTACTGTGAGAAAGAACCACTTGGGAATTTTATTTTGTTAGTTTAACAATGAAAACCAGTGTCTAGTAATAAGCACGATCATAACTGACCTACTGCTTTCTCTATCTTCAAACTTCCTGGTACAGTAATTAAGTTTTCTTTCATTCCTTCTTGCTCCTAAACAGTTCCTAGGTCAGTAGTGAAGCAATGTTGGAGGCAAAACCACTTTGAAGGGAAAAATGTCCTTTCCTGAACCAAAAAAGGCTGCCATAGTGCTACAGAAAGGTAGGGATGGGAAGAAGAGGACACATAATTTCTTCTTTCTACTGTTAACTTACAGTTAACTATCATTTTTCACAGTCTTTTCAATAACTTCCATGGGTGTAAGATGAAGCATTGCCCATAAATATACAAGTTTTCAATTGTGAGTTGTAACTGTAAAAAGAAGTAGAGAATAGTCATTCATTCTTTCATTTAGCAAGTATTTATTCAGTCCCTGTTATGTGCCAAGGATTCTGTTAGATGCTAGCAATATGAAGACACAGAACATGTAGACCCCCAAAGAGCTCATAGTTCAGAACATAACAGAGAGATGCATAAAAATGATTTCGAGATCATGTGATATTTTTATAGCCATGTGGCATTATGTCTAATTTCATCAACACCATACTAAAGTAGAAGAGAATGTAAATCTAGCCACAGGCATGAAGGGATTCAAATATAAAAGTTAAATATATTGAGCACTTGAATTGAGATTTGAAACAGAATAGGAGTTTGCCAGACAGCACGGGGGAAGGTATTATAGGCCAACAAAGATTATGGAAATGAGTAAATGAGTAGTAGCAGCAAGATAAAACTTGAGGGTTAAAACATGAGGCTAACAGCAGAGACAGGGGCTAGGATTTGGATTTTCTCCTCTAGATGATGGAGACTCACCAAAGAATTTGGAGCAGGGTATAGCAAAGGCAGATTCAAGGTTGTCAGGGTTAAGCTGGAAGCACAGGAGAATGTTGATTGGAGGGGAGCAAAATGGAGGCGGGAAGACTGTTGCAATGGTCCAGGTGGGAGGATGCTGGCAGTGCCACTGGAGATGGAGAGGAGGGTAGGAATATGAAAGGATGCAGGAACATAGGAAACATTTGGGTATTAGGGCAAAGCTTTTTGATTTGGGTAAACCTAAGAGAAAATTCATTAAGTAGTTTCCAGGAGCATGTGGTTCAACTATTGACTGGCACTAACTGAAATAGTACATGATATCTTTCATGCCACATGGTGGTATTATGAGATATACATATATATCCAAATATACAAATTTAAATATTAAATTTTCTCATCATCTAAATTCCAAATCGTAAGAGAATTCAAGATGGCATTTGCGTTGAAGTTAATGGAATAAAGGGGGTGCAAAAATGTGAGGCTAGTTTGACTCTCTCCTTCTTTTTTCCCTACAGCCACTGATATTCCCTGTAATAGAAAGTGTTTGTGGGTGGGGAAGTTACAATCAGAAAACCTAAGTCAAGAGCACTGCTTTGTACCAATTAGCTCTCTTCTTTCCCACACATACTTTATAAAGTTTATAATGAAGTGAATGAGTCTCTCTTTAAGAAAGAAATTGTCATTAAACTGTCAAACGTTGTAAATTATAGTATATTCAAAATGTAACCAACATGTATTTAATCTAGGCCCTGTGGAAAGAAACATAAGCAAGACATTATGACTAGCATTAAAAATATAAAAGTAAAGACACTGGAATTCAAAGTAAAGTATAGCACTTGATAGATCTTAAAGACTACTTGTATCACATGGAGAATCTCCCCAGGTACTGATATGCTTGTTAACATTTTCCACCATCAGGACTGTACTTCATCAAACCAAGATGCCTTCCTCACAGCCTACCCATAGGACATGTTTCTATTCCTAAGATATTCCTCACTCTTCCTGGAACCTAAAATAATCTCCATTTCTATATCTTTATGGCTTCTGACTGTGATGGTTAATTTTATGTGTCAACTTCGCGGGAGTTTTCAGATGAGATTAACATCTAAATTGGTAAACTTTGAGTAAAGCAGATTGCCCTCCATAATGTGGTTGGGCTTCACCCAATCAGCTGAAAGCCTAATTGAACAAAAAGATTGGCCTCCTCCTTGAGCAAGGGGCAATTCTCAGAAGACTGTCTTCAGACTTCATCTGTACCATTGGCTCTCCTGGATCTCCAGGCTGCTGGTCTTCCAACTGGAACTTTACCATTGGCTCTGAGCCTGCTGGCCCACTTCGCATATTTTGGAACTGCCAGCCTCCATAGTTGTATGAGCCAATTCCTTATAATAAATCTCTTTCCATATATAGATACATCCTATTTGTTCTGTTTCTCTGGAGAAACCTGACTAATATACCACCCCAAATTCATTTTTCTTCCTAAAACATCCCTTTTCTTTTGTTTATCACATAGTTAGCAAGATATACCTACATCATCATAATAGTAAACATGTTAAAAATAGTTGTCATGAACACACACACACACACAATTTATACGTGACAAAATATCCAAATATCTGATCAACTTAATTTGCAATCAGATTACTGATATTACATATAAGAGGCAAAGTCATTCCTAGTCAGATTCCTAGTCATTCCTAGTCAAAATGCAAAATAAAGTTTTTTTCAGCTTTCTTCCATTTTTCTCCTTCAACCTACCTCACTAACCACTGCTGTCCCTGCCTTTAAGTTCCTGCCAGCCCCTAACTGTGAAACTTCAGCCAGTTCTCCTCTATAATAAGAGCTTCTTATCGTGCCTTCCTACTCCATAACCCTGAGTCACCTTTTCCTCCCCACTCTGTACATCCAAAAAGTCATCAAATCCCACTGATTCCCTCCCACTCCTCTGTTTGTCCCTTCTTTGTATAGCACTGGAAATCCAACAACATTTAATCCCAGGCTCTGAGTCCACCACTAGAGATGACACTAGTTTTGATAAAACTGAAGACACTTTATGGCCTGGTTTTGGTTTAATTGAGTAGTGTGTACATAGGAGTATGAATATGAATGTGAATATGTATTTGTATATGCGCTATATGCATGGTGAACTTGAATTTCATATCACAAGTGGGTGAAGAAGAGTATTATAACATGGCTTGTTCAGATAAAGCAAATATGAAAACATTTATATAATTTTGTTAGGGGCTATTCATACAGAAGAAGAACCCATGAAGAATTCATGCAAAAGTGAGAACAGCTTTGGTCAGGATCATGGATGTTCTTTCAAATGTTGTTGTAATTGTGTCTGGAAGGAGAGCATTTTAGATCTTGAGAGACTTTCTCAGGTTAACACAGAAAAACTCTACAAAAGGCTCCCTGGTATCTTTTCATAACACAGAAATGGTGGCATATGAATCCCATGCCTTGCTTTAGGCACCACCATAAATCAATGTCAACTTCAGGAAAACAAAACCAAAGAAGCATCTTGCCTTCCTGTCCCCAGACTGTTTTCTTAACAGTGCCACCTGCATTGCTTCCTTAACTACAGCTGACCTCTGCGATCCAGGCCACACAGAAAAATGTACTGTATGATGTGGAGCAAATGGAGGGAGGGAGAGCCAACTAAATCCCTGGAAAATAAAGCTGGCAATAGTCTTTTTACTGTGAAACGCAGAGCATTACTTTTCCCAGAGACCTCGCGAGTCCTACTCGTGTTCAGGGAGGGCTGTGTGGAGCCCCAGACCCTTCACCCCAACCCAACCATAGAGGCTCCACTTTTTCTGTTTTTAAACATTGTGATTCCATTTAATTATTATCTAAACAAAGAATTCACCCATTTTTTAATCGAAAATATTGATATAACACATAACATACTGAGTCAGGACAGGTGGGTGCTAGTTTTGCCATTGAGACTTCATCTTTCAGCACCTGCATTTCCCATTTATAGCTGGAGGTAACATTAGGTTCCTTGCTTTCCATGAAGACCAAATGAGCCAATGCTTATTAAAGGTCTTTGAAAAACTGTAAGATACTATACCAACATAAATGCAATATTTGTAGCATTAAGCTGACTATATGTTACCTATTTAACAAAAACTATTCCACAGCGAAGCTGCACGCTAACCCTTAGCTCATTTTCCTTCACAATAAATAAAAAGACGTTGTAGACTATGCACGCTCCGTGTCTAGAATGTTATCCCCTTGTTCTGTAGTTTTGAAAACTTTCTGTTCTTCTTGTTCCAATGTTTGTTTTAGCAGCAGAACTCTTTTTTTAAAAAGTGAAGCTCGTGTGGAATATCATTACATAAAAAAAATAAGAACAAAACAGGCTGAACCAGTTAAAATAGGAGGGGAGGCCCAGCGGCTCAAGCTGACCCTCCTGCCCAAGCCACCCTGGGGCACCTCTGAGGAATCCCAGGGCTCCGCTAGTCAGCACTGAATGACTCCCTTGGTGCATATTTGTGATGACAGCACACCTCCCACCTGTCTACTTTGACACCAAAGCTTCATCTTGTCGCCTAAATAATTTTATTCAATGCTTTTCCATTTTGTTCAAGAGGCAGTGTGGGTCACTTGGAAATTTGTAGTGACATTTTAATTTTAATGAATTTATTTTAAGTATTTACTTGTCAATTAATTAATTTAAATTTTGCCCTTCTTACAGCTGGAGCTTTGATCTGAGGAATTACTTTTTCTCCTTTGCAAGAAATATTGACAGGCTTTTGACCTCCAAAAATGGAGGTGCCCGACTCCTACAGATAAAAGATGTTCAGGTAACTCAAGCTAAGCCAATCAGACTTTTTCTCTTAAATCTCAAAATTTTGAGCTGAGTTGCAGGAGACAGATAAAAAAGTAACTGTAAAATGCATTCATCTGGGTGATGAATCCAAATAAGTCTCTTGAATCTCAAGTTCTTGAGGCCAGAAATCTTGGGCCAAATTGGCTCCTATTGTGTCTGACTTATTTCCAAGGCTGTTCTCCAGCATTCATAACCATTCTATAAGATACTTATTATCCCTCTGAGTAAATCCCTTTTGTTTAACTTAACCAGTCTAGTGGCGGAATAGGCTAATCAGGAAAGTGAGAAGGTATGATTTATGTTTTTATGTTTACTCTAGCTTCTGGGTGGAGAATGGATGGCAAAAGACACCAAGTTACTGCAGTAACCCTGACAAAAACAGTGCGGCCTTGGATAAGGTGGAAGTGACAGAGATGGAGAAAAATGGCAGGAGGGATGGAGAGAAGAAGGGAGAGGAGAGAAGAAAGGCTTTTCTTTTTTTTTTTTATAGTTAAATAACTTTTGTGAAAATTTATGTGAATAATTCATCCTTCTTTGTGTGTGTATATCAGATAAAAGAACAAGGGAGTAGGGCTTCCCTGGTGGCGCAGTGGTTGAGAGTCCGCCTGCCGATGCAGGGGACACGGGTTCGTGCCCCGATCCCGGAGGATCCCACATGCCGCGGAGCGGCTGGGCCCGCGAGCCATGGCCGCGGAGCCTGTGTGTCCGGAGCCTGTGCTCCGCAACGGGAGAGGCCACAGCAGTGAGAGGCCCGCGTACAGCAAAAAAAAAAAAAAAAAAAAAAAAAAAAAGAACAAGGGAGTAAAAACATAACCCAAATTCTACCACCCTGAATCAGATACGTTTCTCCATACTCAAACAATTACACAGAAACATTTGCAAAAACTCACAAAGACACCCAAGTTAATGTTAGATACACCTTTTCCCACTTTGCTTTGTTCATTGTGAAAATCTCTCCAAACTACCTTGTATAAATTTTACTCATTTTTAATTGGGTATATGATAACTGTATGATATGGTTGTATTGCAATTGATTCATTCCTTTCCCTTAGATGGCTTTTCACTTTATTCATAGTTTTTTAAATAAATTTATTTATTTATGGCTGTGTTGGGTCTTCGTTCCTGCACGCAGGCTTTCTCTAGCTGCAGAGAGTGGGGGCTACTCTTTGTTGCAGTGCATGGGCTTCTCATTGTGGTGGCTTCTCTTTATTGCGGAGCACAGGCTCTAGGCGTGCGGGCTTCAGTAGTTGTGGCTCACAGGCTCTAGAGTGCAGGCTCAGTAGTTGTGGCACACGGGCTTAGTTGCTCTGAGGCATGTGGGATTTTCCCCCACCAGGGCTCGGCCTTGTGTCTCCTGCATTGGCAGGTGGATTCTTAACCACTGCACCACCAGGGAAGTCCTATTGATAGTTTTTTGCTACTATAAACAATGCTGTTTGAAATATCTTTATTATATATTGGTGTTTTTATTTCTATGTTAGAGATTCTAAAGAGTAGAAATGATGGGCAAATAGTTCCAAATTGCTTTCCAAAAAAAAACTGTTAAGATTCCCATTTCTATTAGCAATATATGAGAATAAACTTCTCTCCACAAATCCACCAATCATCACAATTATTTGTTATTCTCTCAGCCATCTACACCATCTTCATATGTGGAAAAACTTCATATAACAGCCTCTGTACACCAAATACCCCAAAGCCAGGCTTTCAATGAGAACCTAGTGACATAAAGACTGGATAATGTAAAGACTCCTTGCTGGCAAGGGTGGAAAGAATTCTGGCTAATTTGGAGCGAGAGCAATGGGAATAAAATTCAGTGAAACTCAACTCTGATTTTGGATATATGTTAAATTTAAGAGGTCTTTGCCACTTCCAAGTAGAGATTACCAGTAGGCAAGCTGGATATATGTCTAGAGCTGAGAGGAAAGGTGTGGGCTAGAGGTGAGAAAGCCAGCAGATGGATGATATCTAAAGCTAAGGTAATAGAGGATATCATTAAACAAGTGTGTTGAGGACAGAGAAGAGGCAGATATCAAGCCTGAACCTTGAGGAACCCCAAATTTAGAAGTCAGTCTGGGAGGAGAGTCTGAGAAGCAAACTTTGGAAGAACCACCAGGGAGGTGAGAGGTCAAGAAGGCCACTTGAAAATTAGGAAAGATAACCACTGCATATTCTTTTAGCAGATCCCATCATATAAAGTTTGAAAAGTGTTCACAGCCTATGTCCAAGGGAAGGTCTTGGAGACACTGGCAAAGAGCAGTTTCAGGTAAACCTTGGGGGAGAAAACAGAGTGACGTGTATTGATCAGGGGACAGGAAAGAAAGTGAAACACTGAAGGAAGGATTCATTGAAGGCTTGAGCCTTTATCTCCTCATCCCGAATCTTCAAAGTCCAGAAGGGAGGATGTGCATAGAATAAGTTTAGAGGAAGGCTCACATTAAAGGGACTCATTCTCTCCCCTGTCTGGGTTTCTGGAGAAGGCTACTGTGACAGGCGACCATGTGCCACCTACATGGGCATGGTTATTGGCGCTGTGATAAAGAGAGGATCTAGTTGGTCTCCTGGGCCTTTTTTAGCCCCACTGTGTTGGACAAAATGAATTTAGGGCTTGCAAACCTTCCATGGGGTCAGTGAGGTTGAAAGAACAGAAAAGCATGAAAGGTTCCTGTAGGGTGAAACATCTAGACCAGGATTTGGATAAAAAATAAGGCAGAAACTTTAAGAGATCTGTAATCTCAATGAGAGCTGAAAAAAGGCAAGTTAGAAGGAAAGGTAAGCTGGACTCTGGCATGGCCTAAATAGTTTATATAGTCAGCTTTGCTATAGGAGACATACATGTTCCTAATAATCACCATGGAATAAAAACCTCAGGGCTTACTGGGAAAATGAGGTTTGGGAATGACACTCAAAAAATTTTATCAGTGACACATAAAAATAAATACCAGGACCTAGTTAAAATGAAGGTATAGTTTACACATGTTAAATAGTTAAGAAATACATAAATACTACAATAAATATGGCAGTTTACCTTGAAAAAGATGTGAAATTTGCCTTTGGAAGTGGGCATTGGAAGAGTTACAGCTGTGAGTTATTGGAAAGTAGTGGAGAAACAAAACGTTGCAACACCAGATGAGGATGGGAGTGGCTCATAACACATGGGGTAAACCGAGGCAGCTGGGAGCTGCTTGAGGTGTGTGCATATATGTGTTTTGTATACTCCTCTAAGGGCTCAGTTCTGCTTGGTGCAGTTTTCAGCATCCCGTAGTCCTTCCTGCTCAAGAAACTGAGCACAAGCAAATGGAAGCAGGATTTATGCTCAAATTATTCCCTAATATATCAATCGTGCTTTTAAAACAAGCATTATAGCAGAACTGACTATACCATGAATTCCTCAGCTACAGACAGTAGCACATGTCAACAAAACAATTAGAGACGGGAATGGCTTACCCATGCATTAGCAGTTGTCAGGTGGGCACATTCCAGGACCAGCAGTAGACTCTGGTGCCTTTTCCCCACAAGGCCATGTAGACCTTTTTGGCTTGTTTTTTGTTTGTTTTGGGGGGATAAGATTTATTTCTGTTTTTCAATTTTTCTAGAATTATCCTTGTATATAGAATAAAATTGAGATATAATTGACATATAACATTGTTTTATTGAGATATAATTGATATAAAACATTGAGTAAATTTAAGGTGTATTACATGACGATTTGATATATGTATACACTGCAAAATGATTATACCACAGTAAGTTTACTTAGTACATCCATCACCTCATATAACTAAAATTTGTGTGTGTGCAGTGAGAAATTTTAAGACCTACTCTCTTAGTAACTTTCAAATATACAATGCAGCATTGTAAACTATAGCTGCCATGCTGTACATTACATCTCCAGAACTTATTCATTTTATAACTCAAAGTTTGCCAACCTTTGCCAAGCTTCACCCGTTTCCCCCTTACTGTGCCCCATCCCTAGCAACCACCTTTCTATTCTTTGCTTCTATGAGTTTGGTTTTTTTTGTGAGATCATAGAGTTAACTGTCCTACAAGTCATTCAGCCTTAAAAGGTTTTTCATACAACCATTTTCTATCTTAGAGAGGAGCAGGAGGAGGGGAGAAATCAGAAGTTTGAGTAATTGTGTAAAGGGGTCCAAAGTGACTGTAGCAGAATTTATTAGACCATTTACACTTTTGGTCCAAGTGTAAACTCATTACCCCACTCAGAGGGGAGTAGGTGATGGGGGCATGAATAAAATTAGATCATTATAGAGAAATAAAGGAACTACAATATTATTATGGCTTTCTTTCTTTCAAAAGCATGAATGGGGGTAATTAAGTATAGGCAACAATTTTGCTAATTTGCTATAAAGAGAAGTTGAGAAATGGACAGATGATTGAAATGAAACATGACTTCTATGGTAGCTTTTTGGGGATAGTTGTTGGTACTTTTTCAAAGGAAGACTCTCCATGTGACTATTTTTTTCTTTTTCAGCAACTCCAATAGAAGCAAGGGAATGATTTCCAAGTAGCAGAAGATTTTGAAAGAGAATCCAACCCCACTTCCTGGTCCTGACAGATACAGGATGTGAAAAAAATAAAAATAAACAAACCACTCCTTGAAAGGATTCAGAGGACAGGAAAGGGAAAGAGAATATTTCAAGAAGTAAATGACCGTAAAAAGGACTTTGCTGTTCACTGATGATCCAGAGAGGGCTATGGAGAGGATGGTCGAGGAGTGGAGGGGATGATCAGAGAACTGGGTCAGATTCTGTCATGAAGCACTATAGAGGGAGAGGGGGCAGGAGATAGTCAATAGTCCGGGAAACCTGGCACTTGTGGTGGTGATTATGGTGAACACAGGTCCAAGAGTTCATGAGGTGTACTGTGTTAAGGTGCTGAAGTCTTAAGTGCTTTGCTCAATGATATGGCAGCTTCCATTAAGGAAGGAGAAAGAACTAATGTTTTTGAACACTTCTGTCCTCCAGGTCATGGTCTTCATTTGTCATTTTTCCCCCTCTGATTCTAACAACTCTATGAAGGGGGATTATCTCCAATTTACCAAATGAGACATCTGAGACTTAGAAAATGTAAATATCTTGTCTTGATTCACTCAGTCAATAAACAGAAGAGCTGATATTCAATTTCAACTATAATACCAAAGCCCATGGTATTGCCTGAACACTCATTATGCCCTCTGTCCCTCCTACATCACAGAACCTCCATTAACAATGACCTTGCTAAACATGAAAACTGTTGCAAATTCATGGAGGAAAAAAAATCAAATGAAATATATTTCTTGCTTTGATCTAGTATTTACCACTGTATTTTATACATAGAAAGCAATTTATTTATTTTTCCTTATGGTGAATGAACAACTGGATAATATGAAAAAGAATTAATATTCATTCAGACATCATAGATTAGAAGATCCTTATTGGGAAGACTGTGATCCATTTTGGGGAAGGTAGTGCAATGAGAAGTTTTACAACCACTAGAATGTAAGCTGTCAGGGCCTAAAACAGTAGCTGTGATATAGTTGATTCTTAAATATTATTTGAGTTCATGAACTAGTAAATAAACAGGATTGAGTCCACCCATTTCTACTTATAGCTTATTAGACTTTCAGGCTCTCTGCACCTTTAATTTCTTAAATGTGTGAAATAAAGAGAGCAAATGCCTTACATACTGTTCAAGTGCATTCTACAAAAACAGGTAAAGAAGAAGAGGATAGAAACTAGCATTTATTTAATTGATATTTCAGACTCTTTGACAGGCAATTTTCCCTACTTTATATCAATGAGGTATGAATATAGAAGACTTTCCCAAAGTTTGTACAAGCAATCATTTATTAAACCATTTGTACCTGAGCTTCTATTGAATAGTTATCTGCCTGAATGACATGAGAGGATACTCTTCAAACTCGAATGACATATTTAGGATGAGTAAGAGAAAACATCATAAAAACTAAACCTGGGTACATATTACATCAAGAAGTGGAATAGGCAGTCCATACTACTGCATTAAGAAAGGTGATAAGAAATTACTAATGATGGAATCATAAAGCATCTGCCATGAGTAGCTGATCCCAGTGAATCTTTATGGTTAGTGAATAAGAAGAGAGCCATGTCCTCTCACAGCTATTCAAGCAATAGAATCCTGGGTTGAACAGCCAGAGGTCTGAACCAGTGGCACTACAGCAGAGCATGCAGGTAATTTTTTCCAAGGTTGTACAGAAAGTCAAAGATAAAACAAGAAATGTAATTTAACCCTCCTTAGCTACAATCTAATTTTATATCCTTCTATATGCATTACCAAATTCATATTCTCCCAGGAGGTTTTGGGTTATTTCTATCCTGCATTCCTGCTTTTAGCATTTAGTTTTGCTAGAATTCTATAACCAGTGCACAAAAGTAGGACAAATTGTGCCAAAAAAAAAAAAAAAGTTCTGTTCCAAGGAGCATATCACCTAAAGGCACAAATAATGCAGGGGAATAAAAATGAAATAGCTATGTAGTAGCAAATAGTACAAACGTAATTATATTTAGATTGGGCACTTGAAAGATAATTTCTCAGGAGAGAAAGTAAATGATGAGCAAATACTAACTGAAGACCTGTGCTGTGTCCAGAGGATGGTACTCACATGTTTAAGGCAAACCCTCTTGCATATAAAGAGATGACTGTAGCAGCACAGAATCAGTAGTCCTTTTCTCTCTCTCCTTTCCCCCAGCTTTGGAATATTCAGCCTAGGTCTGGTTCTAGCCACTTCCAGGTACTAATATTGATGGCCAGCCCAAGAGTATTCAAGGCCTGTGCCCTCTCATGGTTATATACTTATTGACCAAGGACTCAATATTATTTAAGAAACTTCAAGATTCAATGGAACTATGAGTACTGGTATGAATACCAGAGAGAATGATGATAATCTATAATATTTGCATCATGCTTTACAGTTTCAAGATTTTTCTCACTTCCATTTTTTAATGTGAGTGTCACAAAAACATTGTGAGTTAGATAAGGTATATTATGTATCTCGCCTAAAAAGATAATTGAGATTTGCCTCTGTGTAATGAATTCTGAATTGCAAAACCAGAGGTTAATTCTAGGAGCCCTCATTGATCCCCTCTCACCTTCTAAACCACACCACTCACTGTGACTATTCATAAAGCTCGTCTTGGATACTTACCTTCTCAGCATCCATCTGAATGTATAAAACCTCCAGCCTACAAAACTATTATCTTTTGCATGGCCTTCTCGTATATTTAATTATTTTATATAGTTGTAATTTTACAGTATATATCTATTGATTCTCATTTTTTATGTAATATATCGTATGCATTTTCTGTGTTCTACACAGTATTCACAGTTTTCTTTCTAATGCCTCCATCATATTGAAGCTGGCATATTTTGTTGCATATTTCTCTATTGTTAGACATTATGGTTACTTCTATACATTATAGCTTTTTTTATTTTTTCATTTCCAAAAGCTTCCGTGAATAGTTTCACAAATAGTACTCTTTTCTTTCTTTTTTTTATTATCTCCTTAGGAATTTGCCTAGAAGTTGGATTTTAATAACTTAAAACAGCACATGTAATTTTTATAGCTCTTATATCTATTGCTAAATATCTTTCCAAAAGTACTGAACCAATTTACATCATGAACAGGAATATATGAAAATTCCAAGTGTATTGTTCATTCTGTGTGTGTCTTTCTTCCATAACCCAATGGATAAAAATTAACTTAATTCAATGCATCAAACATTTATTCAAAACCATTAACCAAATATTTTGCTAGACCCTGGTAATGCAAAGGTGAGTAATAAAGGCACAAAGCCTACTCTCAAGGAGTTTTGGATAATTTGCCTCAAATAATTCCAGAGACACAGGAGGCAGGAATTATGTCCAACCAGAACACATATGTATTTGGTGAACAAATTATTTTAATAGGATTTGAGTGGTGATGTATCTTACAGCTTTGTGTGATTCCATCTTGAGTACGTCATTCTGACTCAGTTGTCAACACTCTCATGAATAAGCCATAATCATTCGTTTATGTTCCACATCAAACTTAAAAAAACAGATTCATCAGCTCTTCCTTGTGTATTTCCCAGATGAATCCATTGATTTGGAGCCCAGGCAGTACATCTTTTCAAAATTTCAGGTAAGACATATCATAATTCTTTTATGGCTCTTCCTTTACACCAAAAAAAAAAAAAAAAGTGTGTCTATGAGGAAGAAACACTGGAGCAGAATTAGGAAACTTTGCTTTAGTCCCATATCTGCCACTAAGTATGTGACCTATGGCAAGATATATAATTAGTTTGTATCTCATGAAAAAAGTGATTAAAAAAGACTTCCTGTCTACTCCATGACTATCCTAATTTGACTATTTCCCCATTTAAGATTTCTCTAATACCATATCTTAATCCAGGCTTAATCCCAATTATGGAGCCCCACTTCTTCAGTCAAGATTCAGCTCTGCTAGCACCATCTTCAAGAAGTCTATCCTCTATAATTCCAGGCAGCAGTGATTTTTTTCCCCTTCCATCCCACCCTCAGCATTTGATAATGTTATCAATAAACTCGGCATTTTCTTGTGAACTTCTTTAAATCATTCTTAAATTGTTTACTCATTTTATTGCTCCTCTTCCTTGTCCATATCTACTCCCTCTACCCCAAAGATCGAAGCAGACGATAAAATTTTGTTAGTCCTACAGGATGTGCCGTAGTACCAGAAACATAGTAGGTACTCAAATAACATTTGTTAAAAGTGATTGAAAGAAACCAAAGGACTCAAAATTTAAATGAACTCGATGCTGGAGAAGAAGGAACTCCAGAAAAGGGAAGCTAACATTCTGCCTACAATCTCCCCTCTTGGCATTTTGAGATCCTCAACCTATGCATACATGAGGGAAGCAGAAAAAATCAAGCAGAAAGCACCACAGCGAGAATTAAGAAGTGAGCAGCAATCTGGGCAGTGATGGGCAGATCAGGTTGGAATTCTGAGCCAGCCAAGGTGAAAGGTAAACACTTAGGGCTCTAAATTGAAACATCCCAAAAGGGCAACAAAGTACAATTAAGGGCTATGCTTTAGAAGTAAGGGTAGACTAGAGAAAAAACAGCCATGACAAATCCTGAAACTCAGCCTTGGTTGGATTAAGGTGATTTTGCATTAGAACTAGAATGCTGAGAGAGAGAGTGAAAAAAAATATTATAATACTTCTTAAGAAGGAGAACATTATTCCCAGAAACCAATGCTTTTTTCTTAAATCCAATCATTGATAATTATCTAGTTACATTGAATTAAACTTAAATAATCGAAGTCTAATTTATATAACAATAAAATACACAATTTAAATTATTCCATTTGACGAGTTTATAAATGCATATTCCTATATAAACATCATGGTGACCATGAAAGAGAACATTTCTGTTTCTTCATAAAATTCCTTCGTGATGCTTTGTAGAAAATTCCACCCATCCCCACTTCCAGGCAACCACTGAAATAATTCCTTCCATTACAGTTTAGTTTGACCTGTTCTATAATTTCATATACAGAATAATATGGTGTGCACTGTTTTGTTTCCTATCTTTGCTGTCATGTTCCTTTTTATCACTGAGTAGCATTTATCATCTGAGTGTTGCACAATTTGTTTTCCATTTAGTTATTTTTGAACATTTCGGTTGTTTCAAGTTTGGAGCTGTAATAAGTAAAGCTACTGTGAACATTCATATACAAGTCTTTTTATGAGTTTTTTTTAAAATTTCTGTTCAGTAAATACCCGGGAGTGGAACTGCTGTCACCCGGTAAGAATATGTTTGCTATACAAGAAAGCAGTAAAATATTTTCCAGAGTAGCTTCTATCGCCAAATAGCAACAGCTGCTCTATACTCGTGCTTAAACTTGGTGTATCAATCTGTTTTTGTATTTTATTTCAGTCATTCCAGTGAGTGTACACTGATATCTAATTTTGATCTTACTTTGCATTTACCTAGTGAGCATTTTTTCAGGGACCAATTGGCCATTCACAGGGCTTCTTTTCTGAAGAACTCCCCTTCCCAGTTTTTATTGGATTGTTTGACTCCTTATTATTGAATTGTGAAGGTTCCTTGTGAGATATATGTATTGAGAATGTTTTCTTCCAATATGTTGCTTATTTTTTCATTTCCTTAAGGTTGTGTTTCAAAGAACAACATCACTAATCATCAGGAAAATGCAAGCCAAAACCATGATGAGTTATCAGTTTTTGTTTGAATGGATATTATCAAACAAAACAAAACAAGAAATAGCAAGTGTTGATGAGGATGTGGAGAAAAGGAAATCCTTGTGCACTGCTGGTAGGAATGTAAATTGGTGCAGCCATTATGGAAACAGTATGGAGGTTCCTCAAAAAATTAAAAATAAAACTACCATATGATCCAGCAATTCCACTTCTGGGTATTTATCCAAAGGAAATGAAAACACTAACCTTAAAAAATATATGCACCTCCATGCTTACTGCAGCATTATTTATAACATCCAAGACATGGAACCAAACTAAGTGTTCACATCTATGGATGAATGGATAAAGAAAATGTGTGATACAAAAGAGTATTATTCAGCGATAAAAATAGAAGAAAATTATGTCATTTGCAACAACATGGATGGACCCTGAGGGTATTATGCTAAGTGAAATATGTCAGACAGAGAAAAATAAAGATTGGATAATTTCACTTCTACACAGAATCTAAAAAATCTGAACTCATAGATACAGAGAAGAGAGTGGTGGTTGCCAGAGGTGGGGATTGGGGGAGTGGGCAAAATAGGTGAAGGTGGTCAAAAAGTAAAAGTTATAGTTATAAGGTAAATACGTTCTGGGGGGGTAAGGTACAGCAAGGTGACTATAGTTTACAACACTGTATTGTATATTTTTAAATTGCTAAGAGAATAGATATTAAAAGTTATCACAGGAAAAAAAAATTTGTAGCTATGTGAGGTAATGGACAATAACTAAACTGTTGTGGTACTCATTTTGCAAGACACTGATTATGAAATCATTATGCTGTACACCTTAAATGAATACAATGTTAATACAATTATATCTCAATAAAACCAAGGAAAAATGAAATATCCTTTTAAAACGCAGCAATTTCAAAATAAAGATCTAGATAATATAGATATAGATTTAGATGTAGATATAGATTAGAAAGCATACAAGTGAGTATAAACAACATGAGGAATAGAGGAAAATATCTATATTTAATTGAAGAGATAAAAGGGAGCAATATATGAAGAAATACTAGCTGACATTTTTTCAAAACCATCTGAAGACCTTAAGTCACAATTTCAAAAACCTTTATAAATCTCAAGCAGGAAAAATACAAGGGAAACCACATGAAAGCACATCATACTCAGACTAGTGAAAAAGAAAAAGAAAAGAAAAGCACAACCAGAGATAAAGGAAACAATTCCTTCAGAGGAGTACTTATCAGGCAAAGAGTGGACTTTCCACCTGAAACCGTGGAAGCCAAAAGCAGTAGAATGGTATTGTTAAAAGTGTTGTAATAAAATCTTACCAAATGAAAATTCTATACCAGCTAATATATATCCTTTAAAAGATAGGAAATATGAAAGGTAAAACAAAGTTTGTATTATACAAGAAAATCATCATGTTCTTGGGGTAAGCAAGGATTCTTTTAAAAATCCTACAAAGGGCTACAAAGCACTAACCATAAATAAAAGGACTATGAATTGGACTACATTAAAATGAAGACTTCTGTTCATCACAAGATACCATTAAGGAGTAAAGATGCAAGACATGGAATGGGAGAAGGTATTTCCAACACATTTACTCAACTAACATTTATACCCAAATTTTATATCCAAACTCAAAAATCAACAATAAAAAGGCACAAAAATCAATTTTTAAAATGGGCAAGGATCTAAATAGGCACTTCACTGAAGAGAACACAGGATTATCCAATAAATATAAGAAAATATTATCCTCCCATTAAACATTGAGAAAATGCAAATTAAAATCACAGTGTGATACCACTACACACACTCAGCAGAATCCTTGAATGGATAAATAAATTTTGGCATACTTATGCAACAAACTACTACACAGCAACTAAAATGAGCAATATATTGCAATATACAACAATCTGGATAATTCTCACAGGCATAATGTTGAGTAAAAGAAGTCAAACAAAAAAGAGTGTTAATGATTCCATATATAAACTTAAAAACCAGGCAAAACCGATCCACAATAATGTAAGTCAGATTAATGGTGATTATGGCAGAGAGGAGTATTGATTGAGTACTGGAACAAGGATGACTTATGGGGATCTGGTCTTGTTCTATATTCTTCTCTGGATGTTTATTTTGTGGGTGTAGACATATGAAAATTAATCAAGCTGTACATTATGATCTATTCCCAACATGTGTGTTTTGTTTTAATAAAAATGGCAACAAAAATGTAAAATATCCAATTTTAATGTATCGTAATCCGACACAGGCATGTAGCAGGGAAAGATTAAAAGAAGTAAAAGGAACTTGTCAAACACACATTTATTTTCTCTATGAAGATAAAATGAAGGAAATATATCACAATAATAGAAGAGAATGTGGTGAGAGTACCTTGGAAAATATTTCAAATTATTTGTGAATACCATCTATTATCACTATTATCACAATGCAAATGTTATTTCTATTAGAAAGATAATTCTTCACCCTCCCAAGCACTGACTGTGTAAATTTTCTGAGACTAATATTGATCTATTGAGTGCTTAGAATACATCAGACTCTATGATAAGCATTTTCAATGCATTACCCCAATTTATAGTCTCAAAAACCCCATGAAGTAGGTGAAGGTACTATTATCAGTGCCATTTAACATGTGAGGAAATTGAAGTTTAAACAGGCTTAGTACTTTGAGCAAAGTCATGCATTAACAGGCAGCAGAGCTAGGCCCTTAGGGCAGTGCTTGTCAATGAGTGTATTGAAAGCACTCAGCCAACAGATGTCGAAAACATGAAAAGGTTTCGAACTCTCAGCTATACCATGCATTTATAACAAAGTGTCTTGCTTCTCAAAGGGAACCCTTAAACATCTAATGCAAAATTGGGATGAACTTGAAGTTGAGGATGATTATTATATAGTTCATTATTTTATATATACATATATACTTATATATATATAATGCAGTATATGTTAGAATATTGAGCTCAGTAACCATTTTCATTTCATAATCTGTTGACTCATTCATCCTGCAACTATTTATTGTGCATCTGCCATGTACTAGAACAGGGAATATGATGGCGAACAACAGAGACAAAATTTCTGCTCTCATGGAGCTAACAACTGGGGGGAGGAGACAAATAAGTAAGTAAGTAAATAAATGAGTTTAGAAAGTGATAAATGCTATTAGCAGATTGAAGGATTAGAGACTACAAGCCTATTTTAATGAGGATGCCTAAGGAAAAACTCCCCAATGGGGCAACCTAAATGACAAGATGGAGCCAGCCAAGCAAAGACCTGGAAGATATGCATCCCAAGAAGAAGGAGCAGTGGGTGCAAAGTGTCACTGCTGTGCTAGGTGAGTGTGAAGAACTCTGAGAAGTCCAGGATGCCTAACACATAATGAGCAGAAGTGCCCCTTAATATTCACATTTTAAAAATATTTGTTTTGAATTGTACATAGAATGTTATCTGTATTCATTCTGACTTGAAAGTCAAGTTTGCTAGTATTACTAGTAATACTCAGGCTTTGCTGTATTATGAGCAGCTTATCTCTGGCCCTAAAATTGTATACTTCACTTAGCAAAGCAAAAGCCCTGAAATTTGCTGTACTCATGGGTCCAGAAAGTCAGCTTAGTGAGCAACTATTTTTATTGGAGGATGTCTCCTGGAGTATTAACTCCCCCTAAGCAGTTTATAAAAGTAATACCTCTAACCACATAAATACTATCCCTGAGCCTATTTTTCAAACTTCAGTGTGGTACTTGGTATCGTGTTAAAATGCAAATAAATTCTGGTTCAGCAGGTCTGGGTGGAGCCTGACATTTGACATTTCTGACAAACTCCCAGGTTATGCCTGTCCTGCTGGTTCTTGAAACACAGTTTGAGTAAGAAGACCTTAGAAGACTTCGCATAAATAAAAATTCCTCTGTCTTCCGGCGATATTTAAGTGTCATAGATTTTTAGTGCCTATCAGAATGGGGCTCTGGGCAATGGCACAGATGGTCTCCTTCTTAATCTGCCTCTGGTTGTGAAAATTAAGTTAAATAACATACGTAAAAACATTCTCCACATAATAAATGCACAATTAATGTTATTTTTATCTAGTGGAAAGTTAACTGTCTCAAATAAAAACTAAATTACTTATGATGGAACTATTAAAATCATGTCTCTTAAATGCACTGGACTTCTCATGTCTTATGTACAAAATGGGATCTGTTAACATATGGTGCACTTTCTTTGTGTTCAGCATTATGTTAAACACTAAGAGGACAAAAACAGTTCCGCAGAATAGCCTCCGCCCTCCAGGATCTCCAATACAGTTGAAAGAATGAGAAAAATAGAGAAAATAATTAGCTGCTAATTAGGATGATAACACATTAATTACTATAGGGGATCAGAGGCAAGTGAGATCAATGAGGTGTGGTGTTGACTCCCTGTTCTACATCCCACTATGGGCAGACCTGATGAGGGCAAGGAGACTATGCTAAGCCTCTGGCTACTTTGATTTCTTTATTCCAGCCTAACTCACAGAGCATAAGGACTCTGAGCTTCCGTCTTTCCCCAGGGTGTGGTTTCCTGCTTGCAGCAATGTCTGGGGAAAAGATGAGGCAATGCAGATGTGCACAATTCATTGACCATATAGACCTCCCAGAAGGCAGTGGAAGAAGCTACAGGACTGCAGTTCTGTGCATACACACACACACACACACACACACACACACATATATTAAGACTTTTCATTATTTTGCTCCCTTTCTGCTTCCATCCAGGTTTCCACCCAGAACTGATCTTGGGGCACATTCAATGCTTCATATTTCAGATCATCTTCTAGTAAAAAAAGAGGTTTGATAGTCTACCCTGTTTAGCATCCCTACAGTCCCTCTTTGACGACAATGCAGATACTAATTATTTCCTTCCAAGGGTGAGCAAACTGTAATACTGTCAAAGTTATGCAAAAAGAGAAGTCCAATAATTACTTTTCATCTATTGTTTGGTTTAAACTGGCCTTTCTAATGTTCTTTTACTTTTATGGTGTGTGTGTGTGTGTGCGCACACACATACATATATGCACACATGTATGTACACACATATTTTCTCCTTGGATTTTTAAAGTGGGTCTACCTATTTCTAGAATACTATTTGAACTTGAATACAATCATACCTTTTATCAATAATATATATTATTGCCCATTATTTTACCTTCCAGTACCTGGACTAGTCAGGAAAGTCTCCATGAAAGATACAGACCTTGAACTAAGACTTAAAAAATAGGCAAGACTTCAGAGGGCCAAACTGGGGAAGGGAGGTGTGACAACATTCCAGCTAAGTAGAACAGCAGGTGTTCAGGTAGAAAAGGACATCTAATTAAAGCACGTAATACATATTGAGATCAAATAAAGTACAGGTTTAATAAAATATATGAGGCTATGAAGGGGAAGATTTTAATTGCTGGCAACAGTTTTGACTTGACTCAGGAAAAAAAAATATCCTGAGTGTTTGATTTCAGGGAGTGAGTGACATGACATAAACGTTTATGAAAAATAAAACCTGAATTTATTAGAACTTAAATCTTGGGAGTTAATTTAGGTATGATATAACTTGGACCCAGAGTAAAGTTTAAAATTAGATAAGGGAACAATAAAGCAGAATTTAATGAATTACTATACATCCTTATCTATTTCATACAACTGGTATGCAACGTCGCTATGTGGATGTCGCACTTGAGATATCTAGCAACTTCATAGGTACTTCTAGGATAGCTTATTTTCCATATTTCTAGAGTGAAATAAGTTAAACTTATGAGCTGCTCAAGTCTTCAACAGACAACTCTTGGGTGCATGCATGCCTTTGGGACTAGAATGTCACAAACATCTCAGTTCTGAAGAATCCAAGACAAATCTGTAGTTTGGGATAGTTAGATAGCCAGATAGCCAGATTCTTTGAAACACTAGGTGCAGAACTTGGACTAAATGGATTCTCAGCACCTTTTGGCTATACATCCTTCCATCTCCCATTGCTAAAAGACCCTCTGCAAGAACCTTGAATTTTTTTGTACACTACCTTTAAATGTAAGATATTTAACAAAAACTCTTAGAAATGTGTTTCCAGTTTACCATTTATCTGCCAAATCAAGTGGTGAATCTAAACTCTTGCCACTTCCTCCCTTAAACTTTTCATACAACACAACCAAACCATTTGTAATTCACTACATACTCTTCTAGACTCTTTCTCCTCCATACTTTCTATCCTCTTCACCCATTTGCCTGGAATTTCCTTCCCCATCAACTTTATGTCTCTAGTTCTTATTGAATAATTCATCTTTCCTAAGATAAAAGACATTCTTTTTTAATCTTTTTTTTTTTTTTTTTTTTTTTTTTTTTTTACCTTCTAACTCCTATTGGTCAATTCATCCTTTGGAATTCATCTTAACCCTCACATCCTCTGACCTTCCCCACTGCAATGCAGGCTACAGATGTTACTCTCTCATATCTATGCCTGCATATATATATCCATGAAAGCATGGAACCACAACTATTGAAATTACCTCCTTGTGAATCTCCTCCATTGTGAATTCCTTAAGGGAACAGTTTCTTTGTATTCCCAGCATATAATTGAGTACCAAGCAAACAGTCGGTGCTCAATGAAGATGTGATGATTGAATGCCTAAATGAGTGCTTGTGTTCATTGTTATTACTAAAACTCATTACCATTGTAAATATGAATAGCAGTCCCATCTAGCCTCTTGAGTCAAAATTTGGAACTTCAGTCTCATAGTGAAATTGCTTTAATTCTTATAACACCTTCATATACAAACTGCAGAGTTCTAGCAGAAGTTCCACCCCCTGGGATTTTGGACGACTATGTAAAATAGGGTGATCTAAGTATGAATTTCTCCCCAGAAATACTTTCCAATAATCTATGAACATATATCAATCCCCAAGAATAATTTCAAAAACTAGAAACTTCAGATAGATACATAGATTAGTACATACATTTCTGAAGATACTAGAGAGGCAGTGCAGTACAGTGGTTAAGATTCAGACTGTCTTAGACTCATGACTGTCTGGATTAAAATTGTCATTCTCATAATCACTATATAACATAGCCAACAAGTAACCTAATTTTTCTATGTCTCAGTTTTTTCCTCTCCAAATGGAAGTAGTAATAATATCTAACTCCTGGGATTGTTATGATTCAATGTGTTAATACCTAGTCAAGGCATTTAGAATATCATCTGATCAAGAGTAAACATTCAGTCAACATTTTGGGGAGAGACAGTGGTGGTGGTTGCAGTATTATTATTATTCATGTAGAAAAGTACATTGAAAACCCAGCAATTTGGAAAGCAGAGTATACCTGTGGGTCCAGGGTTAAAAGGAAATGAAGTTAAATACACTGACATTTAATTACCTTAAGACCCTTAAGACTATATTGTGACAGGTTATTGATGCTCATCATTATTGATTATCTCCTCATAGATAAGTGTGAAACAAGAGAAGCAAGCATTTTGCCTAATAGGAACATATTTTTAATGTATCCAAAGGCTATTAAATACAGCAAAAATATATAAATAGTCTTAAATGCTGTAAGTCATTTTCAAAGTTTGAAGCCAGAAGAATAGCAATATCATGAATTAATGAGCTTCACAGTAAAAAAAAGTGTTGTAATAAGTTGTTAGATATCTGAAACAATTTTGAGATAGGACAACAGTCGGAGTAGAGGTAATGAGCAAACTATAAACAACCAAGTATCTTCAGGACTTGCATTTCTGACCTTCCTCCATTTCACCAAAAGGCCTGTTCTCCACCTGGTCTTAGTATGCTGAAAACTGCTTATAATTAGTCCAGCATTTTCCAGATATATCATGCTCATGTTCCTCTCCTCTACTTGAAGCATGTAGTCTGGGGCCATACTGATTTTGCTGAATTTTTCTACCAAATGTTGATCTCTCTGAGGTCAAGGACCTTGTCTTATTTACTTTGCATCCTCAACTACTATAAAGATTTTAAAAATTATGTATTTGTACTTAGAGTTTTCCTCCTTAGGGCTACATTTCACACTACTTTTATGCATTTTAATTGAGTTTTTTAGCTGTGTGGTGCTATCATCAAGGATTTACTGACTATATTGATCTTTGTGCTATAAATCATGGTCTCTTCCCTTGAGGCTTTTAAAATAATTGAGAAGACAGAATGTACGCAGAAAAACAACTTTGGATCTTCATATAAAAGTTCTAATTATATGATGATCATTTAGTAAATCACTGATTTACCCAATAAAAATTTAGAAAATACTAACCATTTGCTAGGCACTGTGAGATCTGAGAATAAAGAACAACAAGCAGGATTCCTGTTTTCATAGAATTTATACCCTAGTGAGGGAGGAAAACAATGAAATGAGAACTTCCCATAAAATATGAAAAGTGCCACAACAGGGAAAATACAGTATGCTAAGAGGACACATAGAAGGCACAACTAAGCAAACCTAAGGGCAGATCTTGGTTCAGTTAGGATTAGATTTGCTGCATGCAACAGAGACCTAAAAGAATAGTGATGTAAACCAGAAAGAATGTATTTCTCTCTCATGTAAGCATCTGAAGGTAGGCAGTTGTGCAGCAATGCTCTATGAATCTGTCGTGGAGTCAGGCTACCTTGTCTTGCTACTACCATTCTTTCTTTTTTTTTTTTTTTTTTTTTTCGGTACGCGGGCCTCCCACTGCTGTGGCCTCTCCCGTTGTGGAGCACAGGCTCCGGACGCGCAGGCTCAGTGGCCATGGCTCACGGGCCCAGCCGCTCCGCGGCATGTGGGATCTTCCTGGACCAGGGCACGAACCCGCGTCCCCTGTATCAGCAGGCGGACTCTCAATCACTGCACCACCAGGGAAGCCTGCTACTACCATTCTTAGTGTCCTATCTCAAGGACCAAGGTGGCTGCTCAGGTGATAGCAATCATGTGCTCATTCCAGCCAATGGGAAGGATAAAAGAAATAGAGGGTGGTTTTTAGAAGTAATATAACACTTCCATTGGGCAGTAACATGACCCCATTGAGCTCCAAGAGAGATTTACAGGTATCAGTTCAATTTTGACCAGTTAATATTAGGGTTTCTATCACAAAGGTACAGTCAAGACAAATGTGATTTGAAGGGTATTTACAATACATTTGGAGGTCATATAAATGTAATAAAATATCTCAGAATACAATCTGCAATGAAATATTACCTTTTTTAGTTTAAAATTTTAAATATTAAAATTCAACTATAAGAAAATAAACAACCCAATTTAGAAAGGGGTAAAAGATTGAACAGACACCTTACCAAAGAAGATATGCAGATGGAAAACAAGCATATTAATACATGCTCAATTATTTGTCACTGGGGAAATGCAAATTAAAACAATGAGATACCACTACACATCTATTAGAGTGGTCAAAATCCAAAAATATAGCAATACTGATTGCTGGCAAGGACACAGAGCAACATAAACTCTCATTTATTGCTGGCAGGAATGAAAAATGATATAGCCATTTTTGAAGACAGCTTGGCAAACTCTTATAAAGCTATACAGTCTTACAATATGACCCCTCAATCACATTTCTGGGCTGACTGAAAATTTATATAATACAGAAATATTCATGTAAAAGTTTATAGTCATTTTATTCATAATCACCAAAAATAGGAAGCAAGTAAATGTTCTTCAACAAGTGAATGAATAAACAAAGTATGGTATGTCCATACAATGAAATACTACTCAATGATTCAAGGATTGAGCTGTAAAACTAATGCAAAGACATGACAAATCTGAAATGCATGTTTCTATGTGAAAGAAGCCAGTCCGAAAAAGCTACATACTTTATGAGCTTATTGATATGACATTCTGGAAAAGATAAAACCATAGAGATAGCAAAGAGATCAGTCTCCTTTGTTGGCCGTCCCAATTATGACAAATGGATAGACCTCACCTTTCATAGCCCCTTCCTCCACGATCTCAATCATTCCTTGGTACTCAGTCTGTGTTGGGTCAACACTCCCAAGGGGTGATTGACTTTACTGGAGTAGACGGCAGGTCCAGCTTTCTCAGTAATGCCATTCACTGAGTGTGTTTTGTTCACTTTTTCCGTGCTTACTTTGTTGCCTTTGCCTTTGGACAAGCTATACTCAACTATGTGCCCCAGTTCCAGGCTATCAACATCACCAGAGAACTCACTGTATTGGAAAAGATTTTCTTATCATGATTGGCTGGCTGTTTCAATAAATCCAAAGTTATCCTTCAAAGTTGCCACATAAGCCTCTTGGAGTTAAAATTATGACCTAAAAGTCGCACACAAGTTGCAATCTCCTATCCAAGCCTCTGTTTCATATAATACAAAAAAAATATGATATATGTTTACATATTATCATATGATATAACTATAATACATATATAATTATATGGACATACTTATATAAACAAATGAATGAATAATTAAATAAATGGGAGAAGACAGACAAATCGCCCATGCACAAGAATTCTAAACTATTTATGTAGATACTCTGCCCTCAAGGACGTTGGGATTAATCCCCCACTCTTTAAATGTGGCTGTGCACAGTGACTCTCTTCCAAAGAGTACAGTAATGGAAAGAGGGGAAAAAGAGTAATTTTACAATGGAGGAATCTGATAAACATGACCTCACCCAAATAATCAAGGTTAATATCAACATTGTTAAGGATGTTGATAGTATATACACTTGGTATGATGTGACGAGAAGGACACTCTATCTCTGTGCTCTTTCTCCTAAAAACCCATAAACATCATCCACTCTAATCATGAGAAAAACAACAGACAAATTCCAGTTGAGAGACATTCTGCAAAATACCTGACCAGTACTCCTCAGAACTGTCTAGGTCATCAAAAATAAGGGAAAACTGAGAAAAATCACAGCAAAGAGTTTACTAAGGATACATGAGGACTAAATGTATTGTTGTATCCTGAATGGGTTCCTAAAACAGAAAAGGTACATTAAGTGAAAACTAAAGAAATCTGAATAGAGTATGGAATCTAGTTAATAATAAAGTATCAATATAGTTTCATTAATTGTGACAAATGTGCCATATGGGTAAGATATTCATAATAAGGGAAACTGAGCAGAGTGTACAATAACCCTTTGTACTATCTTTGCAATGTTTATGTAAATTTAAAATAATTTTTAAATCAAAAGTTTATTTTTTAAAAAGATAACTAACAACCTTAAATGAACTACTTAAAAGTAATTTAGGGCTTCCCTGGTGGCGCAGTGGTTGAGAGTCCGCCTGCCGATGCAGGGGACTAGGGTTCGTGCCCCGATCCCGGAAGATCCCACATGCCGTGGAGCGGCTGGGCCCGCGAGCCATGGCCGCGGAGCCTGTGTGTCCGGAGCCTGTGCTCCGCAACGGGAGAGGCCACAGCAGTGAGAGGCCCGCGTACAGCAAAAAAAAAAAAAAAAAAAAAAAAAAAGTAATTTAAATATTTATACCACTAAAAAGTGAAATAATTTTGAGTTTTCTATATATCTATGACTCCTATAAAAAACTCAAAAATGTTTATGAAGTTTTCATAATAAGTAGTTATGTACTGTTTCATTAAATTCTATTTAGGAAACTATTACATTAATAAATACAGTTAACAATGATAGCAGTGATATAACCTTGAAGATAATTAGAGAAATTTGGCCAAACTGCTCAAAGGTTTAGGATTAGCTTCATGAATGGTTATGTAGCTTACCACATAGTGTGTAATGGTTTCTATTATCACTGGTTGAGGTGTGGGTACTCATATAACCATAATGTGATATTTTATTGCAGTCCTTAATGGAAACATATTTTTTATAATTGAACCTTTTTGTCTGCGTGAGAATATCATACAGCAGAGGAACTGAATATTTCAAGAATCCAGTGAAAGTTCAGTATAAGATTTTACAAGGGACTGAATGTTTGAAACACAGAAAGGGAAGCATGCTAACTGGGAAATGAATTGCCAATTGGTTTTCTCTCCTGCTGGTCTCATAGGAGATACAGCAAGCTGAGAAAATCCAGTTGTACTCTTGCCAAAGAGTCTCATATGTCAGAGAAAAGAAGCTCTGTAGGATTCTGTTTCAATGGCAGAGGTCAAAATATGCTTTCATTATAAGCATGTGTATATATATGCAGTATAAGGAGGGAAATGTTAAAATGAAAGCATAAACTCAGAACTCTTTCATCTCAGGATATTTTTCTATATTACACCCTAAAAATAAAATGCTCCCATATAAAAATGTGAAATCAAGACTTTAGTACATCTGCTCTAACAAGATTTATATCTACTATTAATTGTATGCCATACAAATATCCAAACTTTCATACAAGTCTGAATATAAGCCCATTTTAAATATGAGTATTACTATTGGATAACTTACCTTACCCACTGGGGATATTGATTTAAAGATGTAAAATTCTTCAAAGTTATCTACACACTTAAGAAATTCTTTTGTAAAATTAAATTTGAATTCAATTAGGACCTGACATATTGGTGATGACGGAAAGTGCACAGATGCATAGGAATCATCTATTCAGAGGTATTAAGTGAAAATCTAGGATTGGATGTCATCATATCAGGAGGAACCATAGCTAAAAGAAAGCCAAGTACAGATCCTTAGCAAAATTCATCTTTAAATGATAGGAGAAAAAATAAAACCAGAAAATTAAAAAGAGCCGTAACTTTGAGAGGGGAAAGAACAGTCAAAATTTAAAACTCAGTTCCACTATTTCCTGAGTGTGAACATTGACCCTTTGACTCTGTTTGCCCATCTGAAAATAAGGAAAATAATTCTTATTTCACCAGCTCAAATATAACGTTAATATAACATATGTAAAGTGCTTAGCTCAGTTCATTTGTTAGTTTCCTTTCTCATGAACACTTATTTTCTTGAAAATAAAAGTGAATCATGGAAACCAATACAAACCAATATAATTTTTTAAAGTCACTGAGTAACAGAATTCAGGGAAACAACATTGATTCTCTAGGAAATGCATGTTGTTTCCATGGTGCATTTTATGCAGGACCAACTTTACTCACAGCCCACAAATTTTGACTCTATACCAGTTTTCTCAGGGTTAGCTTTGATCTCACTGAATGAGAGTTACATTTAATGAGGAAGGTGTGGTTGTAAACAGGGAAAGGATATTATACTTTAAATTCAGAAATTCCTCAGAGGACCATCTTTGTTGCCAATGACTTCTGGTCATTTTGTTGGTTCTATCTGAAAATATATATCCAAAACTAAAACCAACTTGGCAAAATTTAGGAAATCCAAATATATTAAAAGAATCAAACTAAAGGAACTGGAAAAGAAGTTAAGTAACACAATATGTCTCTGTAAAGGATGTAAAAATTCAGCTGCTCTTGGATTTGTTAAATGCCTGTTTTCCTTTTAAAATACTTTTGGGAATAGGCAAAACCCAAAAGGTGTTTTACTAAGCACTTTTTCTGTTCATGTAGAAATGTCCCAGAGGAAATTTAATCTCCATGTTTCTGATACTTTCACACTTAACATCAAAGAATTGTTTTGTAAGAGTTATTTGATATATTAAGAGGATTTTTTGAGCTTTTTTCCAAGGCTTTCAAATTGTTTTTCTTGGAAAAAAATGTAGTCACATTTAAGCATGGGGATACTAATTCATACACCACTAAGTTCAAATTCAGTTCAAAACTCTGATGCCAAATTATGCAAAGAAAAGTCTTTCCTAGTTAAAAAATAATAATTTCTTTATTATAACATTTCAGCTAAACACAACTACTTTATAGCAGATACATTTTCTTTATTACTTTATTACTATACTAATTTCATATACATCATTACAAAAAGAGCTAACTCCTAGTATAATGGAAGTGAGAACATCGCATGTTCTGCTATGTTGTTCTCATGAATTGAAGATGCATGAATGACTTCACACAAATTTGCAGAAAGTTCAAAAGGGTGAATGGAAGAGAATGGGAACTTTATTAGTAAATACCTGGTTAAATACCTGAAAGTTACTAAAGTTCTCTTCACCAGGAGCAAAGAGATTTAATCCTTATTTTTAGAAATCATTATGACCTTGGAATTTTCTAATCTTTAACCCAGAAATATCCAGACACCATCACCTGCTATTTAGACTACAGAAATAACCTACTGGTTAGTCTCTACAATTTTTATTTCCTCTGTTCAGTTCATTTTTCATACAACCACCAGCTCTCTTATCCACTGCAACCTTTAGTCCATTCTTCATAGAACAGCCAGCATTATTTCCTTAAAATTAAAATCCAATCATACATCTGATCCACTTGAAGACAATCAGAGACTGCTGTAGACTGACATTTGTGTCCCCCTAAAATGCATATGTTGAAGCCTAATCCCCCATATGATGGTATTTGGAGGTGGGGCTTTGGGGAGGTGATTAGATCATAAGGGTGGAGCCCTCATGAATGGGATTAGTGCCCTTACAAAAGAGAATCCAGAGAGTTCTCTCACCCCTTCCTTCATGTGAGGACAAAGTGAACCATCACCAGACAACAAATCTTCAGGTGCCTTCATCTTGAACTTTCCAGCCTCCAGAATTGTGACAAATAAATTCCTGTTGTTTACAAACCACCTCGCCTATGGTATTCCATTACAGCAGCCCAAACAGACTAAGATAGTGACTATACAGTTTCAAAAAAACTAATACAAACACTGAATTCCTTGATGTAGTATACCCCTCTACTACAAATCCAAAGCCTTGCTGAGCTTCTTTGGGATGAGCCAGGAAGAAAGCCACTTCCCGAATCAGTGCCTTTGCATACACTTTTCCCTCTGCATGGACTGTGCCTCCCCACCCTTTTGCCCCAGTCAACCTCTACTTGTTATTTGAGCTTTCTTACCAATGTCTGCTAAAGAGCAGGCTTCTCTCACCATCATGCATACTGTTTCACTCACTGAGCATGTCTTCATAATACGTTAAAAAATTGTGAATCAAATTTGGAGTTTTTTCAGTGTTTAAACAATTGAACTGAGTTTAGTTCCTGAGCTCCATTTTGATTCACTGCAGAAAACTTAATCTAATAATATCCAGATTAACCAAAGTTATTTCTCCATCTCTTTAAGTAAATCCCTAGGCCTATAAACCTCATTCTTCTTCACCTGTGCCTATGATCAAACTCCCATATAAGGTAACGGGCTTACCTTATATTCAGGTACTGATGGCAGAGGATGTCCGCTTCATCTTTTTGGTGAAGAAATTCATCTTATTGACTGTTTCTTTAGCAACTACTATTCCCTCTGTACCAGTTCCACATGGTCGTGCAGACTATTCTGAGCTTCCTCCTGGTCTCTATGGCTAACCATCTGGAGAAGTCTCTCTGCTTCTTGTCAAGATCTGTTTCTGGATAATACAGTAAATACAACCACTGTTATTTTTTTTTTTTTTTTTTTTTTCTTTTTGCGGTATGCGGGCCTCTCACTGTTGTGGCCTCTCCCGTTGCGGAGCACAGGCTCCGGATGCGCAGGCCCAGCGGCCATGGCTCACGGGCCCAGCCGCTCCGCGGCATATGGGATCCTCCCAGACCGGGGCACGAACCCGTATCCCCTGCATCGGCAGGCGGACTCTCAACCACTGCGCCACCAGGGAGGCCCCAACCACTGTTATTATAGTGTGTGCGTAGGAGGAGGATGTCTCACATATCTATCCCATAACACCATGTAGCCATTTTACTCTACCCATATTGCCAAAGAATGGACATAACTTTTCTTTGAAAATTATATTCTTCTTGGCCTTCACCCTGAGAGTAAAGGTCACTTGTGTTCTGGGATATCTGCTAATTTATATGGAATATTATCCTTACTTCCAAAACCCAGGGCTGTACCCAAATAGGTCTACTAGAATTGTGTCCCTTTCTAAGTGATAGGAGAGGTTACCTAAAACAACTTGTTCTTCATGTTGGAAAAAAAATATGACATACTCAAGACCACTGGATCTTTTAAAAATTTCACGAGGATGACAGACCCCAGAATTTCTTTGTACTATTTATTTCCCAACCCCTAGTGTACAAATATCTAGAGCAGTTGCCACTTGCTCCTTATTGAGTATTATGCTGTACTATCAACAACATAATACAGTGAACCAACATGATGTCCTGTGGAATAGAAAAGTGACCATGGTCCCAGGACCAGATTATGACACAGGGTTGGAAAGCTGATATAGCCTTGTAGGACAGGTATTGTTGGTCCTATCAGCTGGAAGCAATCCCCTCCCTAAGATCTTTACTAACAGATATAAAGAGAAAAATCATTCACTAAATCAATAGCTGCAACAGCTGGTCATAACCATATACAAGGGGTTATATTGATTTGATCCAACAACAAAACCACAACTGAAGCAGCAGCTGTAATTGGAGTAACCAACTAAGTAAGTTTACAACAATCCACCATTATTTTCTAAGATTGATCTGTCTTCTCCACAGGCCAAATAGGTGGGTTGAATGGGGATATGATAGGGATCACTACTACTATTTCTTGATGATGGCACAATCTCTACCATTTCTGCAGAAATGTGGTTTTATGTTGGGTTTAGTACTTTAAGGGTAGAGGCAGTTCTAGTTGCTTCTACTTGGTCATTCCTATCAAAATAGCCCATATTCCATGTTTCGGGAACCAACATGGGGATTCTGCTAGTTTCTGTGCACGACTATTCTAATTATACATTATGGAACTGAAGAATTAACCACAGAATAGAACAGGGGACCCACTGGACCCACTCTGAGATGGCCATGAGCCAAAATTCCAATGATAACTTGACCTCCATAAATCACTATTGTGACTAGTGTAACACAGTGATTTCTAGCAATTTTTGAAAAGTTAGATTATTTTCCCTTCACCCTAGTAAGTAACTACAGGTCCCTTTGTGGAAGGCTAGGAGTAAGATAAACAGTAAAATTCTGGCAGTGTAGTGAGGTTCTTCCTCAATGAGATCTGGCGTCCCCTTCATTTAAAAAGCTCTGAGGCACCAACTGGCTCAAGTTATTATTAGAACTAATATGTGAGTTTGTCAAGGTTGCAAGGTATAAGAATGGCACACAGAAATCAATTGTATTAAAATATATTAGCAACAAAACATTTAAAAAATGATTCTTATATCCTTCAGATCCATTCACACACTTATCTCCCAGATTTTCTTGATATAAATTGGCAAAGCCATGCAATTCTTATAGTGTATATAATACTTTTTTTCTTTTTAAAATCTTGCCCTCTGGGCTTTGTTGCACCTCAGTCTACTTATCGGTCTACAAGCAAGGAGAGAAAATGAAGGTCGGTACTGAAGACAACCAGCAGTTCCTTGCAAGGCAACTACCATAGGGGAGGTCACTATAAGTTCTTTAGGCACGGATTGACTAATTAATTGATAAATTGACCCATTCAATTTGTGTGGTATATAGCCATCTCTAGGAATAGACTTTGAGTTGGTTTTCAGAAATCTCAACCTTGTGATTGTAGAGGAAAAAGGTTTCTTGAAGGGCAATCACAGTAGCTTTCAAGTCTCTTATGGGAATCTTGAGTTGGGAATTAAAAGCAATGAGCTCATCATTTCCCCCTAAGTTTCCCAGCACACTTAGAACCAATCAACTTACCCTATCATACTTCTTGTTTTCACACACACAAACACACACACACACACAAATATTCTATAACATCAAATACCTAGCCAACCAAAGATTTTCCTTCAATAGGCATGTGATTACAGTGTCTAGAGATAATAATAATTTGTATAACTGCATTGCCACTGAATGTCATGGGCTAGCAATGCCTCCTTCATCTATTTAAAAATAGAGTCATGAATGTTTAAGTTTAATCTGACTAAAGAACCAATTCCACATGGAAACAACCTAAAAGCCCATTGACAGATGAATGGATAAAGAAGATGCAGTATATATGTACAATGAATTATTACTCAGCCATAAAAGAGAATGGAATATTGCCATTAACATATCTATGAAACACAAACAGACTCACAGGCATAGAGAAAAGACTTGTGGTTGCCAAGGAGTAAGAGAGTGCGGGGGGGAAGGATTGGGAGTTTGGGATTAGCAGATGCAAACTAGTATATATATAGGATGGATAAACAACAAGGTCCTACTCTGTAACATAGGGAACTATTTTCAATATCCTGTGATAAACCATAATGGAAAAGAATATGAAAAAGTACACACAAACACACACACATATGTATAACTGAATCACTTTGCTGTGCAGCAGATATTAATACAACATTGTACATCAACTATACTTCAATAAAATTTAAAAAAGAAACAATTCCAAATAACCCAGAAACAATTCATAGAACTTATGCTTCAGATCTGTCCCTTTGGAACCACTCTTGTTAACAAATTCTGTATCAGTCAGAGTACAATTAGAGAAGCAAACCACTAGAACAATTTGATCCTCTGCAACTGTGGGAGCTGGTTAAACAATCTCTGTAATGTTTTTGTCTTCAAGCTTAAGTCTATAAGGCAGATAATTAAGAAGGGAAGATGAATGTAAAATGAAAGAGAACAAGGTCAAGCTGGAAGCCAGAAGTAACAAAATCTGTATTAGTTATTTATCACTTCATATAAAACTGCTCAACACTTAATGGCTTAAAGCAAAGTGGATAATTATTTCTTATCTCACACAGTTTCTATGGGTCAGAAATTCAGGGACAGCTTAGCTGGGTCTCTTGTGAAGTTTTGGTCAGATGTGAACTGGGGCTTCTGTCATCTGAAGGCCTGAGGGGGCTGTAGTACCCACTTCCAAGATGGCTCACTCATATGATTCAGTTGCTTTCAAGCTGTTGGAAAAGAGAACTTATTTTCTCACCACAAGATTCTCTTCATAGGGCTTCGTGAGTGTCTTTACAATATGTCAGCTGGCTTTCCTTACAGTGAGTGATCCCAGAGAGAAAGTAGAAGAAAGTCAAAATACCTTTTATGACTTAGTCTCTGAAGCCATGCACTATCAGTCCTTCCGTATTCTACAATATTTATTAGAAGAATCCAAGTCCTGCCCACACTTAAGGGGAGTGGAATTAGGCTCTCAATTTTGAAGAAAAGAGTGTCAAAGAATTTGTAGAAATATTTTAAATCATCACATAAACTTACTAGCAATTCCTCTCATATGTTTACTAAAATGAAAGAAAACATATGTTCACAAAAAGAGAGCTATGAAAATGATCATGGCCGTTTTATTCAAAATAGTGAAAAACTGGAAAGAGTTCACACATCCATCAACAGAATGAATAAACACAGTTAGCTTCATGCAATGTAATACCACTCAGCACTAAAAAGAAACTATTGATTATGCAAACATATAAGAATGCTCAAAATATTATGCTAAATAAAACAAGCCTTATACATTTGATTTCCGGTGTATGAATCCATGCATATGAAGTTCTAGAACAGGCTAAACTATACTATGTAAACAAATTCAGAATAGTGGTTGCTTTTGAAGACTGGAATATGAGGACATACTGTGAAGTGGCAGTGAGGGAATTTTCTGTGGTCATTATGATGCTCTTTAACTGGACAGTTATAGTCAAGTGTCTTACACTAGTGTCTACGTTTATCTACATGCATAAAAAGGAATGCTTAATATTCAATATTTTACTTACACTAGTGTCTACGTTTATCTACACGCATAGAAAGGAATACTTAATATTTAATATTTCACTGTATATAAATTGTACTTAAAATATAAATAAATATTAAACTCTTGATAATGATATTCATTCATACATGTTTAGATGTGAAATATTCTGCTGTCTATAACTTACTTTGACATACATAAAAATAAGATGGAGTAACGGATGGAGAGATATAGGACTGGACATATATGTGGTAAAACAAACATTGCAAAATATTAATAGAATAGTCATGTGGAGCAGACCTGACCCCAACCTGCACTTTGGAGGACAAGCTAGCCAAGCCAGAACTAATTAGCCAAACTTCATCTGCACTTCAAGTGGAAGAGTGAGAATGAATATTAAGTCTCCAAAGTTTTGGATAGTTTGTTACATAATGTTATTGTGGTAAGAATTAACCAAATTGCCAAAGTAATAGTTTTCCCACATTATCACTCTATAGAGGAGTGCTTGTACAAAACTTTCTTTGTTATGTGTTGTGCACAGAAAATTAACAATCATGAAATATGCTTCATAGGACCTTAAGTCATGGAGACATACAAGTGCATGGACAAATGAGTAGCAGGTATGAAGCTAAGGATATGAACACATTGGATATATTCCTAAGTGACAGAAGACTTAAGCTACTTACTTTACTGCAGAGGAAAATCAGCATCTGATAAGGTTTGATTGAATTTAAAAGCAACCTATAATCAGTTTGGGGATGGTTAGGTAAGAATGAATGGATGACCTCCCTATTGTCTTCATTATGATTTTGTAAATCTATGGCTATATTGTTGCTCAACCCAGAGACAGCCTGCCTCAGGGAGTGCGATATTAAATTATCTTCAGCTCTTTGAGCTGCAATGGTTAAGATGTATCCAAACTAGAGGAGAACCTCTGAGGAGTTTTAGAGAAAAGAAGGAGAAAGAAAAGCTTTTCATTTTGATTCATGTCCAGAAACACATCCAATTATATTTAATTAGCCCTTCAAATTAATTTTGAACAACTTTTCGATTATTTTATGTGCCGCCTCCTCTTTCTATATATTATCCTTCTTCTTCTAAGATAGAACCCCAGAAATAGACTTTGCGCTGAAAAGTTGCAAAACGCGTTTCTCTCTCGTTGTCCTTTGAAACCAACACTCATTTGAAGGCTTTTAAGGAGTCTGTGAGGAGTCTTGACCCTGGCCCGTAGGCATCACCTCCAAGGCACGTCCATCTAAATGGACTCCTTTTCCTCAAGGGCAATCATTCATCATCACTCGCAGTCTCTCGGCCAACTAACTGAAAATAAAGAGGAGCATTTTTACTGCTACAATAAAGGCTGACTTCCTATCTCAGACCTCTTTCAGTTTGGGGGAAAAGTACGATTTTTAAAAAGTCTCTATGCTTTATGGTCCACAACCCCTACTATGAATTCAACTGAGGGTCTCCTGAGAAGAGAAGATCACGCAGTTTGTCAATCGTTTGACCAGAGGAGGAATTTAAAGTGCAAGACTGAGGCAGGGTTGGATCCTAGGCCAAATTACAAAGTTGAATTTGAGTGTCTTTTCCTTTGACTTTTCAGTTTCTGCTGTTCTCCTTAAGCTCTCATCCCCATCGCTCCTGGTATCCTTGCACGTGGTCCATGACTTCTTGTGGTTCCCTTTTCCCTAGGTGTCAGGCAAGCCCCTCCATTACTAAGACTCCTTCCATATCAGGGCATCTATGAGGTTTCTCTTTCCTACTTAACCTTATACTACACATTTTATTGTTTTTTTTATTATCTACTGCTGTGCATAATTTACAAATTAAAACACACATATTTATTTTATCTCTAAATAAATCCATATATGTGGTGTAGAGGAAAGAATAGCTTAGACATCAGACAGACCTGGGGTTGAATTTGGGTTTTACTAGTAGCTGTGTGATTTTGAACAAATATCTTAACTTTTTTGAACCATGTCTAAAAAAGATCACGTTCTATACACTTTGGGATTACAATCTCTTTCCAAGTTTTCTATGAATTCCCAGCAGGCTGATACACTAGTTGATTACCTTACTTGTAATTCTGAATTCTCCCTTTACTAAAATAATTCAGTTCATAACATGTGCATCACAAAAAAGCTTCATGTGTTAATTGACACATCATATGCAAATTGCAAAAAAAAAACCCAAAACTGGAAAGCAACACAATGTTTAAAAGACCACTTTCAAGTCACAAATAACAGGAGGCCAAACAGTACTGTTTAGAACACTGAAAAAGAAGGACCACGGTTTGACAGGAGATGCCCTATTAACATTTAATAAATATTTAGATTACAATAAAAAAAGAAATGGTCATCTTTGAAGACATTTGCAGATCCTTTCAGTGTTATGTAATCTTAGCTAATACATGCATTAAAGTTTGCTCAAAAGTGTTTCCTCAAATTCTAATTAAACTGTCAGTGCAATAAATGATAGAAGGGGCATAAGGCCCCTTCTCAGCTCGATTTTATAAGCACTAAATTAAAACATCGCTATCATTTTTGCCTTATGCTTATTAAGGTCATTACAAATTCAGTCTTATAAAGTAGAATTTAATTAAAGATAATGAGACAAAATATTTGAACAAATCACATTTTGTTCAATCAAACATAATAGATTGGTGGAATTAAATTTGTAAACTGAAATTTCTTTTTACCTAAAATGTATGTACTACCCATCATATCTGGAAAAAATATCATAACCTATGGGATGCCTTCTGCCACATGTGAGTTATCTTTTCCAACTGCTAATTATATTTTGGCAAAATATGAATCATGCATAAATCCTACACTGACTAGTTTTTAACAGAAGTTAAATCCGAATGGATTATCAATCTCCATGCAATTTTAATATCAGAACAAAAACTAGGAGGAAAACATCATGAAAATAAATATTTTAGATTCTCTTCTCTCTCTAGGTGCAGAGCCTTCATTCAAAGTGCTTTACTCAAAACACAGGAGGGTTAATATACCATTCAATCCTGAGGAATATTATAATATAGTTTTTTTTAGAGTCTCATAAGTATTTTTCATAGCTTATAATATATTTAGAAAGTCACCCGTTTTAAAAAAATTCCATTTATTCTGGCATTTTTTGGAAATATTTATCTATAGTTATGTAATCTATACGTCATGTTACTGTTGTGTAGTCTAATGAATTAAAGCACTTATTTGATATATTCTTAAGACATTCTATTGTTTTTGATTGATAAGGAATATCAAGGTATAGAATCATACCACTGAGACAAAGGAAAGAATTTTAACTAGACAATTTCTAGAGAAGTCATTCCACACAAATCCCTTCCTGCTTCACCTAATAAAAAATAATAAGGTAATAAAATAAGCCTCAATTCTTGGAAATTTCAGGAGAATTAGATATGAATGAATTTTCCAGCTATCTGAGCTTGTTTTGAAGTCAAATAAATCAAATGTCTCTTTTTGGTAAAACACTGTGTTAAACACACACACACAAAAGATAAGTAAGATATAGACCCTGCCCTCAGCCATCAGAGATATATAAACAAATATTCAAAGTAAAAAGCAGACAAAGTTTCGCCTTGAAGTTCAACTATACAATAGGAGGTAAAGAGGTTGCATAGTAAATTACAACTCTGGGGAGTAATTTGAAAGTTTATTTTATTTTATTTATTTATTTTTTTATTCATGCTGGTGGCTTTTTTTTTATAAGGATCTTTGGAAATGTATTATAAAGTATTCTGGAAACAAATGACTCAGTGGAATCATTATGAATGTCAATGACTGTAATGTGCATTAAAATAATTCTTAAGGATCACAGGCAGTTACAGAAATAATTGCCCATACACTAAATGGTCCCCCAATTGCATAACTTATAAATTATCACATATGCTTTTCCTATCTCTTTCTTGTCTCTCACCCAGTTCGAAGTATCTTTCTTTTGCTACCAAACAATTCTCCTACTTCCTTCTAACATACCATTTATAATAGGCAAAAATTTAATAAATTTAATAAAACATTCTACTAGTTTAGAGTCTCAGTTCTAGCTGAGACAGAGAACCAGGTGAGGTGGTTTAGGTTGTTTTTTGTTTTGCAATATGGATCCTGCTTCTTACTCCTTAAGTATTTCCGATTCAGAAGGTCCAAGGTAAGGCAAAATGATCTGTTGGGGTTTTTTTTGAACTTTTGTGCAATTCAGATCTGATCCACATTTGAGACTTACTGCTCTATTAATTTTAAAGGCAAATGCTTTAAAACAATTATACAATATTTAACCGAGAAAAGGAAGGTGACCTTTTTTGACAAATCTGAATTAATGTTTTCTACCTATCCCTAAATTATTTCACCCTAACCAGAAATGCAGCAAGGGTATTTTCTTTTCAGAAGTCCTTGTTCATAGAATAGCAACCCCATCATGTGGTATTTTGCTGAAATTGCTTCTACAGGCATATTAGGTTTAACGTAGTTTCATATCCAAAAGCAAATTTTTTAAAATTATTTATTTACTCATTCAACATTTATTGAGCAGACTTATACAGTAGGCATAATACTAGATGTTCAACAAAAAAAAAAATTCAGAATCAGTACTTTAATCTATTTACACCCGTGTTGAAATCTATACAGTGTCAAAAATAAAGCTGATTGACCCCATGATATTGATTAATACAATCCTATTCAAATTACCAATCAGATTCTTTTCATTAAAATCGATGGTGTATGGCAGTTTGAACTCCCTAAAAAGTTTGTTTAATCAGAGCTAGGACAAGACTAGTTGATTGGTCTACCAAGATGATTTATTACACGAATTATGGGGCCTCATCCAGTCCTCTCTCAGAATATATTTGGTCATTACCCAGGAAACTTCCAGAGAACCCATCAGCACAACAACTTTCAAAATTGTATTAACTGACACTGAAACCCAAACCAACACTGGGTTTGGTTTCTTTTTAACTGAGTTCTTCTCCAGTGCATCCAAACATTTAAAAATAAATATTTTTTAGATAAATGACTTTACCACTACCAAAAGCTAGAAATGCATTGAGGTTTGATTCTGATGTACAGATAATAAATGCAAAAGGATTACTCTTTAAAATTAGGCATTTGTGGGCTTCCCTGGTGGCGCAGTGGTTGAGAGTCCGCCTGCCGATGCGGGGGACACGGGTTCGTGCCCCGGTCCGGGAGGATCCCACGTGCCGCAGGGCGGCTGGGCCCGTGAGCCATGGCCGTTGAGCCTGCGCATCCGGAGCCTCTGCTCCGCAGCAGGGGAGGCCACAATGGTGAGAGGCCCACGTATTGCAAAAAAAAAAAAAAAAAAAAAAATAGGCATTTGTACCCTTTACTAATGCAACATTATCATGGTCTTCCAGGCACAATGACTATTGAGCACAATGCTCTTTCTTAATGAGAACCAGAGCTCACAGAAAGGACCGTTGTCCTAGGAAAGAATTTTTGCACATTTTTCTAAGTGCACTCCTTGGTTTTCTTGCTAAAACAAGACTGTTACATAAAAATTGATATTCTGAGACATACAGTTACTTTAAGAATTTTAAGGGGGTTTAAAATTAGAAAACTGAAGATGCCAATTTTAAAATTGCCTTTTGTTGGTAACCACAACTACAAATTCCCAGTAACACTGTTGAATTTATGGTTACATGTATCTCTTTATTAGCCAGTATTTTTATGGTTTAAAGCAAGAGTGCCCTTCTAAAAAGTTGTCCGTAAATTGTATTTTACAGTCAACTCAGAAAATTGAAAAAAATATCTTGTCATTCTTATTTAAATTTTACAAGGGTAGATTTTGTGAATTTAGCAGATACAGGAATAAATTATTGAGGACTAGAAATTTTAGCTACAAGGATATGTTACCAAAATGTTTACTAAGTATCTGGCATTGAAGCCCAGGAATTCTTCCAAAAGAATTATATATTCTAAATGTTCAAAGTATATGAATAGACCTGCCCTGTGAAATACAGTAACTACTAGCCACAAATAGATATTGAGTGCTTGAAATGTGGCCACTGTAGCTGATAAATTGCATTTTAATTTTATTTAATTTCAATTACTATAAATTTTAATAGCTACATGTGACCAGCTGCTGCCATATTGGATACTGCAGGTCTAGAATCACATACTGTATTTAGTTGCCATTTTATCTTTAATATCCTCTAATGTCAGCCTTTCTCAGCCTTTTTCTCCTTATGATATTCATACTTTTGGAGAATATATTTGGTGGACCATCTTTATAGCTCCTTATCCTGACCTGAAAACTCTTTTCTGGAACTTATCTTCAAACCAAATTTGTAGGAAATGTTTACATCTGTGAATCCTGAGACCTTTAATACCAGTCAAATGGGCAACCAATCCATAATGGATGTTACAAGAGGTGCAAGCATAAATAAAAGGATGTCTCTGAATACTGAGAACTCCTGAAGTCAAGGAAAAGCAGACAGAGTGTCAATTTGAAGTGTACACTCCAAGGTCATGGGAGACTGTGGAGTAGCTGTTGATACAGAAGACAGACAAAGGAAGGAGCTGTGAGATCTAATAAAGCCTCATCATATGGGTAGGAAGGATTGGTAGTAAGGAAATGATACAGTGCTTAATGTCAACAGTTTATAACCTTAATAATGAAGCTGTAAGGACCACAACTCTGTTATATGACCAGCTAAGATAGGGAGATAGAACAGACATATAAAAGCCATCAAAGAAAATTATATCATTAATCATTTTTAATAGTCTAGAAAAGGCAATTGGTATTTCTGTAAAAAGCTAGAAAGTAGATGAAAAAATCAGGATATGTTTCATAGAGTAAAACTAGGTGTGACTTCAAACAAAATATATTGTATATATTCTTATATCTGATTCTAACTACTATCGTAAGAGGTTGGATTATGTTATTTGTACAACTCTGTGAATATACTAAAAACCATTGAATTGTACATTTTAAAAGAGTGAATTTTGTGGTATATAAGTAATATCTTAATAAAGTTGCAACAAGATAATATATAAAAATTAAAAAATAAATCTGCAGGGGAAAAGAAGCCTCTCTTCTCAAGGGAGGATGGTTTGGGGACTGCAGGTTGAAGTAGATATTTGGGAGAGCTAAATTTCTCTGTTCAATGAATGGAGAAGAAATAGAAAAGTTAGCTGAAGGAGTCATCATGAAGATGACTTTGGAGAAAGAGGTGAGAGAGATGGATGAGACAAGGCCCTGCACAGGTGCAAGGGTGGGATTTGAGAGCCCTCTAGGACAGGGTATCCCAAAAGGACTTTGCTGCATGAGGAATACAAAGAGGGGATTTTTAAGTAGTTTACCATGATGTTTTCTATGCACCTGTCTCTATCGTTTTCAGTCTTGCAGTGCTTTAGTAAATGTTATATTTCTCACTAATCCTTTTACATCAATGTGGATTCTTTTGGGGGAAATAAAAAGGGGACTATGTCCGGGTTAAGGCAAATACATACAATGTGGGGAAGCTGGAGCTGAGGACAAAGGAGATGTTGGAGTGTAAGTATCTGGGAATTAGCAGAAATTCCAGGGAGAATTAAGACTTTTGAAAGCTGTAGAATTAGTGAGGTTCAAGTTGAGATCCCCAAGTGGTAAAGGGGAACCAGGATCATACCTGGGATACAGATGGAATGAACAGAAAAGTGCATTAAGGTAAATATATGATACAATGAAAGGATGAAAATAGGAAAGCCCAGAGATGATCTAGACCCAAGAAAAGTAGATGGAGTTGCTTGGCTGCTGGCAGATGGAAAGACTATAGACTCACCTCCCCCTTAATCTCCCCCAACCCTTGTGAATGTCCTATAGCTCAGTGATGAGGGTCTAGAACTCTTGACTAGAGTGCATGAGGTGCTTCAGTGTGCTTCAGGTGATAGAGGGCTATCTTCTTCTTTTGTATTGTGGTACATAATATATATATATAACATACATTTAGCATTTTAACTATTTTTAAGTGTACAGTTGAGTGACATTAGGTACATTCAGATTGTTACGCACCTATTACCACTATTCATTACCAGAATTTATTTCTAATAATCCGATACTGAAACCCTGTACCTGTAAAATAATAACTCTCCATTCCTTCCTCCCTTCGGCCCGCTGGTAACATCTATTTTACTTTCTGTCTCTATGAACTTGCCTATTCTAGGTACCTCATATAAGTGGAATCACACAGCATTTGCCCTTTTGTGGCTAGCTCATTTCACTCAGCTTAATGTTGTCAAGGTTCATCCATATTGTAGGGCATATCAGAATTTCATTCCTTTCTAAGACTGAATAATAATATTCAGGCTATCTTTTTAAATGAGGCTCTCCCATGGCTGAGTTCAAGCTCTACTGCTTGGCTCATTGATCCATTTTCTACTTTTTTCTGTGAATGGGACTCCTCCTTATGTTACTCTACTGCCTACAGAGGAATCAATGTTACTTTAGGAAAATCAAGTCATAAATCAGGTAAGCCCATCCTAGACACATGCCCATCAGAGACTAACTCTATTTCTTGTTCCTCTTCCTATATTTCTCAATCAATTACTTTTACATAGAGAGACATCTGATATATGAACTCTCAAGAAAGAATAGAAAGTTCTAAGGGAACCTGTCTCATTGAATTTAAGCTACTTTGCCTCAAGTAGATTAACTCCTAATGCCCTACAGCCTATCCTCAGAGCACACCTAGTGAGGACACGTCAGTTTCTCAGGTGCCAAAAGTCTACACAGGGTCCACAGGGAGCAGCCTGTGGCAGTTGCAGCTCTAGATCCTGAACTCCAGAAAAGACAAGAATTTAGTCTTAATTCAAGAAGGAAAAGACCCTAAAGGACCCAAAGCAGCAACACGTGGAGGAAGTGATGCAGGGTTGAGGATCCCTCAAACTCAAGGGAAAAACAACCTGGCCTAAGGGGCTCAGCAGACACCCTGTGAACAAGTTCCTTCAGGACCTGCCACAGAAGTAAAGGGTTCTTGAGAGAGTCACTTTGGAAAGTGGATGGGGGAGCTTTTTCTTTTGCTATATACCAGGTAAAAAGCAAATGAAAGGAGGGTCCTCTTCAGGAAACAAGTTAAAGGTCATTCTTTGAGCAAAACCCAAGCCCAGAAGAAAGGAGAGCTGTGTTTTTGCACAGTGGGGAACTGAAGTTCAGGAGCCCTTGACAACCACTGACTAGATCCCAAGAGAAGAAACTGGGGCTTAGCCTGGACTTCATACCTGGGAGAAAATCAGTACAAGGGGAAACTCCAGGCCCAGGAAGAGCCTCTAGAGGGGCATTCTTGAGACCACAGGAATCTCTCCCATGCAGAGCAAAGGAGAGTGATGAGTGCCCTATCATGTATACAATAAACTGTCTCTGATGGCCACAGATATACAAGCACGGGCATAGACAGGGACAGAATCCTCACAAAATCATAAGATTCAAGGATCAGCAGATATATCCAAGCTATCTCTTTTTAGGCCCCATGTCTCTGCCAGGATAAGGCAAGCACACCAAGTACCTTCACCCTGCCTCAATCCTGCTCAAGGTGCTGCTTTCAGAGAGATGTGTCTTCTATTCAGTCAGGAAACATTTCTAGGAAAGAGTCCTTCCAAGAAGCAACATTTTTAACTAAGACAAAATCTAGTCCATGCTAAGAAAACATATTATCTCTCATGTAAGTAAACGAAACAGCACTCAATTTCAGCAGTTTATCATTTTAATAATTAAGCTTTATGCATCATATTTGTTTGTTACATGACTGGCTTATGAGAATATTACATATGAGTGTATATATGTGTAGATATGTGTGTGTATCATATTTACATATACATGAACATGTATATTTAATTATCAATATAAAATATTTAAATTTTCTTTCTATATCATGTGTATAAATCAATATATATAGTTATGTACATAGAGATTCTAAATGTGTATATATAGAGAGCAAAAGATTCAAATATAGTATGTGTGAATTCAACAAAAATAACTTCATTAACTATTTTTTTTTTAATATAGAGAGACCAACTGAATTTTAATGAAATGGTACAAACTGGATGGGAAAAATCAAGAATCCCTAATTATTGCTATTCAAAAGTTATAAATGCTTTGGTTAGAGAATGGATTATGTTAGAGAAGGCCTCTCCTCACTTTCCAATTCCAGATGATTTGGAGGTGCAGGGTGGGTTAGAGACCTGGGAGAGTTGAGTTGCTCTGTATATTAAAGATGATGAAAGGCTATTTGTTTCTGAGGGGGCTTAGTGTGCCATGGCTGAGCTCAAGCTCAAATTCCTGTGGCATGAATTCCATCTTCACCTTCCTAGGTGAGCTGGTCCTCACTTTCTGTTACTGGACTACTGACAGGAGAATCTATTCTTATTTCCAAAATGGAGGCATGATCAGGTAAGGAAATTCTAGGCTCACATCCAGTAAAAATTGACTCTATTCTCCTGTTCCTCTTTTGACACTTCCAAATCAGTTTTGTTGTCTCAGAAACACACCTGAGATAAGATAGAGTACGACTAATGTGATCAGTCATAATTGAGATATATTGTGTCAAATACAGAGAAGATTTCAAAGAGTTAGTATGAAAATGTTTTAGGGGCTTCCATGGTGGCTCAGTGGTTGAGAGTCCGCCTGCCGATGCAGGGGACATGGGTTTGTGCCCCGGTCCGGGAAGATCCCACATGCTGCGGAGTGGCTAGGCCCGTGAGCCATGGCCGCTGAGACTGCGCGTCCAGAGCCTGTGCTCTGCAACAGGAGAGGCCACAACAGTGAGAGGCTTGCGTACCGCAAAAAATAAAAAATAAAATAATAATGATAATCATGTCTTAAAAATTTTTTAAATGTTTTCTCAATTATTTTTATATTGATTACATGTTGAAATGGTAACTGGGCTAAGTAGACTAAATACCTTATATTAATTTTCCATATTTCTTTTTTTTATTATTTTTTTATTTATTTTATTTTTTTTTTATTTTTTGCTTTATAACAAATTTAATCAGTTATACATATACATATGTTCCCATATCCCTTCCCTTTTGCGTCTCCCTCCCACCCTCCCTATCCCACCCCTCCAGGCGGTCACAAAGCACCGAGCTGATCTCCCTGTGGTACGCGGCTGCTTCCCACTATCTATCTACCTTACGTTTGGTAGTGTATATATGTCCATGCCGCTCTTTCACTTTGTCACAGCTTACCCTTCCCCCTCCCCATATCCTCAAGTCCATTCTCTAGTAGGTCTGTGTCTTTATTCCTGTCTTACCCCTAGGTTCTTCATGACATTTTTTTTCTTAAATTCCATATATATGTGTCAGCATACAGTATTTGTCTTTCTCTTTCTGACTTACTTCACTCTGTATGACAGACTCTAGGTCCATCCACCTCATTACAAATAGCTCAATTTCATTTCTTTTTATGGCTGAGTAATATTCCATTGTATATATGTGCCACATCTTCTTTACCCATTCATCTGATGATGGACACTTAGGTTGTTTCCATCTCCGGGCTATTGTAAATAGGGCTGCTATGAACATTTTGGTACATGTCTCTTTTTGAATTATGGTTTTCTCAGGGTATATGCCCAGTAGTGGGATTGCTGGGTCATATGGTAGCTCTATTTGTAGTTTTTTAAGGAACCTCCATACCGTTCTCCATAGTGGCTGTACCAATTCACATTCCCACCAGCAGTGCAAGAGTGTTCCTTTTTTTCCACACCCTCTCCAGCATTTATTGTTTCTAGATTTTTTGATGATGGCCATTCTGACTGGTGTGAGATGATATCTCATTGTAGTTTTGATTTGCATTTCTCTAATGAGCAAAGATGTTGAGCATCCTTTCATGTGTTTGTTGGCAGTCTGTATATCTTCTGTGGAGAAATGTCTATTTAGGTCTTCTGCCCATTTTTGGATTGGGTTGTTTGTTTCTTTGTTATTGAGCTGCATGAGCTGCTTATAAATTTTGGAGATTAATCCTTTGTCAGTTGCTTCATTTACAAATATTTTCTCCCATTCTGAGGGTCGTCTTTTGGTCTTGTTTATGGTTTCCTTTGCTGTGCAAAAGCTTTTAAGTTTCATTAGGTCCCATGTGTTTATTTTTGTCTTTATTTCCATTTCTCTAGGAGGTGGGTCAAAAAGGATCTTGCTGTGATTTATGTCATAGAGTGTTCTGCCTATGCTTTCCTCTAAGAGTTTGATAGTGTCTGGCCTTACATTTAGGTCTTTAATCCATTTTGAGCTTATTTTTGTGTATGGTGTTAGGGAGTGATCTAATCTCATACTTTTACATGTCCCTATCCAGTTTTCCCGGCACCACTTATTGAAGAGACTGTCCTTTCTCCACTGTACATTCCTGCCTCCTTTATCAAAGATAAGGTGACCATATGTCCGTGGGTTTCTCTGGGCTTTCTATCCTGTTCCATTGATCTATCTTTCTGTTTTTGTGCCAGTACCATACTGTCTTGATTACTGTAGCTTTGTAGTATAGTCTGAAGTCAGGGAGCCTGATTCCTCCAGCTCCATTTTTCGTTCTCAAGATTGCTTTGGCTACTCGGGGTCTTTTGTGTTTCCATATAAATTGTGAAATTTTTTGTTCTAGTTCTGTGAAAAATGCCAGTGGTAGTTTGATAGGGATTGCATTGAATCTGTAGATTGCTTTGGGTAGTAGAGTCATTTTCACAATGTTGATTCTTCCAATCCAAGAACATGGTACATCTCTCCATCTATTTGTATCATCTTTGATTTCTTTCATCAGTGTCTTATAATTTTCTGCATACAGGTCTTTTGTCTCCTTAGGTAGGTTTATTCCTAGATATTTTATTCTTTTTGTTGCAATGGTAAATGGGAGTGTTTCCTTGATTTCACTTTCAGATTTTTCATCATTAGTATATAGGAATGCCAGAGATTTCTGTGCATTAATTTTGTATCCTGCAACTTTACCAAATTCATTGATTAGCTCTATTAGTTTTCTGGTAGCATCTTTAGGATTCTCTACGTATAGTATCATGTCATCTGCAAACCGTGACAGCTTTACTTCTTCTTTTCCCATTTGGATTCCTTTTATTTCCTTTTCTTCTCTGATTGCTGTGGCTAAAACTTCCAAAACTATGTTGAATAAGAGTGGTGAGAGTGGGCAACCTTGTCTTGTTCCTGATCTTAGTGGAAATGGTTTCAGTTTTTCACCATTGAGGACGATGCTGGCTGTGGGTTTGTCATATATGGCCTTTATTATGTTGAGGAAAGTTCCCTCTATGCCTACTTTCTGGAGGGTTTTTATCATAAATGGGTGTTGAATTTTGTCAAAAGCTTTCTCTGCATCTATTGAGATGATCATATGGTTTTTCTCCTTCAATTTGTTAATATGGTGTATCACGTGGATTGATTTGCGTATATTGAAGAATCCTTGCATTCCTGGAATAAACCCCACTTGATCATGGTGTATGATCCTTTTAATGTGCTGTTGGATTCTGTTTGCTAGTATTTTGTTGAGGATTTTTGCATCTATGTTCATCAGTGATATTGGCCTGTAGTTTTCTTTCTTTGTGACATCCTTGTCTGGTTTTGGTATCAAGGTGATGGTGGCTTCGTAGAATGAGTTTGGGAGTGTTCCTCCCTCTGCTATATTTTGGAAGAGTTTGAGAAGGATAGGTGTTAGCTCTTCTCTAAATGCTTGATAGAATTCACCTGTGAAGCCATCTGGTCCTGGGCTTTTGTTTGTTGGAAGATTTTTTATCACAGTTTCAATTTCAGTGCTTGTGATTGGTCTGTTCATATTTTCTATTTCTTCCTGATTCAGTCTTGGCAGGTTGTGCATTTCTAAGAATTTGTCCATTTCTTCCAGGTTGTCCATTTTATTGGCATAGAGTTGCTTGTAGTAATCTCTCATGATCTTTTGTATTTCTGCAGTGTCCGTTGTTACTTCTCCTTTTTCATTTCTAATTCTATTGATTTGAGTCTTCTCCCTTTTTTTCTTGATGAGTCTGGCTAATGGTTTATCAATTTTGTTTATCTTCTCAAAGAACCAGCTTTTAGTTTTATTGATCTTTGCTATCGTTTCCTTCATTTCTTTTTCATTTATTTCTGATCTGATTTTTATGATTTCTTTCCTTCTACTAACTTTGGGATGTTTTTGTTCTTCTTTCTCTAATTGCTTTAGGTGCAAGGTTAGGTTGTTTATTCGAGATGTTTCCTGTTTTTTAAGGTGGGATTGTATTGCTATAAACTTCCCTCTTAGAACTGCTTTTGCTGCATCCCATAGGTTTTGGGTCGTCGTGTCTCCATTGTCATTTGTTTCTAGGTATTTTTTAATTTCCCCTTTGATTTCTTCAGTGATCACTTTTTTATTAAGTAGTATATTGTTTAGCCTCCATGTGTTTCTATTTTTTACAGCTCTTTTCCTGTAATTGATATCTAGTCTCATAGCATTGTGGTCGGAAAAGATACTTGATACAATTTCAATTTTCTTAAATTTACCAAGGCTTGATTTGTGACCCAAGATATGATCTATCCTGGAGAATGTTCCATGAGCACTTGAGAAAAATGTGTATTCTGTTCTTTTTGGATGGAATGTCCTATAAATATCAATTAAGTCCATCTTGTTTAATGTATCATTTAAAGCTTGTGATTCCTTATTTATTTTCATTTTGGATGATCTGTCCATTGGTGAAAGTGGGGTGTTAAAGTCCCCTACTATGATTGTGTTACTGTCGATTTCTCCTTTTATGGCTGTTAGTATTTGCCTTATGTATTGAGGTGCTCCTATGTTGGGTGCCTAACTATTTACAATTGTTATATCTTCTTCTTGGATCGATCCCTTGATCATTATGTAGTGTCCTTCTTTGTCTCTTTTAGTAGTCTTTATTTTAAAGTCTATTTTGTCTGATATGAGAATTGCTACTCCAGCTTTCTTTTGGTTTCCATTTGCATGGAATATCTTTTTCCATCCCCTCACTTTCAGTCTGTATGTGTCCCTAGGTCTGAAGTGGGTGTCTTGTAGACAGCATATATACAGGTCTTGTTTTTTAAAGAGTTTTTTTCTTTTTTTAAATTTTTGCCTGCATTGGGTCTTCGTTGCTGCGTTGGATCTTAGTTGCAGAGAGTGGGGGCTACTCTTCGTTGCAGTGCACGGGCTTCTCATTGTGGTAGCTTCTCTTGTTGCGCAGCATGGGCTGTAGGCACGTGGGCTTCGGTAGTTGTGGCATGCAGGCTCAGTAGTTGTGGCTCGCAGGCTCTAGAGTGCAGGCTCAGTAGTTGTGGTGCACGGGCTTAGCTGCTCCACAGCATGTGGGATCTTCCCAGACCAGGGCTCGAACTAGTGTCCCCTGCATTGGCAGGCAGATTCTTAACCACTGTACCACCAGGGAAGCCCCTTCCGTATTTCTTTACACTTTTTTTAATGTGACTGCTGGAAATTTTTTAAATTAAATAGTAGCTCTGTTTTTATTTCTATAGGACAGCACTGGAATAGCTGATTTATAAAGTAAAAACTACAAACAGCATAACATAACAAAAATATATCTTCACAGTTAATCTAATTAATGAAAACTTACATAACCTTTAGCTTTCAAGCTAACAAGATACGAAAAAATGTTAATGCACGTTATTAGCAAGGACATGGTAAAATAAGTATGCTTACATATTAGTGATGAGATTATAAATCGTTAAAATCCTTCTGGAAAAAAATGGAAATACAGTTAAAAGCCTTTAAAATATTGGTTCTCTTTTAATAACTAACTCTACTTTTAGGAGGTACTAAAAGGAAATGATCAGACTGATATACACAAATTTATGTACAATGTTGGTTACAGTATTATTTCTTTAGGGATGTATTACAATAATCTGTATGGTGAAAATAAGGAAATATTTAAATAAAATAGAGTTTGTTCACATGATAGAAATATTGTTCATATTCTGGTCACAGCACCTTTGTAATACTTATTTAATAGCAGATGTTCATGCATTGATATACAAAGATATAATCATGCTGATATGTTAGTGTGATTAACATTTGGTTTTTTGTAGAACATACTTTGTTGTTGTTACAGATTTTCTACAAAAAAAAAAATAATTAGCATGAATTACAGGAAGTAAAGAAAAAAGAAAACAAGATGGTTAGGTATCTGCTAGTTTCATTCATCCCCCATATTTTCTCTTCCAAATGTCCTAAACTTAGAAATGTCTTAAATAGGCATGTAGATGATTTCCATCATTTCCTTTAAACTCATTTCCTTTTTTCCTCTCACTTTTTACCTACCAAACCAAATTATTACTGAATAACATTTTAGCCTCAGATAAGCTCTCACATGTTTCTTTGAAAACATGAATGTTAATTTTAAAATAAATGTTTTTCACCTCTCTTATCTAGGTGTTAACATTTTCTATTTTTTATATAAAAAAATCACCTCACTAAATTTACATATTTATCTCCAACTTTCATCTTAATTCATATTCATTTTATTACTCACTGTATATCTGACAAAATTTAACTAACATGTTTTAAAATCTCTCACTAAAAGAAAAAAGCCCCTGTGGCTTTAGATAAGTATTTGAACATAAAAAGTGATTTAATTGACTAAATATAAAAACTTCGTTCAATCAATATTGGCATTGAGAAACAGGTCAGGATTTTTCTGACTTGTCACTGGTGTTGACCATGAATAAGCTTACATTTCTGGTTCTTGTTTTTTAATTGATCATTGTTTAAGAGTGGAAAGAAATGTTTATAGTCATCTGGGTTGTCCCTCCCATTTTGCCGATGTTGGTTCTAGCAGAGTTGATCATCATGGCCATACCACACAAGCCCAGACTTAGAAATCAACTTACTGAAGCAGAGGACTTATGGACTCAAAGGATTATTTCAAAATCACTAAGATTCAAATTTTCTACATGGGACGACCAAAGGAGGGGTATGAGTTGATTCTCAGGATCGCAAAGCAGCTTAGAATGAATAAAAATTGGAAAAGCACAGATGAACGTGCATTTGCAGATTTTTTTCATTGTTGTGATGATAAGTATTTGCCTACAACTTTGTGCACAATTTTGTTTATGAATGACATTGCTCTTGAGGAATACACAGTGTGGGCTTTGGTACCATCTGGCACTGTATGGCCAAGGACAGCTCCAGCCCTGTAAGGGATGTCAAGCAGTAAAACAGCAGAGACTGATGTTAGTCATACTGGCATCCTTGACAATTGACAGTGTGTTTATAAAATATTAGGCACTCAACAAATGCTATTATTATTCCTTAATACATAATGAACAGTCCTATATATAGTCACATAATAAACAGTACTATACATAGTCAACAAAAGTATGATATTCAGGAAAGTATTCTTGAGCCCTCAAATTGGCAGAATGAGCGTTTACCCCAATAATTAATAGCTATATTTCTTAATTAGTTGAGGCACTTTACATAAAATAAAATCCACTCATTTAAAGAGTATAGTCCAATGGGATTTGACAATGTATATACCCATGCTATAAATTTTCTTCAAAGCACCAACTAAATTTCACCCCAATTATTTTGTTGGGTTATGATTTAATTCCATTCAATTCAAACTGTTTTCTAATTTGTCTTGTCATTTTCTCTTTAACCTATGGGTTATTTAAAAGACTGTTTTTTACTTTCCAAATATTTTGTGGTTTTCTAGATAGCTTTCTGTTTTTCATTTCTAATTGAATTTTCTTGTGGACAGAATATAATCTGTGTGATTTAAGTTCTTGTAAATTTAGTGAATTTTTTTTTATTGTCCTGAACTGAGTCTAGTTTCCCTAATGTTCCATGTCACTTGAAAAAAATGTGTTTTCTGCTCTTGTACTTATTTCTATAAGTATCAAGTTAGGTCATGTTGGTAGTGTTGTTTAAGTTTTCTATACCCTTACTGATTTTTCTGTTGACTCAAACCTCTGTTACTGAGAAGGCACATTTAAATCTCCAAATACAACTGTGGTTTCATCTCTTTTTCCTTTCAGTCCTCCTAGTACTAGTTTCAGAGTGACTGTACCATCTTTGTTCCCGTCAGCAATGTACAAGAGTTACAGGTGTTCTCTATCCTTGCCAGCACCTGGTATTGTCAGTATTGTTTATTTTAACCACTTTAAACACGTACAATAGTACTTCAATTTGGACTGAAGTGGTTTCAATTTTGATTTCCTGAAAGGCTAATGTTACTGAACATATTTTCATGCATTTATTTGCCATCTTTATATCCTCTTTAGTGAAGTGTCTATTCATGTTTTCTGCTTATTTTTAAAGTTAGGTTGTATATTTTCTTATTACTGAGTTTTGAGAATTCTTTAAATACTCTGAATGCAAACTCTTTGTCACATATGAGATTTTAAAATATTTTCCCCCAGTCCCTAGCTTGTCTTTTCATTCTCTTAACAGTGTTTATCAAGAGCAAAAGATATTAAATACTGATGAAGTATAATTAATTAAATTTTTATTGGTCATGCTTTTGATGTCATGATGGGATAAAATCATTTTTTAAAATAAAAATGTATAATGATAAATGAAACAAAAAGGAAAGAAGTTCTTCTATATTTACTTATCTTGACCCACTACATTCTTATATGTAGGTGCAGGTTTTTATGTAGCATCATTTTCCTTCAGCAGGAAGAATTTCCTCTGACATCTTTTGTAATACACATCTACTGGTGATAAATTCTCTGAGCTTTTATTTTTCTGAAAAGTTTTTATTTAAACTTCACTCTTTAAGACTATTTTCACTGAAACAGAAAACTGTAGATTGGCTTTTTTTTTTAACTGTTCTACTACTTTCTGGCTTGAATTATAAAATAAAATGTTTACAGGCATTCTTATCTATTTTCCCTTGTATACGATGTGTGGGTTTTTTTTTCCTGATTGCTATTAAAAGTTTCATCTTATTACTGATTTTAAACAATTTAATTTTTATGTGCCTTTGGTTTCCTCTGTGTTTATGCTGCTTAGGTTTGGTGAATTCCTCAGATGTGTGGCTTGGTAACTTACACCAAATTTAGAATGATTTTAAGTCAATATTTAAAAATTTTTGACCCTCTTCTCTTTCTGCAATTCCAATTCCAATAATATGTATTTTGGTTTCCTTCACATTTCCACATACATCATTGAGCTCTATTTTTTCCCCTTTTCTTCTCCCTGTGCTTCCTTTTGCATACTATTCTCAATGACACTGTTCTCAAACTCACTGATCTTTTCTTTTTTCTTTACTATCTAACTTTTTCTTAAAACCATCCAGTGAATTATCCATTTCACATACTGCATTTTTCATTTCTAGAAACGCCAACTGGGTGTTTCTACTTCTTTTAATTTCTATCTTCATAACATTTGTGTTTAACTTTATACTTAATTAAAATAACTGTTTTAATGCTAATTCCATAATCTCTGTCATTTCCAGGTCTGTTTCTATTGACTAGTTTTTCCCCTACTTTATGGACACCTTTTCTTGCTTCTTTGCATCTCTATTAATTTTCATTAGATACTAGAAATTGTGAACATTATGCTGTTAAGTGTTTGGACTTTATTTCTTTCTTTTAGAGAGCATGGCACTTTGTCCTGGTAGTCAGGTTTTAAATCTTGTTTTCATGATTTGTTTTGGCAGTCAGTTTTTTTTTTCTTAACATTTTTATTGGAGTATAATTGCTTTACAATGGTGTGTTAGTTTCTGCTTTATAACAAAGTGAATCAGCTATACATATACATATATCCCCATATGTCCTCCCTCTTGCGTCTCCACCCTCCCTATCCCACCCCTCTAGGTGGTCAAAAAGCACTAAGCTGATCTCCCTGTGCTATGCAGCTGCTTCCCACTAGCTATCTATTTTACATTTGGTAGTATATATACAGCTGCTTCCCACTAGCTATCTATTTTACATTTGGTAGTATATGTAAGTCCATGCCACTCTCTCACTTCGTCCCAGCTTACCCTTCCCCCTCCCCATGTCCTCAAGTCCATTCTCTATGTCTGTGTCTGTATTCCTGTCCTGCCCCTAGGTTCTTCATAACCTTTTTTTTTTTTTTTAGATTTCATATATATGTGTTATCATACGGTATTTGTTTTTCTCTTTCTGACTTACTTCACTCTATATGACAGACTCTTAAGTCCATCCAGCTCACTACAAATATCTCAATTTCATTTCTTTTTATGGCTGAGTAATATTCCATTGTATATATGTGCCATACCTTCTCTATCCATTCATCTGTGGATGGACACTTAGGTTGCTTCCATGTCCTGGCTATTGTAAATAGAGCTGCAATGAACATTGTGGTACATGACTCTTTTTGAATTATGGTTTTCTCAGGGTATATGCCTAGTAGTGGGATTGCTGGGTATGGTAATGATACCATATGGTATGATAGTTGATACCAAACTATCGTATGGTAGTTCTATTTTTAGTCTTTTAAGAAATCTCCATACTGTTCTCCATAGTGGCTGTATCAATTTACATTCCCACCAACAGTGCAAGAGGGTTCCCTTTTCTCCACACCCTCTCAAGCATTTATTGTCTGTAGATTTTTTGATGACGGCCATTGTGTTGGCAATAAGTTTTTAAGATCAGTTAGAATAAGGTAAAAGTAACCTTTACTCTAGGGATAGTATGGCCCTGTGACCAGGGTGTAACCCTCCGTTGTCTCTAGTGAATGCCCCAAGTGTTCAGTGAGGTGTCTTCACTCTGGCTAGCTGGAACTCAAGGCTCTTCTAGCCGTGTGTAAGCCTTAGGAATGTTTCAACTTATTCCTTCCTAGTACTTGTTTTTTCGCATGGTTTTGTAAAGTCTCAATCTGCAGATGTGTGGTGAGGTATCCTGGAACATTTTCTCTGCAAAGCTCCCTCCTATTCAATACTCTGCCCCATCTCAACCTCCTCAAACAGAACTGCCTGGTGTCCAGTATCTGCCAATAGCTGGTTCAGATATTTTGCTCAATTTTCTAGCTGTTTATGGCAGAAAGACAAGCCTGAATGAGACCAGCTACTCTAACCTGGCTGGAAGTGGCTGCCACAAATTGTTATTTTTTGTGCAAGAAAAATATAAGGGTGTGAGGAGTCCAAGAAAGCATGATACAGTTTTTTAAAAGTAAGACATATAACTCCATAACCACAGCAAATGTGTTAGTCTCCTAAAACTAAAACTGGAAAAAAACCTAGTTAGTTTAGTTGCCTATTCAGATTAAAAGAAATAATATAGCAGTTTTGAAGTTTTTTCAAGAGTTTACCCTTAAATATGGTATTCCATCTGGTATCATTGAAAAGAGGGCCTTTGTTAAGCAGTATCAAATTCCAGAAACAAAATTTATTTCACTCTGAAGGCACGTAATTTAGAACTCCTCTTACAAAGTGATTATTGGGCTTGTGTGGTAATTGTCTAAAAGCATTTACACAGTCAAGGTTTGCAAAAATCCTGCACAGCATGGCAGTCTCCCTCTCTCCACTCCCAGCAACAATGGGACTCTGAGTGATCACAGACACATGGCATGGATGCATTTCAAGTAACAAAATGGACACCGTATTTATTTGTTTATGAAGCATTTGAGTGTCCTTCTTGTCCTGCTACATGTTCTGTCTGGGAAAATAAACACATCAGTGATCATATTTCAGTCTCCTTAGGGTGAAGATTGGAGAGAGGACATAAATGTGCAGACCTTTAGGCTTTTAAAACGAATGTCATTTATTGCCAAAAATATAAAAGTATTTACTCTTACCAAATTATTTCATTCTTAAAAAATATCCAGTACAAACTGCCTCTAAAAATAGAATATATTTTCAAATAAAACTGCAAGACTCTGTTTGACAGTCTACTTACAAATCACTAGCATACTTAAGATGTTTGCTTCAAAGTATTTCCAACGATTTTTCATTTCACCTTTTCTTAATGGTAAATTATTAATATTTTTATAAAAATGGTTAATGCTTTCTGGCCTCATAACTTTTGGTATGGTTATCTTTTCCTCATATCTCAAAAATGCATTAAAATTTAATTTCACATTTGCCATGTCATTGTTCAGGTTGACATGCCATTAAACACAGTTTTTATTTATTTGTATTACAGGATTTAATCTGGCTTTCCATTGTGAACACGAAGAAACAAATAAATGAAATGATTTTCTTATTCCCCTCAAGAAAATAAAATTTCATATGGAACAGTATTTAAGTAAAATAAGCATGTGCTTCTCTCAAATATACCAGCTGAATAGGAATAAATACTTTGTCCTCAGTATAATCTACAATAACCTTAGAACCATTTTCCATTGTCTGAATACTAAAAGTGGATTAGTCACAGCTTGGAACTTGGCTAAATATAGCCCAGTTAAGTGTCACAGCATGAGGAGGTCTGAGAAAAGCCAGGACCTGGGACTGGCCCGGCCCACTGGAGAAGAAAAATTATAAAAAGATATTCTCACTACAGATGCTGAGAGGAAGCCCACTCTGGCAGGAAGTACTATGTTCACCAGAGGCTATGGAATGCAGTGAGAATCAGGAAATCTCACATAAAGCCATGTAGCTACCAATGTAGGAGGCGTGTACAGGTAGAGACATCAAAGTTAAGGAATACGAGAGCAGATTAAACAAATGCGAGCACACATGCCATTAGCACTGACTTCCTTTTGGAAACTGGATTTGCTAGCATCACCAAGAGAAGTGCAGAGGCAGAGTTGTAAAGATAAAAACCCAGTTATGTGATCTGGGGCACAAAGTAAGCCTGGAGCCCAAGTTGGAACTGCAGCAGCTATAAAAGGTAACTTTATGTTGCACCCTACAATGGAGGTTAATAAAGTTGTTAAAATTATTGCCATGTGGCCTTCCCTGGTGGCGCAGTGGTTGAGAGTCCGCCTGCCGATGCAGGGGACACGGGTTCGTGTCCCGGTCCGGGAGGATCCCACATGCCGCGGAGCAGCTAGGCCCGTGAGCCATGGCCGCTGAGCCTGTGCGTCCGGAGCCTGTGCTCCACAACGGGAGAGGCCACAACAGTGAGAGGCCCACGTACAGCAAAAAAAAAAAAAAAAAAATTATTGCCATGTCACGTGGGAATTAACCCTACAGACTGGGACAATTCAAGGTGGTGTGGCCCTGCTGTCACAAAGTAGAGCGCACCAGGATAAATACAGCCAGTGTTCTACTACTGACCTGAAATGAATAGACTGCCAGATATTTCCCCAGCAAAGATGGGTTTATTGAGGGTTGACAGAGAATTGCAATTCGGGGTCTGCCATGCGATCCACATGCAAATTCCTGCACTGCAAGGAAAGAAAAATGCTTTTGTAGAGAAGTAAAGGAAGTTGAAAGGAGTATAGTATACAAACAGTCCACGGCTTTTCATTGGCTGAGTCCTTGATGGGAAAAATGAGTCTTGTTCCTGCTGGGCTCTGCTACCATCAGGATATGAGAGCTCTCCCAACTCTATCTAATTGAGTTTTCTGTTTATAAACTTTTTACACTATTACTTATTAATATGTGTTACCCAGGCCAGGAATATATAATATCTTTCATTCAAATCCATACAATCAACTGCAAAAGTAACTTACTGTAAAATAAGATGGCTCATCATCCTTTTATGATGCCCCTTCATAAATTAGGTTTGCATGCTACAGAGACATTACCAGCTAGTGGAGGTAGTTGCCATCAGTAAACTGCCATCTAGCTCTGCTGCACAGACACATAGTGGGGCTTTTCCCAGGAACAAAAATTATATTATAGAAAAACAACAATAACTTTCATATATGGAGCACTGATTTGAAAAGCCACACACAATGCCACAGAATTTATATTTCAATATCATTTCAATCCTCATAGCTACTTTTGAAAGAGGTAGTACTCCTAATTTAGAGCGTGCAAATGGGACCTAGGAAAGTTAAAATCCTGTCAATGGTGACAAAACCATCAAAAGTAGACCCAGGATTTAAAGTTAACCTTATGTTTTTGTTTTTTTTTTGCTGTACGCGGGCCTCTCACTGTTGTGGCCTCTCCCGTTGCGGAGCACAGGCTCCGGACGCGCAGGCTCAGCAGCCATGGCTCACGGGCCCAGCCGCTCCGCGGCATGTGGGATCTTCCTGAACCGGGGCATGAACCCATGTCCCCTGCATCGGCAGGCGGACTCTCAACCACTGCGCCACCAGGGAAGCCCAAAGTTAACCTTATGTTTAAAATCCAAAGTTGATTCTCTTAAAATCTATGCTCTTCAATCCTTCAAAATAAATGAATAAGAGAATGAATGCATAGAGTCTATCACATATTAATGTCTACTGAATGTCTTGTCTTTAACACGATCTAAATGAATTTTAGATTAGAGCCAGAGCAAATAAACTGTGCCTTGAATATAACTATTAAAATAATAGAAACACACATGCATATGCACACACACACACACACACACAAGGAGGGGGAGAAGAACTATAAGAACTGATGAATCTGAGTGAATACTTGACGTTCAGGGGCTCCTTGTATTATTATGTTAGCAACTTTTCTGAAAGCATGAAATTACTTCCAATTACAAGTTTTTTGGTTTGATTTTTAGTTATAAATGAAATTGTGGAAACATGCTTAACAAACATTTGTGGAAACAAATTATTAAAAATACCTCCCCAAAGTGAACAGATGTTTCAAATGTCTAAAAATAAAACAAGAAAGGGAACCAAATGATTAAAATGTCAGATGTTGTTCCAGTAAAAGCAATCCTGATTCAGTGCAAGAAAATATTTTAAGAGATATGGACTAGTGGCTGTTCCTTATAAGAGTATCTTGAGGACATTTATCCCATCCAACACAAATTTTTAAATAATAAGTTTAATTACTCATAAGACAAAAGAGGGTCATATAAAACAAATGAATTATGAAAGAAGATGTGGAGAAAGCTCATAAGGTTGAAAGAAAGAGACCCCCAAATTTAATTTTACAGCAAGAACTTCAAGAGGGTAGATAGTGTCATTCCAGGTCAGACTGAAGATCTGCAGAGCATATACGAGACACTGGAACAAACAGAAGCATATCGAAAACAGATGTCAAAGTACAGTGTTCTCAGTGAAAGAATAGCTATTATTTGGAATAAGTAGATAGAAAAAAATACTTCATACCCTGGGTCATCCAGGAAGCCAGAGCTGATGGTATAATGGAATTTTCTCCACTGGCATTCTGCATCGATCCAGGTGTTAACTTCGTGTATTTGCTGAAACGATCCAGGGTTGATCTATCACAAACTTTATCTCAAGCAAAATAAGAACTTATTACTACCTAAAGTATTCTACCACACACATACCCATGTCACAGTGGAGAACAACAGAATAGTATAAGTAAGTAATAGTGAAATTAAGGTGCTTAACTAAGCACCTTAATTTTGAATAATCACTTTTGTATTCACTTCCAGATCCTGTAATATTGATAGCACCTCTCACTATTAAAGAAGCGAATTAGAGATTAATGGAGCTAAGAATGGGCATTAGCTTTTCTATTTTCTGAATATTTATCTATCTTCCATTTACTGTTTTTTGATTTTCCCTTAACACGAAGAGTATAGATCCTTTATGAAAATTTAAAGATCAAGTCTTAGTATAAAACACTGAGGATCAAATCATCAAAACATTCACACAAAGGAGAGGATCTGATCAAGCTCTATATGGAGATTGCTTTTGTTCAGATGAAGGATAAAGAGTTAAGGGTCAAGTTCTTAAACAGTATTTAAGGTAAGTGTTGTGATGACTTATTATATCTTGAATTTTTAATGCATCCATTCTTTCTCTTAGGAATTCAGAACGGTAATATCTAAGTGAAAGAATGAAACAATATTGGCTTTATTCAGGGAAGCAGAGTTCTTGTTGCTATTTTTAGGGTATTTCTTCAAGAGTTTTGCTTGCCCTTTTGAAATGAATGGAAATAGCATAAGGTATCAATATGAGGTAGGGAAAAGTGAGTAGACATTGGAATCAGACACATCTGGGCTTCAAAATCCCAGCTGCAATGTTATTAGTGGGAGCCTTCATACATGCTATGCAAGACTCAGTTTTCTAATCTGTAAAGGAGAGATACAGTATTTTTTTTTCCAGAGGAGTGATATTAGAATTAAAATAAGTAAAATTTTAAAGTGTCTAGCACACTGCCTAAGGTTGCCAAATAAACAACGAATATTTTAAAATATGTTTGTCCCATAAAATATTTGTTAATCTGAAGTTCAAATTTAACTAGATTTCCTGTGTTTTCATTTGCTAAATCTGGCAACCCTACTCCCGGCAGAAGTAGATACCTAAAGAACATTGCTGCTTTCCCATTACTTTAATGGCCCTTCAAACATAGGTCTGTGAATTCCTCCTCTACAGAGCATGTGAAGACAGCGCAATCAAAAGAATCCTTGGCCTATATGCTTGGGAATGGGCATAAAATAACAAGAGAATCAGTTACACTGATGAATAGTGATAGAATCTGCTTCCAAAATTGTAAGGACCTAAAGTTCAGATTGAAGCATAGTACCATCTTAAACCCCCAACTTCCCCAAAGTAAAATATAAGCAAATGTTCTGGTACAGTAAAATCATGAAATAATAAAAGATAGAAATATAAAATATTTCAATTTTAATTCATTACACTGATATTGTAGAACACATATGCTTATTTGCCCAAAATAACTTCAAGATCTAAAGTAGCTAAAATGTTCAGTGAGTTTGATAAGACACATTCAGTCACATTCCTAAAGTGGATATTCAGTTTTGAAATTAAAGAAGCAATAACTTTTCTCTTTTTTTCTTTACTAAGATAATCAATATAGTCAAAAAATTCAAGTTTCCTATGCTTTTCTAGCTTTGAAAATTCTGCCAAATCTCAAGAAAGTAGTGTCTCCAAGATATAAAAATGCTTAATGACTTATCTTAGACAATTGAACAAAAACTTCAGGTCATGAAACTCTTTTCCACCAACACTTAACAACAAAGTTTTGTTGCTTGCGTGTCACATGCCAGACTCTGTTCTCAGCTTTAAACTGTTGAGAACACCTTCTTCACAAGGGTAATTGTCAGTATTAACTAGCATGCCTTAGGTGAAGTACATAGGCCAGAGATGGCCCCCAATAAACACTGGTTCCCTCTTCACTTGATCTACCTTAAGCTCTACCTAGATGCTGCATATAAAAAGATAAATAAGACATAGTCCCTTAGCTATATATTTGTATATGCTATGTTTTTTTGTGATACATTTTTTCACTGACAAGCCATGGAAAAACATTACTGGACTTATCCTGTGGAAGAGAGAGCAAAGTTTTCAACCATGAAAGAAGTTGAGGTATGATTTCCTTGAGAATTGTGTACGAGTATAATAATTCCCTGAGTTAGCAAACTAAAAATGGAAAAACAAATGTTCTTTAGACTTGGAAAATAATGCATCAAAAGAGAATATAATCTTATGGGAGGATAAACTTGCAAAGATAGCAAAACAGCCATCTAATGCAACCTGTCAACTCCTCCTATTTTGTCCTAGCCTGAAACCCTAAGTTCACTCTCATGCCTTCTCCCAGAGGTCATATTACTACTGCCAAAAACCAAACAAACAAAAAGCCCAACAACAACAACCTCCCAAAAGTCTGCAGCTACAGATGAACAGAAGGCAATTTTGGCCCATGTGACAATTAACGATGTTTTGAATGAATTCCACATAAGACCAACTGTACTAAAGAGTACTCTGAAGATATAACTAAATTCTATGACTTGTTAAGAGCCCTGACATTAGTAAATATGACTGAGAGTGGTTCTTCCCTGGAGAAGGAACCAAAAAGCAGAATAGAACCAATGTAAGAGGAAAGGAAAGAGCACATAAGAACCAGATTTCTATCCTAGTTTACACAAGAAGATTTCTGATATGAACAGACTGCTAAAATAACAAATTGTTTTGCCTGGAATCACTGTCTGTGTATTTTCTTTGACTAATCTGTCTTAATGAAGTCCTTATTCCCACAATAATAGCAAGACATAACAACTTCTTGGGAACCCTCCCTCTATTGTCTCAAGCAAGATTCCAGGACAGCTGAAGTAAAAATCCATAGATATAAGCAGAAAAAAGCCCTGTCTCAAGCTCTGGGTTATCAGTCTGCTTCCCATAAACGAGCTCCTGAATTCTACCACGTAGTCTGAAAAAAAATTATATACATAGGCTATGTCTACAAGCTAAACTGATGAGCCCATTAAGAAAGCCAGGTTCAGTAAAAATAAGTCAAGCCAAAAGGGAAAAACTGACCATTGTAAAGGCTGAACCAGATGTTTATAAAGATCTAGTCCAATCACACAGCATAGTTTAGATGCTTATATGAAGCTTATATGAAGCAGATGGCCAAAATCCTGTCCTGGTGTGCTCTGGGTTTTCTGCTTATATTCCTAGGTCTGACTTTCATATTTTATATTTTGTTTGTTTTGGGGTTCTTGTTGTTGTTGAACTGACAATCATTTTAAAAGCCCAACTAGTTGTGTTTATGAATCTAGCCTTCGGAGAAGACAAAGATGCTAGGTCTGGTAGAAATAGGCATGCTTTGGATTTACTCCTGGCTTTAGTTCCAGGAACTTAAAGATTGTAAGAGACTACAGAGAAAATGAAATGTTTGGGGACACCTCCCAAGATGGATGAGGGAGTCTGGTGGCAACCCCCTCTCCATGTTCTCACAGGTAGAAAATATTCACCTGAAAGGAAGGAGGGAGGATGAAGGAGAGACCTGGATATCAGCCTAGACTTGATGTGTTATTTTCCCTGGGCCCCATATGCGCTACCCTCATTCCTTTCCTGATCCACAGGAAAAGTCCTACTTACTCTAAATCTCAACTCAAGGTTTACTTTCTGGTTGACTTACAAAGCACTCTTTCTGGATATCTTCCATTTATTCCACACTGCCTGATAAGAAAACACCTTTTCTTTTTAAAATTCTGAGCCCAAGAATTTCCTAGTCTGCAAAGACCTTTCTGACACACAGCACAGAGTTAATTATTGCTTCTTCATGCCACTGTTGTCCCTAATCCTTACTTCTATTATAGCCCTAATCACATGGTAGTGTAAGGTTTTGGTTTGTTTTCTATATTTCTGTCTCTCCTAGAACATTGAGAGTTGCTTGAGGGAAGGAATTGTTTCTTATTCAACTTTGTGTCTGCAGCCTCTTACACAGAGCCTGCATTTTAAAAAAGCACTCAAGGAGTTGGGCTTCTGGCAAAGGCAGGCTAATCTGCTTTGGTCCTGATGTCCCTCAGGGAACAAGTAGATAAAGAAACACAATTTTTTTTCATGTTTGAATGCACTGGAGGACTAAGACAATGAGAATTTTCAGGGTCTAGGATACAGAAAAATAGGAAATCCAAGGAGGTGAGCCCAGCATTTGAAAGAGCATTTGCCTGGGTTGGGGTGGGTTAGGAGTGATGACTGATTTCCAAAGTAGCTGAGTGTCTGGGAATCTATCAGAGTTGTCACCACTTCTGGGGAGACTAGCGACAGACATTTGAAATCATGGCCTCCCAAGAACAAGAAGGCCAGGTAAACCTCCCCAGTTTGGGGCTGAAAAGCAGCAAGACTGTATCCCAGGAATGAGTGAACTGAAAATAAATAGCTTTCATAAGGTCTGAAGCCCAGTTACAAATCATCTCTTTCTGATTGAGTTACTGTGATGAGTGAACAGCAGAGCTGCCTGTCTGAAGCAAAAGTAAATCATCTCTGGAGGAAGAGAGCCTCAAATTATTTCTATGCATTTCCATATACAATGCTTAGCTCTCAATCAAAAATAATCAGGCATAGGAGAATATAAGAATTTACAGAAAAGTTAAGAGAATAGACAATACACTCTTAAAAGGTGAATAAACTCAAAAGAAATGCATAGATATGTGCACCAAGCACACATATGTAAGAATGTTCAAAGTAACATTATTCTTAATATCCCCAAAATGGGAATATCCCCTGTAGAATGGCTGAATTCACTGTGGTTTATCCTGACAATGGAATAACACAGTAATAAAAACCACTGACATAATGTTTTATACAACTTGCATAAATCTCCAAAAATAACATTGAATGAGAATCCAGACACAGAAAAAATATATCCAGGATGATTCCATGTGTAGATAGTCTAAAACAGGTGAGAGGTCAAGACAGTAGTTACCTTTGGGAGGAGATAGTGATTAACAGTACGCACAAAGGGGATTTGGAGATGCTGAAAATTTTCTGTTTCCTGAGTTGGGCCATGGTGAGTCCATGAGTATATTTATTTTATGATAATTCACTGAGCCATATTTTATGATTTGTGTACCTTTATATATGTAAGTTTTATTGCATTAAAACTTACATAAAAATTATAAATAAAGATAGATGTTCAATAATGTTGTGGAATGAATTAATGAATAGATCAATGAATCTTGTTTCAAGGATTTACAGCCACTAGAGAGAAAAGGTAACGAGCACAGGTACTAAGAAATGAATAACCTAACAACTTCACCTGGATTTATTGGGCTTTATGTCACTGTTAAAATGAGGTAGACTATTGGGCACTTGAGATAAATGTCTTTCAGGATATTACCTAATATTTGACTTAGCAATAAATTCTTTCTGTTACTCTGACCTAAATTACTCTTGCAGTTAACATTCTATTTGTCTTAGGTCATATTTTACTTCTCTATTTCTAAAAACCATTCTCAACATAGGCCACACTGAATAAATAGATATTTGGCAAGGAAGAGCAGTAGGAAGGCTGATTGCTAAAACAACAGAAAACCAATCTGTTTTGTAGTATTCCTGTACTTTCTGAATGAGTCCTGAGATTAACAGGGACAGATATTCAATTAACTCTTTTAGCTAACTTTGGTACCAATTAATATATGAAGTGGCAATTTACCAAGTGGTTTTCTGAAATCTCTGGAAAGCCTAAGGGTGTTTTCCCAAAGAGTAATTCTTTGCTTATAAACAATACAGTAGGAGCATGTGGTTCCATATATCTTTGGTGGCATTTGATTTGATTTTCCACCACCTTATTGCAAATATTGGTTAATTTCTGGCATTTTCCTTCAACTGTTTTATTAGCCACATCTATCATTTGACATCTCATGCAAATATAGATTCCAGATTGTCTTACAGAGGGTATGGTAGGACTCTGTGTTCTACAAGCCTATGAAGAACATCACTGGGTGCAATCCCCACGTGATCTAGATAACATATCAAATATGTGTGTGCGTGTGTATGCGCCCGTGCCTGTGCAGCACTGATGGAGGGGCAAGGAGAGGATGGGCTGGGATGTACTGAGCGTCAGGGGTGGCCCTGAGAACACAGGAATCCGGTCGGAGGCCCTGACTCTTTGACCATTTCTCCCAGAGGAAGCCAGACCCAGGAGGAGGATCTCAAGAGCTCCATGGGGTGAGAAACACCTGGATGCCCAAGGCCCTATCTCGAACTCAGCGTAAGGAGTCTGGTTCATACCACCTATCACCCAAACCCCAGTCCTCTTCCATGCCCCGCTTCACACCACTCAGAGTCCCAGTGTTGTGGCACTTCACCCAAGGGACTTGACCGGATGATAGGGAACCGTCTCTGGCCCAAATTCTGTGCACAGGCGATCGGGTCCTCAGGCCAGATGCGGGAGTGAACTGCGCATGTGCAGACAGCAAATCTACAGCCTTCCACGAAGCTAGAGGCCAAAGTCCCCAGGGGCAGCCACTGGACCTGGGGCCCCAATCCGACTTCTGCCAAGGTCCAGGCTTCAACAACCCTAACGGTCTGCTCCACAGCACATTCTAGGGGCCAGCTGTTCCTCCTGGCAGCTGCGTGGTGTCCAGAATTTGTCTCAGGAACCCATCCCTTCCGGCTCCACGAGCCCTTCCCCTGAAGAAAAGCCTCAGGTAATTTGATACGTATCAAGTAATTTGATATGCTACCCTGAGTCCCTGAGTGTTTTAAGGAAAAATTAAGTAGAAATTCTAAGACATGAAACTGTCACTGATTATTGTATTCTCCAAACACCCTTTGGAAGTGAACTCTCTTGATCACTTAAGACCCAAGCATCTGGCAAAAGCCAATGGTCCAGGGAAGTGGCCCAGGCTGTGTTTGTCTTAGAGCCGCTTGGTCTAAGAACAGCTTTGGTGTCCTCCTTATGGGACTTCAGACATAAAGACTGCCCTTTGTGACAAACCAAAGGAAGCATGAGCCTTCCTTTCCAAAGGTTTCTGAGTTTCGTAACTGTGAGAGTTCCTAGTCAAGGGCAAGGGAGATTAAAATCATTGAAGCATTTGTAGTATTGAAGGGGATTTAGGTGGAAACCAAATGCCAGTCTGCAGTGCAGCTTACTAGTTCTGTCTCACAAAGAAAGGAGAAATTATTTCCCCTTCCCCTCCAAGGGTCACATCTTTGGGAGACAATAAAAAAAATATGTAATGGGTTCTTCACAGTATTTTGGAAGTAGATTCCAACTAAAGCACATTTTAGTGGATTAATCCTAATTAGTGTAGCCCTTTGTATGACCTACCACCCTCAGAATTTTTGTCCTATCAACCTGTAAAAACTTAATAAACAGAAACCTCCATCAAACAGAGTCAGGAGACCAGAAAGGGTGCTCTCATGCCTGCGATGAGACTTCTCTCCTTGCCTGATAAAGACGCAGCCAATGAACAGCCATAGACTCCTGGTTTGCTACAGCCCTCCCAACTTCCTTTTCCTCTCTATAAAACATTCTGCTTTGCTTGCCATGGGGCACTTGCAAGTGGCTCACCACGGTTGCAGAACCCAAACTGCAGTTCTCTGCTGATCCTGGAAAAAAAAACCATCTTTGCCAGATAAATATCTGGGAATCTATTGTTCCAGGTCAAGAATATCACTACAATTATTATTAATATTTTTCTTTTGATTGACTAAACTTGTTTACCTTAAATGCATCAACTTCATCTTAAACAATAATATTTTCAGAATAATGAGCTTGATTTTAGGTATATTTTGTCTAATATATTTAAAATGACAACTTAAAAAGTTTAAAAACATTTATCAATTCTTTTACCATTGAAAATTTGCTTATTTAGTACTGGTATAATGTGTACTATATTTCGGAAAATGCTGTTGTATATCCCACCTCAGCTCTGTTGCTCTTTCAAACCCTCCTTATAAGAATTTGAGACCATGAGGAATAGGGAAATAATTCATATTCAAAATCAGATGTGGGGTTTTAACCCCAGCTGGGCCACCAAGTAGCTGTAATTTACACTCTTGACTTTTCTGTATCGGTTTTATCATGTGTCAGATGTGAATAAAAAGACTTTCTTTGCAGGAATATGAAACTTAAATTGAGATTGTTTTGAGAACACTGACCAGTGACTGTACATAATAGGAGTTCAATAAATGCAAGTTTTCTTTTCATTCCCCTTTTCCTTCTTTAGCAGGGACCAAACCCTAGATTTCCTACTATTTGCAATTCACTTTGAGCTTTCTTTAGTTCATAGCCAAGAGGCATTAGGAGATATTACGCAAATTAACAACACACATATCTATGATTATATTGTTCTCACTTGTACGTCACTCTACTTTTTTTTTTTTTTTTTTTTTGCGGTACGCGGGCCTCTCACTGTTGTGGCCTCTCCCGTTGCAGAGCACAGGCTCCGGACGCGCAGGCTCAGCAGCCATGGCTCACGGGCCCACCCGCTCCGCGGCATGTGGGATCTTCCCAGACCGGAGCACGAACCTGCGTCCCCTGCATTGGCAGGCGGACTCTCAACGACTGCGCCACCAGGGAAGCCCCGTCACTCTACTTTTAAATTAATTGTTCATAAATCTCCCTGTCCCATTAGACTACCTTCAATGTCTTGGTAAATTCTGGGGATTTAAGTCTACCATCTAAACATCTCCAGAATCTTGTCACTTCTTTCCATTTACACTGTCACTGCCTAGGCCAAACCACGATAATTTCTAACTGAGACCATTGTGATAGTCTCTTCCTGGCCTCTCTCACTATAATGCCCTTGCTCTGATCAATCCATCCTTTCAAAGTGCAAGCAGGAGAGCTTTTTTTGCAGACACAAATCAATCCCATTTAAAACCCTTCAGTTACATAACATTAGTCTTGGAATAAAATCTCTAAATCTTAAACTCAACCCAAAACCCTTCTATAATCTGGCCTCTGCCCATACACATTGCCTCAAATTGCATTACTGGCCTTTACATTCTACCGTTCAAATATTGGGTTGGCCAGAAAGTTCATTCAGGTTTTCCATAACGTTTTACAGAAAACCCAAATGAACTTTTTGGCCAACCCAATATAAGGGTCACTTTTCTATTTCACAAGTTACAATATTCTCTGTCACTATGAGGCCACTGAACTCACTGTATCTTTCTGTCTTGGATGCTTTTCCCCAGCACAGCTAAATGCTGTATGGCACCAAAGTGGAATTCAGTTCCATAGGAGGTCTCCTGACCAACTCAGGGTTCCCTGTTGTCAGTTCCAAAGTATCTTGTACTTGGACACTCTCGCACCGTGAGGACAGGGACCTCTCCTGTCTTGTCACTATTGTGTCTTCAGCAACTAAAACAGTCTTGGGACGTGAATATACATTTAATGAATACATGAACATATTTGAATGAACCCATTCATGTATGAAGGTACAATATTAATTCCTTACTTTTATTACAGAAAACTTACTGACCTAAAAATGCACATATATTTAATGACTTAATTTTACTCTAGATAGAATATAATCCTGAATACCCATTTTTACAGTCCCCTCTTTGTCATGCTATCCCCCGCAAGATAAATCTACTACTACACTTCTATGCATATTTCTGCATCAAATCTTCACAAAGGAGGCAGAGGACCCTCAGATGAACAGAGAGCTCCTGACCCCCATACATGTGAACCGGCTGACCTTCCCACCTGGGTCCTAACTGGAGCACTCCTTTCTAATGTGTGAAGCTGATGAGACTGAAATGATAAATCTGCCTGTCCGCTACTCAGAGGAGGCTGAGGTACTAGATCCAAACCCACTGATAAGGAAATCCTCTGATGATAACAGCAGGTTTGACATTGATGAAGCCTCCCCATCTGGTGTGTTTAGGGGAGCAATAATGAATAAGGGTGGCAAATTGTGTATTCCTGGCTCCCGGCCATCACCATATTGTGTTAAGTTTTCTCTTTTCCACTGTTCCGCCATCCCCATCTCAGTGTGACTTGAAAGAAGAGCTGTTCTAGAAATATGTGGCTGCTTTTGAAAGCTTTCCTTTCCTCTTTTTGACTAAATCAGGCTATTCCACTTGATGGGTAAAAAAATGTCTTTCCTTTGGATGTACTCACAAAGTTCTTTCATAGAGAAGAAAGTCTTACATGCAGCTTGTGTCGCCTCAACGTTCCCTTAGAGGCCAATGTGGTATCTAATGGAGTTGCTAGTTACATTTTAAAAGTCAGCAACATTCCTACATTACTGTTGACGCTCTGTTCAGTGATTGTTAGATGCTTTCCTTTTTCCATTTGGATACACTGCATGGGCGGTGGCACACATAGGTAACCCAAGTTGATCTAATCTACTCCATGTATTTCCAGGTATCATTTCTCTATTAAAATGATTTGCAGATTCTGTGTTTCATCACTACTAAGGAAAACACAAACACATATTGTTATACATATAATTACTTCTGGATAGCTGTAAAACAGTCATGGACTATTTCAGTGTAGTTAGCTACCTAGCCACAACTAGCATGGACTCATGTTAAACAAGAAATAAAGAAATCTTTTTCACTGATGTTACCATCTGTGTATCTCTTGACAAAAAAAAAAAATAGAAGTAGCTTTTCACTTATATGCAAGATTTTGTGTGGTATTAACACAGGAGCATATATTTTCCCCTAAATATGGCTAGAAATGTACAGAGCAATTAATTTGCCTTGCACCTAACAGGCACTAAAATATAATCACTAAATTTTAGAATTAAAGGGCTTTAACTGAGGGCTGAGAAATAAATATCCTTGCTGGGGACATAAGCTAGTTAGTGAGAGAATCTGAAGTAGAACCCAGTTGTCCTAACTCCTGATTATTTCTTGGTCTAACACCATAGCCTGAATCATTTGTTTATTGAATTAGTGAATTAACTTTTTTTCTTTAGCATGATCAGTAGCCCTGAAAATAATAGTTAAACCTTGAAAAAATTGTTAATTGTCTATATGTGTACCACTTTTGAGTATAGTGATCCATATTCTGTGATTACTTTTGTTGAAGTTATGATCTAAATCTATAAATGGCATTTTTAGTTTCACTATTATAAAGGATTGGTTTTATTATCTTTCAAAGAAATAGATATAGTAACATTTATATAGTATAAACTTACAGTGAACTGCATGATGGTTATTATTTGAGAATTACTCACCCACAGCTAATTTTTAGTTAGATTGATAATGACCTGTCACCACACACTCCTCAGCTGCTACTCTTTAGATATATGATGTGTGCAGATACAAGTCTTTTTAACATAGTTGTAAGCAAAATATATTTGTGACTTACATGTGGTATGTCTTTATTAATATTGTAACTCTTCCTATAAAAGAGATAAGATATACTCCAAAAGCATGCTGTAATTAACTTCAACTTTCCCCTGCCTCTGGACTACCTCTCCCACAACTTCCTTCCAACAAGAACAACAAAAAAAAAGAACATGTTACAAATCCAGTTGGAATATGGTACTTCTTACAGAGATTTATATGGGCATGTTACTGACAACACAGATATGATAAAGTGTTCTTCACTCTCTTTGTATATTCAAAAACTAATTTTGTGTTTCAAATACTTTTGATAAATCTAAAAAGCTTAGCTATAGTGTGTCTCCTTGAATAGATGTACTATTTATAATGGAATCAGAGGATCTTAGGTTTGGAGTAGCATCACATGCACAGCGGCCAAATGCATCAGTGTTGTGTCAACACTTGGATTGTATTCTCAGCTCTTCAACCTGACAAGTCTGTAACATTAAACTGTATCATTAAGCGATGCTAAGAAACTGCCTAACATTAAGCAATTCTAAAATGTAGGCAATAATATTACCTAAGTCAAAAGATTTTTGATTAAATGAGATTGATGTACTTAGAGTATCTAGAACATGGTACTCAAGCAGTCTCAGCTATTATTTTTGGAATGAAGTTCATCAATCAGTCAACTTCATTTCCTTTCAATGAAGACATTCCATGTGAAAACTCCCCAGGAGGTAGTAATCCAGATTCTGGTAAAATACTTCCCATGTTAGCAGAGTTGCTAAAATTTTCCTCCTCTATTACTGGATAACACTAAGTGCAGAAAGTCCACCATTGTACTGAGCTAATAATACCTGCTTCCTCATAACTACTTCGGCTTTATCTTAGTCTTATACTGTTGGAAAATCTACGTAAACCCAATGGCAGCCCTTTAAATATTATGAGCATTTGTCCTATACCTTATATAAATTATCCTTTATGCTACTCTTACATTCTTATTGATATATACAGTTAATTAAATTGTTAGGCTAATTACAACCAACTTTTCAAGTTAAACTGAAAGGCATTTGTAAAAATTTTCCGTTTACCCACAAACTATTCATTTCCATTGAGTACATGGTATTGGGAAAGTAGCTTAGTAATAATAACATTGTGGCCATAATAAGTATTTTTTAACCTATTGTTCCCAAAGTTATTGCCTTTTCCAAGCAAAATGATAAATTAATAATAGTTCATTTACATCATCCTATTGTTTCCTCAAACTAGCATTGCATGTACTTGCTGGCAGTCAGACAATTACAAAGATGTGTTGCCTAGATATTTAGTTCTCAATATCTTAAAACAATTATTGTTTGTATGTTTTCTATTTTTCTTGTTTCTGTAATTCTGATTAACAATATATTCATGCATTTTTAAACAAATCTGGTAGGAGGTTTTATATAACATTTAACCGTAAGTATATTTTCTTCACAACATTTTTCCCTCGGTATATTGATGGAAATAACATCCATTTTTGAAAGTATGGGAAAATACTTCCTAAATTATAAATTGAAAATTTATATAAAAGCTTTATATTTACCTTTATATTATTTCAATTTTCACTTTTTTTTGATGTACCTATTCAATAGTTAATTTTTTTCTTTTCCTACCATTTCCACTTTAAATTTTCCTTAAGCTATAAATCTTCTAGAATTCTTAAGGGAAACACTATTAGATACTCCTCTTTACGGTCTATCTTCTCAAAGACATTCCATTGTCTGAGCTTTTATTCAGTATATCCCTAAAGACAATTTTTTGGATCCATGGAGCTTAACACATTTTTCTCCAACACACTATAATCTCTAGTTTTCTTTGTTCATACAGATTTGAAATCTACAGTCTTTGTAGTACAGAGAATCACAAGTCCATTTTCTATTGTGCTGATTTAAGTAGCTCATAGTTATTACCAATGCCAATCTTTATTTTTCTTTTCTTGAAGAAAATAATAACCACCTCTTATAAAAATACCGGAGCTATTTATATTATGCTAAAGTTCTTTTTATTCTATTTGCTAATAACGTATTGCTGCAGTGTTTTGATAGATTGCTGTAACTTGCAATTTACACCAGCCATCATACATGAAATGTTGCACTGTTGCAATTTTGAAAGTATTTTTAATAATGTGTAAAATATTGAGCTTTCATTTTTAAGTGGTATATAATAAGTTCCTAATTATTTTCACTAATGAAAAGGAACAAAGCTGAGGATAATACTAAATACCAGATCAATCCTAGCACCTAAATGATGCTTAAGAATATCTGGAATTCTGAAACCTGCATAATAAGATATAATCAAATCAGGCATTGATAATATATTACTGGGATCAGAATTTGAAAATGCACATTTTCCTTATCTTGCTCACCTAGATTTCTCTATCTCTCAATGCGGAAATATATCATCTATCTCTCAGACTGATAAAAAGAAATCACCTCGAAAGAGATAACTTCTTTCAAAATTTTCTACAGAACAAGAAAGATATAGGTAATCTGGGAATGAAGGAGATAAATATCTCCGCAAAAGAAATAGAAAGTCAAGTATTAGATAATTGTCCCAATGTGTAGCAAAAGAGACTTGTTACAACCTGCTGGTTTGATTATATGCAAATAATCTTGTAATCTTCATTATCATGCATTGAACATCCATTTTGTACTAGACATCTTGCCTCTGTTACATCACTTAATACTCATGGTAACTCTCTAAGTGTACATTATAATCCTAAATTTACACTGATAAAGATTTATTACCCAGAGAGGGCAAGTAAATTGCCAAGTATGCATAGATATTATCTATGTAAGTTGCTGAATGAAGGATTTAAAACCAATTAAATTTAGTCCAAGTTCATGGATTACTGACTGCTATGCATTTCCACGGTAAGCTATCCTATCCCTCCACTGTTAGAAATTTAGTCTTATCACATCTATAAGCAGGGTTCATCTCTTTTCTCTGATGGGGCATTTTCTCCTCTTTTCTCTGATACTGGTAAAAACAATGTCTACTGCTCTGTGCCATCCTCTGAAACACCTTTGAGAGATCCTCAGAGTTTTCATTTGAATGCAAATGATGTTTAAAGATTTACTCTCTTTAGCCGAAGAATGAGAGCAGGCATTTTATGTTCTCTGAAGAAGTCAGATTTATCACATATGCCACTGTCCTGGGACCTGCTGTCTTGCCTGTCGGGGCCGGGCGGGGGCACCAACTGGCACCTGTAATCAGTCATGCACTGTGTATGCTCAGCACCCTTCTTACTGTTAGGTCTGGCCATATTTCCCGCAGTCTGAAATTTATTCCCATCAGCCTGTACCCTAGCAGCAGAGAGTTTGTCTCTTTGATATGTTATTGGCTTCTAGAAGCCTGACAGTTTTCCCTGTGTAGTTTTAATACATACTGATGAGTTTCCTGAACTATTATGTACTCTCAAAAATCCTTACAGTACCTCAAAGGCATTTCACTTTATCTACTAGTTCCCAATATGGGGGTCTCTGTACCACTAGCGATTCTTCAAGGTACCAAAAGGGTTTGGGGGGGGCTTACTTTCAAAATTAAAAAAAACTTAGGGGAAATGGTACTTTTAGAAAAGGTGAAGTTGTAGAGGTTCCACACAGCATTGAATTCTTTGATGGTACTAAGATCATGTTAACTCACTCTGATTACCTAGTTAATCAATGCTCATTAGAATCTCTGTTTAACAGCTGTGAATAGTATTGACTTTTAAATATTAAAAACTAATCAGTTAGTACTTCATAAAAGTAGTTTTTATTGACAAAATCCCAAACCACAGAGTCCAAGAGAAGGTAATTCAATGGCTCCTTGGAGAAGACAAGTTTGAGAAGTACTGCTTTAATAGTAATGATAATTATTATGATTAGCACATTAAATAATGTAATCAGTTACCCTGGAGTGCCTACTATAAACCATACCATGTGTTGTGTCCCTTCCTGCACTAATTTTTTAAAACTTGGAGCATGTGAAAAATAGATAACATTGCCTCCTTTTTTTTTTTTTTTTTTTTTTTTCGGTATGCGGGCCTCTCACTGTTGTGGCCTCCCCCGTTGCGGAGCACAGGCTCCGGACGCGCAGGCTCCGGACGCGCAGGCTCAGCGGCCATGGCTCACGGGCCCAGCCGCTCCGCGGCACACGGGATCCTCCCAGACCGGGGCGCGAACCCGTATCCCCTGCATCGGCAGGCGGACTCTCAACCACTGCGCCACCAGGGAGGCCCCATTGCCTCCTTTTTATCGATTGTCAAAGTGTAAAAGCTGATTTATCCACATTTTCAATGCTAGAAAATCCTTGTTCTTTGTACCGCCTTACAGAGACCTCTACTCTAAGAGAAGTAATAATCTATTTAAGTGCAGACAGTCAGGCTGAATAAATTCATTTTAAGAAATTATCCACTTTAAGAATTTACCTAATTAATTCAATATGAGGTTTTCTGATTATATGATAAAGTGAACCATGCAATTGTTATTCACCACTCTGCTGTATAGACACAGAACACACTTAGTATAAGTAAATCAGTATTTTCTGTCCATATTCAGAGCCAGTTTCTCTATTTTTTTATTACATTGAAGAGACAGGCAAATGAAGAGGCTACTTCTTCCTGAGTAGCAACATGGAATTAGAGTCACGGCTCAAGTGATTTGGAAAGGCATCTGAGTATAAGGAAAATTGCTCTAAGGTGAGGATTCTTGAAAGATTAACAGAATCTTACATTTCCCGAACAACAGAGTTATATAACCAAAACCCTAATCTTATGCATTTACTTATCAGTGCAGTACTCACCAAATGAAGCATATTGTTTCTAAGTTTTCTTCTTTTTAATCTATATTTATCTGATTCCCTGGGGTGTTTGCTGGTCTTTTTCCCCCTATAACTCATTCTCCAGTAGTTTCGCAAGGGTTATGGATTTTTAGGGATACTATTTTTTAATCTTACTCATCAGCATATTATGTTCTGTTAAATAATTTCCAGTGACCACCTCATTTTCCCAATGACTTGTTAAAATTTCAAAGAATCTTTTTTCTAATTATTCTTTAATCAGTTTATTATTATATTAAAGTCTTACATTGAGTTTTTCCCAATTTTGTGATCATCTCCCAAATAATCAAATACTCAGCCTGTCAAAAAATTCATAATCTGTATCTAAGTTCATAAATGCTAACATTTACATGAAATGTTATGACAGGGAAAGAGCTCCCTGTCACAGATGGACTTCACACTGAGAGGCTAAGAATGAGACTGTCATGCAAATAATTACCCCCTAATTTATGTGTTTCATAATTAGATTTGCTTTTCTATATTGGATTTTGTGAAATCTGGATCCCGTTTGAAGAAAATGGGCAAAAAATAACACCAAGGTGATAGCAGAATATTTTACAAACTTCACTGTGAAATACGGGAGCCTGGCTAACCTTGCTGAATTTTGAAGTCCTCCCCCAAGTCAAAGATATCTCACGAGAAGTCTGGAACCAAGTGCTGGGTTGGTGTCGGCTCCGTCTCAACCTTCCACAGTCAAACTTTCAGCAATTTCATCAGCATAATTTATAATCATACAACAGCATAAACAATGAGGCAGGATTTCTGAAAATGCAGTAATGAACATCAGTTATTCTATACACCCCAAATAATGCTTTTTGAACAAAACAATTTCATCAAAACTGGAGAAGTATAGGGAATAAATAAGAGCTTTATACTTAAGCAACACCTATTCCAAAAAATGGCTGACATGGGGAAGTAACATGAGGAGAACTGAATCATGCACTCTGTTGGTCTAATGGAAAAACTTGAAGCAATACGGCATCGTTCTGAAGCTTTGGTATAACCAATGCACCAATTCAGTGAGTAGTTACCAGAAAAGGGGTTTTACCACTTGAAGAAATGATTCTCACAGCCTATAAAGCAATGAATGGCACACTGAGAACATCTACAACAACAAAGAATACGTCTACTCTATACTACAGTATCAAGAAATCTATCATGCATCAGTAAATTTAGCCATATATTAGCAATTGAATAATAATATCAACACTATGTGCAATCAGAATCCTCGATCTTTTAGGTTATTAAAAATATATCCTGGCATTCGAGTGTACTGGAAGTAACTGAGTTGAATTGGGACTAGGCTTGATCCTGCCCCATACTAGTTATGTAACTGTTGCCAAAGGATCTCTGCTTTCTTATTTTTTAATTTGTTAGATTATGGAATACAATTTAACTAGATGATCTCTATGGTCCTTTCACTCTATAATTCTATCACCTCTATAACAAAGATGTATGTGTGAATATGGGGGAAACAAAACTAAGCCTCAGCTATTAGAGAAGTAATCCTTCAAAGTACCATTCCTAAATTAGAGATATTTCATGAGCTAGTTAACAAAGTTATAATAAATGTAAATTTTTATAGTGACCATCTACATCTACAAATGAGTCGATACAATCATCTAATGATCTTAATACAATCATTGGCAGTTACTCAAGCAAAAGTTTAAAAAGATTTTCTACAAATAGAGCATAAGTAGATGGATTTGGAAGTTTGGAGGGTCTGTAGGATAGTTATCATGTTCCATAAATGAAAGGAATTTGGGGTATCTCTCTGTTCATGCACAAGATATCACATCACTTCCCTCCTAGTAATTAGTGATCCTTAACTATGCCATTCAATACTTAAAGGTCTCACCAGCCTATCAGTAGAGATAGGGACTCATTAGGTAATAATACACATTTGTTTGGTCTTTGCTCTACCAGTCCATATAGAGCAAAGACTTGCAAATCTTCAACTCAAAACGTTTCTCTCTGGCCCCTAGGATTTTCTATCCAATTCACATCATTCTTAGTTTCAACCTGATATTTTTTGTTTTACTTCCTTTCACAGTTCTACATAACTCCTTAAATTCCTAGATTTTTAAACATTTCAGCATGCTCTATCTTATCTCCTGCTCCTAATCTCTACCAATTTAGGAATGGAACTATATATTTAGTTTGACAGCCATTCCAGTAAGTCAATCTCTTAATCACTCTTCATGCTCCTTGCCAGGTTGCTTCCATTTATCAATTCTTGAAGACTTGAATGCCAGACCTCAAATACAGCTGCAGAAGTTGAGCTGTATTCTCATGAGATTAAATACAGAAAAATTGATAACTCCAGGAAATGAAACTTGGATCAAACCATCACTGCTTGACACTGATTCCCTAGGATTGAGGAAGACCAATAATTTAGTTTTATCACTTGAACATGAAACTAAAAGAAAAATCAACTAAAAAAATTAAGATCCATGATGGATCTTTGAACTGATAATTTAACACCTGAAAGATTACTGAAAAACAGAGATTCATAGGTAAATATGAAAACACTCACAAGCAAATTTATAGGATCACTGATCCCTTCCTTTCAGTCTAAGCAGACATGCAACTAAGTTGATCCTAAAAGGGAGTCGGCACAGAGTTCATTTGTCATATTTATGGCTGCGAATCATTTTTTGATATAGACTTTCTATATTAGTAACGCCTTACATTATGAGTTCTCCTTCCTCAAATTAGAATTAAGAATTCAAATGTTCTGCCTTTCTTTTTTTCTTGGGGAGGGGGTGAGTGGAGGATGTGTGACTTGACCAATCAAAATCCTCCAGAAGAGATTTTGACTCAGGAGTGAATAATGTATACAAATAGGCTAGATGTAGACTTTTAATTTTGCTTACATAGATGGCAAAGATGGCAAAGAGATATCTACATTTTGAGAACAACTATAGCTGCAAGGTTGAAACCCTGATGCTTCACAGAAATAGTTTCAATAAAGGTGAATTCCTGGCATTATTTGAAATGGTAGCAGCAGTAATGGTGCTTTTCTTCAGATTTGGGGCATTTTTTTCTGGACCCTTAATCATAAATCAACTTCTTCAGCCCTCACCCCTCACCAGCAACGATTTTAGGAACTATTGAACATATACCAATAAGAAACAGCTCTACTTATATTAGCCTGAGCAAATCTTTTATCAACTAAGAACACTGACTTAAAAGCTAATCAGAAAACTCTGGTCTGAAGTACAGGGGGTGAGGCATCTGAACATGGCCCCCTATAAGCAAGTGGAAATAGACTGAGCACAGAGGAAAAGAAAAAAAGGGTCTTGGTGCTCAGGACTGAGCCTATGAGGTGGGACAGCCGAGTTCAGGACACTGGCCTACCAGAGACCTCCTGGCCCCACATAATATCAATCATCAAGAGCTCTCCCACAGATCTCTGAATCAACACTAAGACCCAGCTCCACGGAGAGCCAGCAAGCTCCAGTGCTGGACACTCCATGACAAACAACTACCAAGACAGGAACACAACCCCACCCAGTAGCAGAGAGGCTGCCTAGAATCACACTTAGTACACAGACACCCCAAAACACCACTGCATATGGCCCTGCCCACAAGAAAGACAAGATCCAGCCTCATTCACTAGAACCAAGGCACCAATCACCTCCAACAGGAAGCCTACACAAGCCAATAAACCAACCTCACCCACTGCAGACATGAAAAACAACAGGAACTACAAACATGCAGCCTGCAAAACAGGAGCCCCCCAAAACAGTAAGTTAAACAAAATGAGAAGACAGAGAAATATGCAGCAGATGAGGGAGCAAGGTAAAAACCCACAAGACCAGACAAATGAAGAGGAAATAGGAAGTCTACCTGAAAAAGAATTGAGAGTAATGATAGTAAAGATGATACAAAATCTTGGAAATAGAATGGAGAAAATACAAGAAACGTTTAAAAAGCAGCTAGAAGAACTAAAGAGCAAACAAACAGTGATGAACAACACAATAAATGAAATTAAAAATTCTTTAGAAGGGATCAACAGGAGAATAATTGAGGCAGAAGAACAGATAAGTGACCTGGAAGATAAAATAGTGGACATAACTACTGCAGAGCAGAAGAAAGAAAAAAGAATGAAAAGAATTGATCACAGTCTCAGAGACCTCTGGGAAAACATTAAACACAACAACATCCAAATGATAGGGGTCCCAGAAGAAGAAGAGAAAAAGAAAGGGACTGAGAAAATATCTGAAGAGATTATAGTTGAAAACTTCCCTAAAATGGAAAAGGAAATAGTCAAGTCCAGGAAGTGCAGAGAGTCCCATACAGGATAAATCCAAGGAGAAACACGCCAAGACACACATTAATCAAACCATCAAAAAATTAAATATAAAGAAAAAATGTTGAAAGCAGCAAGGGAAAAGCAACAAATAACATACAAGGGAATCCCCATAAGGTTAACAGCTGAACTTTCAGCAGAAACGCTACAAGCCAGAAGGGTGAGTAAGGACATATTTAAAGTGACAAAAGAGAAAAACCTACAAACAAGATTACTCTACTCAGAAAGGATCTCATTCAGATTCAACAGAGAAATTAAAACCTTTACAGACAAGCAAAAGCTAAGAGAATTCAGCACCACCAAACCAGCATTACAACAAATGCTAAAGGAACTTCTCTAGGGAGGAAGCACAAGAGAAGAAAAGACATACAATAACAAACCCAAAACAGTTAAGAAAATGGTAATAGGAAAATACATATCAATAATTACCTTAAAGGTAAGTGGAGTAATGCTCCAACCAAAAGACATAGACTGGCTGAATGGATACAAAAGCAAGACCTATATATATGCTGTCTACAAGAGACCCACTTCAGACCTAGGGACACATACAGACTGAAAGTGAGGGGATGGAAAAAGATATTCCATGCAAATGGAAATCAAAAGAAAGCTGGAGTAGCAATTCTCATATCAGACAAAGAGACTTAAAAATAAAGACCATTACAGAAACAAAGAAGGACATTACATAATGATCAAGGGGATCAATCCAAGAAGAAGATATAATAATTGTAAATATTTATGCACCCAACATAGGAGCACCTCAATATATAAGGCAAATGCTAACAGCGATAAAAGGGGAAATTGACAGCAACACAATAATAGTTGGGGACTTTAAAACCCCACTTTGACCAATGGACAGATCATCCAAAATGAAAATAAATCATGAAACACAAGCTTTAAAAGACACATTAAACAACATGGACTTAATGGATATTTATAGGACATTCCATCCAAAAACAACAGAATACACTTTCTTCTCAAGTGCTCATCGAACATTCTCCAAGATAGATCATATCTTGGGTAACAAATCAAGCCTTGGTAAACTTAAGAAAATTGAAATTGTATCAAGTATCATTTCCAACCACAATGCTATGAGACTACATATCAATTACAAGAAAAAAACTGTAAAAAATACAAACACATGGAGGCTAAACAATACACTACTAAATAGCCAAGAGATAACAGAAGAAATCAAAGAGGAAATCAAAAAAAGCCTAGAAATAAATGAAAATGAAAACATGATGACCCAAAACTTATGGGATGCAGCAAAAGCAGTTCTAAGAGGCAAGTTTATAGCAATACAATACTTCCTCAAGAAACAAGAAAAATCTGAAATACACAACCTAACCTTACACCGAAAACAATTAGAGGAAGAAGAACAAAAAACCCCAAAGTTAGCAGAAGGAAAGAAATCATAAAGATCAGAACAGAAATAAATGAAAAAGAGATGAAGAAAATGAGAGCAAAGATTAATAAAACTAAAAGCTGGTTCTTTGAGAAGATAAACAAAATTGATAAACCATTAGCCAGACTCATCCAGAAAAAAAGGGAGAAGACTCAAATCAATAGAATTAGAAATGAAAAAGGAGAAGTAACAACTGACACTGCAGAAATACAAAGGATCATGAGAGATTACTACAAGCAACTATATGCCAATAAAATGGACAACCTGGAAGAAATGGAAAAATCCTTAGAAAAGCACAACCTTCTGAGACTGAACCAGGAAGAAATAGAAAATAGAAACAGACCAATCACAAGCACTGAAGTTGAAACCATGATTAAAAATCTTCCAACAAACAAAAGCCCAGGACCAGATGGCTTCACAAGCAAATTCTATCAAACATTTAGAGATGAGCGAACACCTTTTCCTTCTCAAACTCTTCCAACCTATAGCAGAGGAAGGAATACTCCCAAACTCATTCTACAAGGCCACCATCACCCTGATACCAAAACCAGACAAAGATGTCACAAAAAAAGGAAAACTACAGGCCAATATCACTGATGAACATACATGCAAAAATCCTCAACAAAATACTAGCAAACATAATCCAATAGCACATTAAAGGATCATACACCATAATTAAATGGAGTTTATCCAAGGAATGCAAGGATTCTTCAATATACAAATATCAATCAATGTGATACACCATGCTAACAAGCTGAAAGATAAAAACTATATGATCATCTCAGTAGATGCAGAAAAAGCTTTTGACAAAATTCAACATCCATTTAGGAAAAAACCCTCCAGAAAGTAGGCATAGAAGGAACTTACCTCAACATAATAAAGACCATATATGACAAACCCACAGCCAACATCTTTCTCAATGGTGAAAACCTGAAACCATTTCCTCTAAGATCAGGAACAAGACAAGGTTGTCCACTCTCACCACTATTATTCAACATAGTTTTGGAAGTTTTAGCCACAGCAATCAGAGAAGAGAAAGAAATAAAAGGAATCCAAATCAGAGAAGAAGAAGTAAAGCTGTCACTGTTTGCAGATGACATGATATTATACATAGAGAATCCTAAACAGGCTACCAGAAAACTACTAGAGCTAATCAGTGAATTTGGTAAAGTAGCCAGATACAAAATTAATGCAAAGAAATCTTTTGCATTCCTATACACTAATGATGAAAAATCTGAAAGAGAAGTTAAGGAAACAGGGACTTCCTTGGTGGCACAGTTGTTAAGAATCCGCCTGCCAATGCAGGGGACACGGGTTTGAGCCCTGGTCTGGGAAGATCCCACATGCCGCAGAGCAACTAAGCCTGTGCACCACAACTACTGAGCCTGTGCTCTAGAGCCCACGAGCCACAGCTACTGATCCCCATGCTTAGAGCCCGTGCTCTGCAACAAGAGAAGCCACTGAAATGAGAAGGCTGTACAACGCAACAAAGACTAGCTCCCGCTCACCATAACTACACAAAGCCTGCGTGCAGCAACAAACACCAAACACAGCCAAAAATAAATAAATAATTTTATTTATTTAAAAAAAATAAAGAAATTAAGGAAACACTCACATTTACCTCTGCAACAAAAGGAATAAAATACCGAGGAATAAACTAGGTATTTTTTTCTTCTAAGGAGAAAAAAGACCTGTACACAGAAAATTATAAGACACTGATGAAAAAAATTAAAGATGATACAAATAGATGGAGAGATATATACCATGTTCTTGGACTGGAAGAATCAACATTGTGAAAATGACTCTACTACCCAAAGCAATCTACAGAATCAATGCAATCCCTATCAAACTACCAATGGCATTTTTCACAGAACTAGAACAAAAAATTTCACAATTTGTATGGAAACACAAAAGACCCCGAATAGCCAAAGCAATCTTGAGAAAGAAAAACAGAGCTGGAGGAATCAGGCTCCTTGACTTCAGACTATACTACAAAGCTACAGTAATCAAGACAGTATGGTACTGGCACAAAAACAGAAATATAGATCAATGGAACAGCATAGAAAGCCCAGAGATAAACCCACACACATATGGTCACCTTATCTTTGATAAAGGAGGCAAGAATATACAGTGGCGAAAAGACAGCCACTTCAATAAATGGTGCTGGGAAAACTGGACAGCTACATGTAAAAGAATGAAATTAGAACACTCCCTAACACTATACACAAAAATAAACTCAAAATGGATTAAACACCTAAATGTAAGGCCAGACACTATAAAACTCTTAGAGGAAAACATAGGAAGAACAACACTCTATGACATAAATCACAGGAAGATCCTTTTTGACCCACCTCCTAGAGAAATGGAAATAAAAACAAAAATAAACAAATGGGACATAATGAAGCTTAAAAGCTTTTGCACAGCAAACGAAACCATAAACAAGATGAAAAGACAGCCCTCAGAATGGGAGAAAATATTTGCAAATGAAGCAACTGACAAAGGACCAACCTACAAAATTTAGAAGCAGCTCATGCAGCTCATATCAAAAAAACAAACAACCCAGTCCAAAAATGGGCAGAAGACCTAAATAGACATTTCTCCAAAGAAGATATACAGATTGCCAACAAACACATGAAAGGATGCTCAACATCACTAATCATCAGAGAATTGCAAATCAAAACTACAATGAGGTATCACCTCACACCAGTCAGAATGGCCATCATCAAAAATTCTAGACAATAATTGTCAAAGACGGTGTGGAGAAAAGGGAACCCTTATCCACTGTTGGTGAGAATGTAAATTGATACAGCCACTATGGAAAACAGTATGGAGGTTCCTTAAAAAACTAAAAATAGGGCTTCCCTGGTGGTGCAGTGGTTGAGAGTCTGCCTGCCGATGCAGGGGACACGGGTTTGTGACCCCGTCCGGGAGGATCCCACGTGCCGCAGAGTGGCTGGGCCCATGAACCATGATTCAGGCTCTCGTTCATTTTCAATTGATTCACAGCAAAGTGGGACAGTTTTAATCTAATTTAATATATATAGCCCAAATGTCACAAACATAGATTTTGGGGAAATGGAACTTGCTGCAAACGTCTGCAGAATCCTCTGGGAGTGGGATTTCTGTGGTTATAGATTTCTGTGGTCAGTCTTCTTCTACATCTTCCCAGTTTCCGTTATTGAGGAGGTACTGAAGAATTCCACTTAGTGGCTTGCCAGCAACATGATAAACATCTTTGGGGTTTTAAATATAGTAATAGGCTCACTATGTGCTCTCTTTTTTTCCTGAACAGGAAATGCTACCTGTTGGAGTTGAATCACTTATGAAATACAAGAAATATAAAAGCCTTTCTACATACTTAACTTACAGAAAATACATGGGATTTAACTTCACTTATGATTATCTTAAATAGATAAAATAGTCATAAAGTTAAAATATATGCTTACAGAATATATTGTGCTTACAGAAGCAGAAGGAATTTGACCTTTAAACGAATGTATCCTTCAAGATAGTGAGACCCATAACTATAAAAATATAAAATGTGTATTTTAAATGACTGTGCAGGGCTTCCCTGGTGGCGCAGTGGTTAAGAATCTGCCTGCCAATGCAGGGGACACGGGTTCGAGCCCTGGGCTGGGAAGATCCCACATGCCACGGAGCAACTAAGCCCATACGCTATAACTACTGAGCCTGTGCTCTAGAGCCTGCGAGCCACAACTGCTGAAGTCCGGGCTCTAGGTACGTGGAGCAACAAGAGAAGCCACCGCAATGAGAAGCCCGCACACCGCCACGGAGAGTAGCTCCCGCTCACCGCAACTAGAGGAAGCCCGCACACGCAGCAAAGACCTGTGCTGCCAAAAATAAATTTATTTAAAAAAAATTACTGTGCAGTAATTAAACAGAATTTGCATAAAGTTCCCTCCTTTGTTTATCTAGTAATCTATATTCCCAGAATAGGAGAAAATTGAGTTATTTAACTTTATACTTGCTTGTATTATAAGAGTAGTAAAAAATTACAGTATAATGTGGTGTGCATGTGTTTGTGTGTTGTGTGTATATGTATATGGTGTGTGTATGTGTATATATATGTATTTGTGTGTATGTAGTACATATATATTTGTATGTATATATACAAGTTTTCTACAAGGAAATTTATTTGCCTAACATTCCATTGTATCAATATAGCATAATTCATTTAATCTCTATTTATGAAATTTTATTTTTTTAGTCTTTTTCCTATTAAAATGCTATAATTAAACTTTTTTGCCACTTACATGATTATCTCTGAAGATAAATCTCAGAATTGGATTGACTAGGTCATAATTTTAAATTATGATTCCACAGCATTCCATAATATTATATACTACTCTTCTTATTGATGCATACTCTGTGTCAGTTCATCAGCTTACTGGATGTTTTTCATATACAAAGCATTGGAATTTGAAAACTTTTCCCAAGAAAGTCATTCATCTTTTAACTTTGTTAATGATGTTTTTCACCATAAATGTTCCATTTTATTAAGTATTTTATGACTTAAAGTCATGCTTTAGTACACCATTTTAATTATTTTGATTCAAAATTTTTTATTTTAAAATATATCCCAAGATTCCTTCTGGAATTTGAATGGTTTCTCTTTTAACAAGTAGAGTTTGATCCGTTTGGAATTGATTTTTTATAAAACATTAACATAGAAATCCTGCTTAATTTTTCTTCTAAATGACTAGATGGTCATTCCCAAAGTATGCATTTATATAATTTTTCCCACTGATTTGAGATCCATCTTTATTATATACAACTAGATTCCCTATATCTTTGGGTCTGGATTCTCTCTTTGTTTTTTTCATCTCTTTACCTATTTCCCTGTCAGTTTTAGATTGTTTGAAGTAACGTAACTTTGTAAAAGTATTTTAATGTTTTTCAAGGCTTGTCCTTCCTTGTTATTCTTCATTACCAGGATTTTCCTGTCTATACTTCCAAGCTTATTTTTCTGAGAAAATATCTTTTTTTCCCCTCTGATACTGAGTAGTTTAAATAACACCGGAAATATATATTCTTTGAAAGTTTAAAAATTATCAGCTTTGCGGTCATCTAGACCTGGTGATATTCTTTGATAAAGCTCTTTAGAATATTTGTTTGTGTGTTCATTTTAAAGCAAATTTGATAATTTATAACTTTCTTAAATATATCTTATTCATACAGATTTCCAAAGAGAAGTGCAGAGAGGTGAGGAAAATATCTTCATAATTTTTCATGTTATTTGTTTAGTTTATTAACTCATTTTAAACTTTGTTTATATTTTTTATTTGTCTTTATTCTCTCTCTTTCTTGATTTTGCTAACCCCTTTAAACTGAGGGCATTTCAAAGACTTGCTTTTTAGTTTAATTATTAAAGCAATTGTTTTCTAAACATTATATTATAAAAATGTATTTTTTCTACTCCACATTACTGTTGTTCTCCTGATTTCTTGAGTTCAATGTATAATTCATTTTTTTTAATTTTAGAAATTTCTAGTAAACATACATATGCACTTGAAAATAATATGGAATTGTTGTTATTGTGCATATAGTTCTATAAATGTCTATTAGGTAAATTTGGTTGATGGTATTGTTTGCATCTCTATCTTCTTACTGATTTTCTGCCTATTTTTTCTGTCAATTACTCAGGGAGGAGTTGTGGAAGTCTCCCATTATAATTGTGGGTTAGTTTATTTCTTCAGTCAATTCTACCAGTTTTTGTTTCAATACTTTGAAGCGCTATTGTTAAACACATGTGCTGTGGAGATTGTTATGTCTTCTTAATGAATTAACCCCATAATCATTATAAAATGTCTCTCTTTATTCCTGGTAATAGTTTTAGTTCTGAAGTATTCTTTGCCTGATGACAGTATTGTCATTTCAGCTTTCTTATGATTAGTGTTTGCAGAGTAGAACTTTTCTCATAATTTTACTTTTAATCTATATCTGTCTTTATATTTAAAATGTTTTATTGTAGACAGGCTTTTTCAAAAAATCAATCCAACATACTCTGCCTTTGTATTGGTGTGTTCAAATATTTATATTTAATTTTACTATCAATATGGTTGCTGTTTTATCTGCCTCTTTGCTATTTGTCTTCTCATTGTACCATCTGTTCTTTGTTACTTTTTTTCAGTCTTCTCTGGCTTTCTCTTATTTTAACTGTTTTTCAGTATTCCATATTATTACCACTATTATCTTACTTTTACACTAGTATTTTTATTATTTTTAGGCTACTGTTTTAGTAGTAGCTCTAGCTTTTAAAAAATATATATCTAACTTCTCACGGTCTACCTAAAAATAATATAATAACCATTTCTCATATAATGTATGAAGCTTACAATATTATAGTTCCATTTCCCCTCATCCATTGTCTTTTTTTTTTTTTTTTTTTTTTTTTTTTTTGCGGTACGCGGGCCTCTCACTGCTATGGCCTCTCCCGTTGCGGAGCACAGGCTCCGGACGCACGGGCTCAGCGGCCATGGCTCACGGGCCCAGCCGCTCTGCGACACGTGGGATCCTCCTGGACCGGGGCACGAACCCGTGTCCCCTGCATCGTCAGGCAGACTCTCAACCACTGCGCCACCAGGGAAGCCCCATTGTCTTTTGTCATACATTTTACTTTTACATATGTATATAATCCCCTTAGTATTTGTTATAATTTTTGTTTTAAACACTCAGTTTTATTTTAGAGAAATTAAGGAAGAAAAAGAGTTTCTATTTATCTTTACTTTTACCATTTCTGAAACTCTTCATTTCTTTATGTAGATACAAGCTACTATCTGATATTTTACTTCTTTTGCTTCAAGAACTTTAACGCTTGTCATTCAAGTATTCTGATAGTAAATTCTCTCAGCTCTTAAACTTCTGTTGTTCTGAAAAATCATTATTTTCCCTTTATTTTATTTTATTAGATTTTTTTTGATATGGACTATTTTTAAAGTCTTTATTGAATTTGTTACAATATTGCTTCTGTTTTCTGTTTTGGTTTTTTGGCCATGAGGCATGCAGGATCTTAGCTCCCCGACCAGGGATTGAACCCACACTCCCTGCATTGAAAGGTGAAGTCTTAACCACTGGACAGTCAGGGAAGTCCCTTCCCTTTATTTATTTATTTTTTATTTTTTTAAACATCTTTATTGGAATATAACTGCTTTACAATGGTGTGTTAGTTTCTGCTTTGTAACAAAGTGAATCAGTTATACATATACATATGTCCCCATATCTCTTCCCTCTTGTGTCTCCCACCCTCCCACCCTCCTTATCCCATCCCTCTAGGTGGTCACAAAGCACCAAGCTGATTTCCCTGTGCTATGTGGCTGCTTCCCACTAGCTATCTGTTTTACGTTTGGTAGTGTATATATGTCCATGCCACTCTCTCACTTTGTCCCAGCTTACCCTTCCCCCTCCCCGTATCCCTAAGTCTATTCTCTAGTAGGTCGATGTCTTTATTCCCGTCTTGCCCCTAGGTTCTTGATGACCTTTTTTTTTTTTAGATTCCATATATATGTGTTAGCATACGGTATTTGTTTTTCTCTTTCTGCCTTACTTAACTCTGTATGACAGACTCTAGGTCCATCCACCTCACTCCAAATAACTCAATTTCATTTCTTTTTATGGCTGAGTAATATTCCATTGTATATATGTGCCGCATCTTCTTTATCCATTCGTCTGTTGATGGACACTTAGGTTGCTTCCATGTCCTGGCTATTGTAAATAGAGCTTCAATGAACATTGTGGTACATAACTCTTTTTGAATTATGGTTTTCTCAGGGTATATGCCCAGTAGTGGGGTTGCTGGGTCATATGGTAGTTCTAATTTTAGTTTTCTTTTTTTTTTGCATTACACGGGCCTCTCACTGTTGTGGCCTCTCCTACTGCGGAGCAGAGGCTCCAGACGCGCAGGCCCAGCGGCCATGGTTCATGGGCCCAGCCACTCTGCGGCACGTGGGATCTCTTTCTTCTGAAAATGTCTAGGATTTGTTCTATACAATTCTTGTCAATGGTAAAGTGTTTAGGGAATTTTCCACCTATCATATATGATATATCACTACAAAGGTGAAATTTTGAGGATCTTAAATGTTAATCCTCAAACTTTGACCAAATTCTTATAAGTGGAACATAAATTTCCTCAAAAGACACATGTAACTATCTCAAATCCATTCTGCTCAACTATTTCTTATCTTAAATTTGATAGTACAAGACAACAGTTTATTGAAGAAGGAAACGGGAGCTAATACGATGCAAAAATATTCTTTTCCCAGTTACATATGCCCCCAGTTTATTTTGATATTATCAAAAGAGTATTCCAAGAATCTTACTTTTTAAAATGTAAATACTAAATATTTTTCTGAGGTCTTTAAAAGCCTATGATTGTCTTCATAAGCACTCAAAACAAGAAGAAATAATTAATTTTTCTTAACCACAAAAGCAACTACTATAATAGCTATTTAGTCCAAAAGCAAATCACTGGAATGAGCATTGCTTTCAGTAGAAGTGGTTTCAGGAACTTATTATAGCTCTCTGTCATCTACTATAATCAGGGAAAGGGCATTTGGTTAATCAAATTTATTTTGATGTTGAGGAATTATCTAAGTACATAAGACGTGGCATATGAGCTCTGACTTTTACAATAGGAGACAGTGACATGATTAAATGAGACGCCTCTCTAGGGAAAGTGACTGGAGAAACTGTGATTATAGGCTTTGGGGTGATTTGCATGTAAAATCTAAGAAACTAGGAGAGTTGGTTACTTGATACACACTTAGGAAGCTGGCTTCTTATATTTAGGGGATTAAGTATCTGGAAGAGCAAGGATGGATTTCTGTAACAGTTAAGCCTGGAGATAGAAGCCTGTGCAATTATTTTAAAAAGAAATTTAATATTAACAATTCTCAAGCAGGCATCAGAGAACAGAAAATATACTACTACTGCTACTACTATTACTACTACTGCTACTACTATTTCTACTAATACTAACAATAAAAGATACTGAGGAATCACAGAGGCAGTTGCTATAGGCTGAAGCTGAGGCAATGGAGGGGCCTGAGCAACTAGGACTTGCACCCCTGAGGCAGAGATGTTGTCTGGTAACTAACTGGTAGCTCAGGAGATGGTCCCTTGGAGCTGAGACACAGACTTCTAAGAAAGGAGCTTCAGCCAACTGGTACTGGCATTTCTCAGGAGACTGGTTCTAGCAAGTGGAAAAACTGCAACCTGAAATCAACTGTTACTATTTGAGTGAACTGCCACTGCCAAGATGAAAAGCCATGAATGTGATGACACTGACAGGCACAGGCAGAAAGCAGGAAGTATCAAGTCCCCTCCCTCCTCAAATCACATGGTTTCACCTTAGCAGCCCTTATTGGCAGAGCCTAAAGGGAATCCAACTGGCAAAGGAGAAATGTGGTTTGGGAAGAGTACCAGCCCCAGAATCAAAAAACAGATAAGGGTGGATTTGAAACTGAGAGACAAAGCTCAATAACCAGCACAACTCACCTATTTGAATACTAAAGATTAATACTTGCCCTTCTACACATTGTTGAATGTCCAACAGTAACAAAAAATTATACTGATGCTTAAACATTCTTTCTTCCTAAAACAAGGAGGTGCAAAATCCCAATAGTTCTTTGGCATAGAATTAGTCCTCCTCAAATTTAATTACAGTCTAATCCTTGTGGAAAATAATAAAGGGGAGGAGAAAAAAAAATTAAGTCAATTTCCCAGTGGTTTTTGGTTTCCAGTTTCTATATTTTTTATCAATTTGTTTTTTAATAGTTAAATAATGGGGTCTTTTTTTAATCCTTGAAAAAATTTTTAGGTAGTTTTGTGGGTGTGCTTTACTATATAGTCATTGTGAGGTGTTCTTGAGTGCTTGAAAGAAGGTATACTCTCTATAAGGCTCAGTACTGTGTGTATATATGTATATGTGTTGACACATGTACACACATATACAGATGTATAAACATAATACATTATACATGTGAGTGTATATCTGGGCTTTTTTGTATATGTATGTACATGTTTATATCTATTTATGGCCAAATCCATGAAAAATAAATTATAATCAAATAGATGTGTATGCACTTAATTTAGATACACCTGTTTATACTACTTAGCTCCTCTGTATACTCATTTCTTGCCTGGACTGAGAGATACAAGATAAAATCTCCTAATACATTTGTCTATTTCTGTTGTGATCATCCTGTAGAAACTGGATGAACCCCCCCCACACACACACCCAAAACTTTTGTTCAGATATTGATACTAGTGAATACCACATGCACCAAGAGGGTGTGAAAAGGTTTATTCCTCACACGATGAGGCTTTTTTGAGAGAGCAGGGCAGGATCCCAAGCAGGTCCAAATATGTCTTGGGAGAAAGGAAGAAGAGACTGGCTTGGTTTTTAATGTGGTTAGGGAATGAGACTGGGGACAGCTGAGGCTTACATAGTTTGAGTGTTCCATCAGTACCAAAGGAGAGAGTACCAGGCTTTCTTACTAGCTTGGGACAGAAGTGGAAAGGAGAAAGGGAGACCTGAAAGTTGTCAGGAATCAAATATCAAAAATGAAGTCAGACATTTTATTACAATTTCTTATTAAATGTCTTGTTTTTGGCAACAAGTGTTTTGATGCTGTGTTATTTGGTGTATGAAGATTCAGGACGATTAGATTTTCAGTTTGGGTTGTAGCCTTTGCCATTTAAAAGTGCCCCCTCTCTTTCGTGATTAATGATTTTGCCCCCAATTCAACCTTCTCTGCCATGGTTTGCTTTGTTTCCTCCCATGATTTTATTTTGGCATTTCTGAAGAACAATGATGTAAAGTTTAGAAAGCTGTTTAATTCAGTGTGAAATTCGGTATTATTTTTTGATGCAATCTAATTTTTCTAGTTAAATGTATTTATGTATATATTATCAAAGCATTTTATTTTATATTTTGTTCTCTGTTATAAATATGTCATAAAGATTTCTACATGGTTGTTGTTTTTTGTATGCCTTTTTTTGTCTTCTAATAGTAATTTGGAAATATATAAGTAGCATGGTTTTCCTAGTTTACCTTTAGAAATTATGAAACTATAAGTGCATTAACTTTCACTTTTTTAACTTAGAAACTTTAGATAGAATCTACCAACTCTTCTATTTACTAAATAAAGAATTTAGCATTTTTAAACGTTTTGGCACCTGTTTGTCATCTTATCCAACTGAGTTTCATAAGATTATATTTTAATATTAAAGTGATTATACACATAGATCCTCTGATCATATTTCAACAGCTTTTGTCATTTGCCCTAAAAAAATAGATGATGTACTAACAACAAGTCCTGTTAAACCACATCTTTTCACTTTGTTTGAGTCATCCTTTGATTGGCTGAATGTGGTCATCAAGTATCTTTCAATGACGAGGTTATATTGAGTTATGCATCCATGGAGAATATTTATTTTATTGCCTTAGAACTTGATTATTAAATCTGTATTTTAAATTCTCAGATCACTGGTGCATTGTTTAGCAATATACTGGAATTTAATAAACTCCATTAAATTATGAAGCCATTCTGATTTTTCACTCCTTATGGATCACTTACATCTTCCTAGATCCTTGTAGGATTCTTCTCTGAAGTTAAGTAACTTTACTGCTATGTCCCATTGCTTATCAATTTATGTCAATTTTGAAAATTCAGATATTCCTAGATTTAATACAACATAAAGTTGATTGGTACTTTCATATTCTTCTGATAACACGTTTTTAGAAAGTATACATTTAAGCCTCCCATGGGAGAAGCCTCCCATGATTTCTATTTAAAAATTCTACCTGAAACTCAAAAAATTACTATTATTTTATTAAATTGACTCACCTAAAGGCTTTATTATTATTTTATACCAATAAGATTTACATATTTATCATTTTCATCATCCTGATTAAACTCAAAAATACTCTGATTGTTTAATATATTATTATTTAAGAGTTGATTTATCTAAAGAAATTTTTGTCTTAGTTTAGATTTACATTAAAAAAATTTACTCTGTTCATTGCTTTTTATTTCTTGCACATCAATGCTTCCATTAGGATTATCTTTTACGTGATAACTACCTGTTAACTGTAATTAATGCCTTCAGTTTGTTTTTATTTGAATATATCTTTGTTTCATATTTATTTTTATGACAACTTTTACTGAGATTTGATTCACATACCTTAAAATTCACCCAATTAAAATGTACAATTCACTGGAGTTTAGTATATTCATAGAATTGTGCAATGATCATATATCACTATGTAATGTAGCAATATTTCATCATCCCCAAAAGAAGCCTCATACCCATCAGTACTCACTTCCCATTCCCCCTCTCCATAGTCCCTAGAAATCACTAATCTCTTTTCTGTCTCTATGAATTTGTCTAATCTGACATTTCAAATACATGGAATAATACACATTATGTCCCTTCGTGTCTAGCTTCTTTCACTTAGCGTAATGTTCTCAAAGTTGAAGATTTCATGTTATAGCCTCTATGAGTATCTCAGTCCTTTTTTATTTTTAAGTGAAAGCGGGTTTATTCAGAGCAATAACACGTTCCGTAGGCAGAATGCAGACCGTCTCAGAAAGTGAGAGCAGCCTATTTCATTCCTTTTTACAGCAAATATTATTCCATTTTATTTAACTGTTCTTTAGCTGATTGGCATTTGGGTTGTCACCACTTTTTGACTATTATGAATTATGCTGCTATAAGCATCTGTGAGCAATTTTTTGTATAGACATATCCTTTCAGTTCTCTTAGGTATATGCTGAAGAGAGGAATTACTGAGTCATAAGGTAACTCTATGTTACATTTTTGAGGAACTGCCAAACCATTTCCCAAAGTAATTACACTGTTCTACAATCCCGCCACCAATGTACGTGGGTCCAACTTCTGCACATTCTCACCAACACTTGTTACTATCTTTTTTTTAAAAACATCTTTATTGGAGTATAATTGCTTTACAATGGTGTGGCAGTTTCTGCTTTATAACAAAGTGAATCAGTTATACATATACATATGTCCCCATATCTCTTCCCTCTTGCGTCTCCCTTCCTATCCCACCCCTCTAGGCGGTCACAAAGCACTGAGCTGATCTCCCTGTGCTATGCGGCTGCTTCCCACTAGCTATCTATTTCACGTTTGGTAGTGTATATATGTCCATGCCACTCTCTCACTTTGTCCCAGGTTACCCCTCCCCCTCCCCATATCCTCAAGTCCATTCTCTAGTAGGTCTGCATCTTTATTCCTGTCTTGCCCTTAGGTTCTTCATGACCTGTCTATCTTTTTCCTTTTAGCTCTCCTAGTGAATGTGAAAAGGTATTCATTGTAGTTTTGATTTGCATTCCTATAATGACTCATAGTGTTGAGCATCCTTTCATGTACTTACTGGCCATTTTAACATAATCCTAGAAGAAATATCTATTCAAATCCTTTGTTCATTTTTTTATTTGGGTCATTTGTCTTTTTATTGTTGAGTTGTAAGAATACTTTATATATTCTAGATACATTCCTTTATCACATATATGATTTGTAAGTATCTTCTTCCATTCCGTGGATTATCTTTTCAATTTCTTTACAGTGTCCTTTAAAGCACAAAGGTTTCAAATTTTGATCAAATCAAATTTGTCTATTTCTGTTTTGTTGCTTGTGCTTTGGTATCAAAGAAAACATTGCCAACTCAAAAGTAATGAAGGTTTATTTACTCCTATGACTTTTTTCTAACAATTTTATAGTTTAGCCTTTTAATTTAGGTCTATGATCCATTTTCAGTTAATGTCTATATATGGTATGAGGTATCAATCCAACATCATTCTTTTACATGTGTCTATCTAGTTATTCCAATATTGTTTGTTGAAAAACTATTTTTTCCCATTGAACTGTCTTGGAACCCTTGTCAAAAATCAACTGGCCATAAATTTAAACATATAGTTTTGGATTCTTGAATCTATCCCATTGACCTATATGTCTATCATTATGCAAGTACCACACTCTTTTGATTACTGTAGCTTTGTAGTAAGTTTTAAAATTGAGGAGTGTGAACCCTTTGGTTTTGTTCTTTTTCAAGATTGTTTTAGCTACTCTAGGTCCTTTGTATTTTTACATTACTATTAATATATATTTATTTTTTAAATAAACCTGGAACTTTGATAGGGATGAACTGAATCTGTAAATGAGTTTGGGAAGCATGTCCATCTTAATACTGTTAACTCACCCAACCCATAAGCACGGTATATCTTTCCATTTATTTAGTTTTTAAATTTCTTTCAAATATGTTTTGTACTTTTCAGCATGCAAGTCTTGAACTTCTTTAGTTAAATTTGTTCCTAAGTTTTTATTCTTTTTGATGTTACTGTAAATGTACTTGCTTTCTTAATTTTATTTTCATATTGTTATGCTAGTATATAAAAATACAATTGATTACTGTATGTTGATCTTGAATCCTGAACCCTTGATGAACTTACTTATTAGTTCTATTTGTGTGTGTGTGTTCTCTTTAGGATTTTCTATATACAAGCTTATGTGATCTCTGTATGGACAGTTATAGTTTTGCTTCTTCCTTTCCAAACTATATGCCTTTAAATTCTTTCTATTGCTTAATTTCCATGGTTAAATCCTTCCGTAAAATGTTGAACAGAAGTAATAAAAGTCCGATGGTGTTTTTTGGGGTGTCTGTGAACTTATTATGATTTTAGGCAGCCCCTCTCCTAATGGGTGGGCTTGTGTTCCTGTCTTGCTAGTTGTTTGGCATGGGGTGTCTAGCATTGTAGCTTGCTGGTGGGTGAGCGGTAGGTCTTAGCACTGAGATGGAGACCTCTGGGAGACCTCTCGCTGATTGATATTACATGGGGCTGGGTGGTCTCTGGTAGACCAATGTCCTGAACTCGGCTCTCCCACCTCAGAGGCTCAAGCCTGACACCTGGCTGGAGCAAAAGGACCCTGTTAGCCACACAGCTCTATAACTCTGCCCAGTGCCATTTTTGCTTTGATAATTCCTATCCACATGGAAAATGAATTATGTCCCACAGGATTCCACTGGAGGTGCCACTTGTGCAAGTCTCAAGTGATGCACTTTGGCAGGAATATCACCAAGTGATGCTGTGTTCTTCCTACTGCATCCTATTGGGGGGTGCACAATTTCAAATTGTTGCATTCCTTGTGATGTTAACTTTGTTTACTTGATTCATTTGATGAAGATCATCTCTGCCAGATTTCTGAGCACTCAGAATCTAAGATCCAGTTGCTAAGTGGGCTCCTTGCTTTGGAATGTTGCCGCCCCCAGTCCCTCTCAGTGGTGAACCTGAGATGATGGTGGCTTGGACGAGCTTGGCAGAGGTGGTAAGAAGTGGGGGATTCTGGGGTATTCCCTGATGGTCCAGTGGTTAAGACTCTGAGCTTTTAGTCCCAAGGGCGCAGGTTTGATCCCTGGTCAGGGAACTGGAGGCTCTTGGGAAGAACCTGCTTCTAAACTCATTCAGGTTGTTGGCAGAATCCAGTTTCTTGTGGCTATGGCTCCAAGGTCCTGTTTCCCGGCTGGCTGGGAGCTGGGAGCTGGGAGCTGCTCTCTGTTCCTACAGGCTGCCTACCGGAAGATACATTTCTAATGTAAAGTGTCTTGTTGATGAGCTAAACTCAAGTATGGTAAGGCAAATGCTACAGATCTAGCCAATGCAGAAGGCATTGGAAAATTCCAGGTTATAAGTACTGTTGGAAGTTAAGCAGGTTACGAACAGGTTTTGGGAAACCTGTTCACTCACTGCAGTACTCCAGCTGGAGAGAAATGAAGCAATGGATCCAATAATTTGGATGAAGACCTGGCAGTTGCTAGGCTGTATCAGAACTAGGTTCAGAATTGAGTTCAACCACAAGAGAAAAATTGAAGTACCAGATCAGGCAAATTCTACGTAGAGTAGAAATAGAAGCAGGATCATTATCTCATATATGATGTCATTTTATAAACAGGAAGAAGGAGTTTAGAGAGAAAAGTAGTACTTTATCTCAGAGATTATACAGATGCCTAGGGCTCATTTATGACACAAAAGTTATCTGGTCTGTTGATATTAAATCCAACTCCAGCACTTCTGAATGGTAGTCCACATATTAGGAAAAGAGAATATTAAATAGTTGATAGAGAGGGAGAGAAATGGTGAACTTAGGACAGGTGCAAGCAATTAGTTCTTGAGCCAGGCAAAGAAGTAGACCTGGATTTAACCTGAATGGAGGTTTCTGTATCTATGTACAGAGAAGAGAATAGGAAAATCACTTTGATAGAAATAAAGGCTTTCTCCTTAGTTATGTATTCCTATCAAAACCTCTTTCCTACTTCCTATCAAGACCCTTCAAATTATTCTGCACACAGTGATGGCTACCTCTCCGTATTGTAGAAGCTTCAGGTGGCACGTACATCCTGAGCAGAGATGTGCCAACATACTCCAAATAGATTGATTTATTCTTTAAATACTCCTATTATTAGGAGAGTGCTGACTCTCCTATTGCTGAATTCATGGGTCCAAGAATCAAGGGGTAGAAGTGGCTCCTCTCATTCTTACACCTAAAAACCCATTCACAGAGTTTTTTATTCCTCTCCATGGGATTTTGAACTCTTCTGCTTTGGCTGGCTATTCTTCCAGCAAGGCAATGCTCCTTCTGTGGAACAGCAAGAAGGCTTCTATAAATTGAAAGTTAAAGCTGCTATCTGGTCATTTGGGTTCCCCATGCCACTGAATCCACAGACAAAAAGGGGGTTTTATATTACTGGTAGCATGACTGATCCTAGTGACCAAGGAAATTGGGCAAGAGAACTATACATAGAAGCCAAGGTCTTCTCTGAGTTACCTCTTAGTACTTCCACATCCAAGAGTAAAAGTAAATGGAGTATCAGAACAACTGCTTTTCCCGAAAAAGAACACCTCCTGAGGATTCGGATTCTCCAGAAATGAAGTCTGGGTCATCCAGCTAAGTAAAAGAATACCATTTAGCTGAGGTCCTTGGTTGACAGTGAAGAAAACACAAAATGGGTAGTGGAAGAAGAAAACTGTGAGCATATTCAAAGGCCTCATCACCAGATACAGAAATGAAGTTGCACCAGCCATGTATGGTTTATTCCTTTCTTTCTATGTGTGTATATACACACACAACTACACACACATGCATTATTAATACCTGTCTGGCATTTCAAGGAACTGATGAACATGTCCTGATGAAATGATGAACATGTTTATTGTTAAACACTAAGGTTTCCTCTGATCATTCTCTTATAAACACTTTAGCATTACACATGTTTGTATATAAATTTGACCATATTCATGATTAATTCCCTAGGATATATGAGAAACAAGCATAATTGCTGGATATGAAAAATTTATACTCTGAGTAGATATTAAAAATATTTCCCTGGTGGCACAGTGGTTGAGAGTCCACCTGCCAATGCAGGGGATGTGGGTTCGAGCCCTGATCCGGGAAGATCCCACATGCCGCGGAGCGGCTGGGCCCGTGAGCCGTGGCCGCTGAGCCTGCGCGTCCGGAGCCTATGCTCTGCAACGGGAGAGGCCACAACAGTGAGAGGCCCACGTACAGCAAAAAAAAAAAAAATTTCTTTAATATTATAGGAAATCACACTCACTCAGAGGTACCTACCTCACCCAATCTTTGTCAGCACTGAGTGCAATAGTTAAAAAGAAAAAATAAAATCATGTCTTTCTGATCTCAGTCATTCATATTTGCCTTTTCCTTTATGCTCACCATAAGGCTTTTTCTTTCCCCATCTTAGTCTTGAGTTGGAAGTTCAAGATCTTAAGCCATCTTTTTCTTTCATAGGTTCTTCAATGCCACCAAAACCAGCCATTCCATACCATAATCTATAATTTATAAGCATTACATTATATTACATCCCATGATATTATATCTCAATACCTTATCCTCCATTCAGTATCCATGGTCCCCCTTCACTTAACAAATTGCTCCTCTAAAAAGGTTTATATTCCTTATCATTCATTTGCACTTATCCAGCCTTTGTCAGCAATTCCAGGTAGCCTATTCATAAGGACTCTGTTCCAGGAACTTTTTCTTCCAGAAAAAGAACAGAACAAACCAATCTGTGCTATTTTGTTCTTTATTAAAAACTTTTATTACCAAAAGATGCGTGTCCTCTATTAAAATTTCTAGCTGCATACTGATGTAGGAGCATTCTCTCAATGGAAAGAGTCTTTATTCTGACTTTTATCTTTCTAACATAAAAAGTACATTGTAAGAAGATTTTAATATCACTGATTTATTATTCTCCTCTGCCAGCCAGTGAGGTTTTATGTTTTCAGCCAAACTATCTGTACAGCATTTCATCTACAAATCTTTACACATGTGCAAAGATATAACAAACAAAGCACAGGGGAAATCGTGACATTGAATTTCCAAATGGTCCTCACAAAGCTACTTTCATGTCCCCTCAAGTTTGAGGGGAGTAAGAAAAACTAAAATACAAAGTATTAGTTATGAAGTTAAAGAAATACTTCCTACTGCAAAATATTGGGCTGACCAAAAAGTTCATTTGGGTTTCTCCATAAGATCTTACAGAAAGACCCAAACAAACTTTTTGGCCAACCCAATAGATACAGGCTAGCTCTGCAAGGAAATGACCTTTAATCCATTTCTTAAAAGAAATAAAAATATAACTGTTTATGTATTTCAAGAAGATTTAATCCCTCATATAAAATGCTATGCTTTAATATGGATTGAAAAGGAGATTAAAAACAAGTATTTTTGCTTTGTCTTCAATACATGGATACAACAGATCTTGAAGTTATCTATCCGGCTTGGAACTCAAATTTATGCAACTTTGGACAGTACTTTAGTAGTCAAAATAAAATAATGAAAAATCAACAAATATTTCTTTAGTGTGTCCTACATTACAGACATTCTGTTAGCTGCTGGAGCTATAGCATTTAACAGGAAAGATTAGATCTCATAATCCATGGAGATGGAGCTCATAAAGCTTCCAGTGGGGAAGACACATAATGAATAAGGAAACAAAAAAACAAGTAAATAATTGAGATAATTTGAGATAGTGATGTGGGTTACTAAGACAAAATAAACCAGAATAATATAATAAGATAATGATGAAAATGGTGGGCAGGGTTATGGTAATATTAGAAGTCCATACTCAAGGAAAGTTTTCAGAAATAGTTGATATAGAACTTAACTACTCCGTAAACAACCATAAAAACTGAACAATACACATAAAACAATAGTTTGCAGGCATTGAGCAGGATTAAGATCCTTAAGAGAAAGGACATACAGGAGATGATTCCCAAATCTCATTCACCCAGCTTACTCCCTGAGGGCAAGGAGAGATATTCTCAGTCAGTGGAAGAAACATAGATCAGAGTTAGGGGCTGCAGACAGCTGAGATTTGAAGGAGAGGATAAAGGGAAAGAACTGCAGAAAAGGACCCATTAATATTGGCATAAAAATCCCTCTGGTGTCTAAGACCACCATCAAAGCTGCACACGAGCAGGATGAGATGCTAACGGGACCAGCAGAGAATGGCCACTGGTTGCCTGGAGAGCAGCACAGACATTTCAGATGCCACATTTTGCCTGAGGACAGTTGATGTTCAGACTCGGCCAGTTAGGAGAGATGTTCACAAACACCTGTGTTTTGGGCTGAGAATCCACACTAAAAGAGTCAGGACTAACCATAGGAGTAAAGGTACAGATTTATTTTACATGAGATTAATTGTTTTACCAATTTCTTTTATTATTCTTGGCATTAGTGTGAACCTAAAGAAGTAGCTCCCTAATTAATGATAATATGAATATTCATGTACTTACTTTCCACCTAGAAAAAATGTGATTGCTTTTGCGTTGAAAGTTTTTGATCTTTTAAGAAAATTTAATACAACAAAAAATAAAATGTTATTGTCCATCTTGGGATTCATAGGAAATACAATTATTTTTAACTTTTTAGTGACTCTTAAAAGTTTACTAGTCACTGGTAGAAATATACCACCTTTAAGGAATAATAGGGGTTGATGGGAATGTGAAAACTTGCATTGACTCAGGGAATGGTAAATAGAGGGAGGGTCTCCTGTGTGGTTATAATTAGGGTACATGGAGGAATAGAGGGGTGAACTAATTTACACTTGCATTCTTCTGCTGTTCATTTTGCTCAGTATATTCCTTATGCTGAACTTATTCTAAATTGGATCTTTGATTAGAAAAGTAATATCTTAAGATAAGAAGATGCAACAATTTTCATTTGTTTAATCCCGATTGCCCTTTGACAAACCACTCATATTTGTTATTTGTAGGCTTCTTTCTTAGAAAATCACTTCCACCTATCAGCTCCTAAAAGTCCACTGAAATGCTTATGAAAACACAGTAAAAACAAGAGAGTTAAAGTACCACTGAAAATCAATATTAATAAACTATGTAATTAATTTATTTGTTAACATTAATAAATAAATGATAAATAAACAAATAAAATGATTCCAAAAACAAATGGAGTGGGACAGAAAGAAACTTATAAAAAGTAGGTCACAATGTGTAGCCACATAGTTCTTCTGAAAGAGTCTATAAAGAGGTAGGAAAACTCTTTATGACTCAGAAAGCTGGGGTCTATACAAAGGAGAATGCCTCCCTGAACTTAGAAAAGACCTATAAACACAGACCAGAAATTCTTGCTCCAAATATTTAGCTACCTCCTAGATAATAAATGTTTGAAATTACATGGATATAAAAAAAATACTACAAGCAACCAAGCAAATGAAAATAAAAGTGTCTACAAATGTTGGAACAATTTCTAAAGAGTTTTCAGAGGAAGGATTGGAATTAATAAACTGTATATCCAGACAATGCATATAGGCAAAGGAAGATATTTTCAAAACTCAGAAATTATTCACTGGTGAAAACTTTTAAAACTGAATATGTACTTTGATCTGGGAACGAAGGAAAGAATTACATTCAAGAAGAGGAAGTAAGAGTATGAAAGGACAGTGAGCAGAAAAGCTGGTTAAACAATAAGTTAAATCAAAATAATTATTTAATTTGATGACTAAATGAAATGAAAATATCAAAAATGATTTCTCAAAAAGAAGATTTATTAAGTAAAATATTTAAGAGTAATAATCTGAATTTTAAAACTTAAGATTAAAAATAAAACAGTATGAATGGATATTTCTTGCTCTAAATAGTGAAGACTCAAAAAATATGTATTTTATTCTTGACAATGAGAAAAATGTGGACTAAAAGAGGCTTTTAAGGATAGCAAATAGACATTCCAAAACATCGGGAAAAAAATCAAGGAAAACATGGTTTATAAAAAATAAAAGAGAATTAAGAAAATGCTGCAAAATAGCAATAAAACGAACTGACATGAATAAGACCAGATAATTACAGAAATATATACAAAGATAACAATAAACATAAATGAGCTTAAAGATGAAATTAAAATAGAATTTTAATTTGGCACATATTTGAATAAGAAACAAAAAATATTTTTCTCAATTTATGATTCAAGAGGGTACAATTCACTATTGTGGAGTCCCTGGCTGGGTCTAGATTCAGTGGAGGTACTGATCATAACTTTTTAAGTACAGGACTTCACGTACTTTTGCATATATTGTTTGAATGAATTAATACCAGTTTAGTTCCTCTAAAGATTTCTGGATCAGAATTAAAACAAGTTAGGATAATGACAATGCATAAAAATGCCATATCGAGATAAACATATTTTCACATATAGTTTGAAATTTTAAAGTTCCATGGGGAATGGAACTCACCCATTTAGGAGTTCTTGGCCAGGCTGAGCATGATATTTTAGTTAGGCAGATGTTAAAAGGCTTTTCATACAAGGAAACAGTTGTCTACAACAGTCCACAGAGCTATGACCTTTGTACAGATAGTATATTCCAGAAGAAAAGAGAAACAGAAAATTTTCGGAAAGGTAAAACACTTCCAGACCTTGGCCATTTTAGTCAATTTAGACCATTCAGTCATTCACATATAAAGTGTATTAGCAAAGCAATACTGATGCTTATTCTTACCAAACCTTAGTTGTTCTGGTAATGCAACTATGATGTTAGTCTTCATAGTTGTCAACCTCATATTTTCAAGAGAGACAAACATTGTTTACTTGAGGGCTGTCTTTTGAAAATACTATCATGTTCTTTTTTCAAAGAGAGAAAGCAATTCTGAATGTTGTCATTCAACCAATTCTACTTAGACTTGTTGGGCTTGCCTAGAATATTATGGAGACAATAATTCTTGTTATATGAATCCCAGCTTTATGTGCCATCCCTCATTAACAATTACTCTGACAACATCCTGCCTGTAACACAAACTTTTGATACCTGTCGATGTGACACACACAGGCACGTTTTGAAAGGAATCAAAAGGAAGTACAGTTGCCAGCATTTTTATTGTTATGGCCATACCTGACTGAAAAATATATTAAGTAACCAGTTTGTAGAACTAATTTTGATCTACATAATAGAAGGAAGCCTTTTAGATTCTAGTTAATGTTCATTAAGATCGCTGAAAGAATTTTCACTAGGTTTAATCTCTAATCGGAGTGTCTCAATCATCCCTCACAACACCAAGAGAAATGTATTCTCTTCATTTTTTACTAAAGCTTAGAAAAATTAAATTTTCCAAAGTCACATGGCTATCAAAGCACTGAGTAAGGGCAGGCAAACTCAAGTCTATCTGACCCCACAAGCTGTAACCTTAAACACAGTGCCGGGCTTCCTTCCTTCCTCCTATACTGACATCCACTTGTTTGAACTTTTCAGAATATTTTTTTCAAAACTATAGTGTCTTAAAGTAAACTTTAAAAATATTTTTGGTTCTACTCTATTTGTGTCAACTATATTAGTTTTTAGCAAATATTTAAAATTATCTTTTGTCTTAACTGTAGAATTTTATAATGAGAATAAATTTGCAAGACTATCTAAACATCCCTATTTTTACTAAAAAGAAAAATGAAGCCATAAAAATGTGAGATTTGCCCTTGGTCATTTAATTTGTCTGTGGTAGAGACAAGAACAGGACCAGAATCCAGTTTTTACAAATCCTGCCAGTCCTTTCTCCAAGAGTTGATGATGACTTGTTAGAAAAACTTCTTATTCTCGAACATTTGCAATCTGTTCATGACCACTTGATACGCCATCCTAACACTTGCTTTCTGTAAAAGCAGTCATAAATTTAAACATTCCTTTTTTTTTCTTTTTTGCTTTCTATCAACATGGGCAGTGTAGTGTTCAGCTGTCTATAATCTCGATGCCTTCATGCTCCAGTCAAATTAGCATCATGCCAATGATCCTTATATATCTTTTCTCTTAAGCATGAAAAATTTTCTCCTGCATCAAAAACAAGAAGACAACAATTCTCCATGCTGCAATCTATTTTAGGTGGTGTGGTGGCATTTACTTTCCCATTTATATTTTTTTTAAAAGGGAAAGAAAATATACAATATATAAAAGGGTTAGCTGTGATTGTTTTCCTATCAAAACTTTTACCTCATGAGTACACTGAGAAGACTGAAATCAATTATTAATATTAGAAGGCAGATCAAATCATGTGGAAAGTCATTCTTTCAGTAAGTACAAAAACAATTTTTAATAAAAGTATAACACAAACTATGTATGTTTAGTATTTTCATTATGAAATAGTTCTCTTTAGTAATGCAAATTTTAATATTCATACAATTGGAAAGTATTTTAAAAGATTATATTTGTAAAGCCTTTACAGTGAAGCACAAAGTCTAAATATCAGTAAGGAGATAGAAATTTGCTATAAAGATCATTTTTTATTAAAAGAAATATCTAAAGAAGCTGGAAAGGTGTTCTGTAAGCTTCTGGTCAGCGAATTTAGTCAAGTGGTCTCCAGACTCAGTTACTTCTGGAATAACCAGTATTAAAAAATGGTAAAGTCCCATTCAGGCTTGCTTCCCTTTGCTGTTATTTAGCAGTAAACCCAGGGCAAAGGTGCCACTGTTAAAGTTTTATGTGAAATAAGATCTTCCTATTATCAAACTTCATGCACTGAATACGATTTATGAAAAATCTTAATGCCTCCCTTGTAGAATTTTGGGAAACTTGGTTCTAGTTTTGTCTCTGTCATTTTATATAAGAAACTTCAGGTTTATTTTTATTACTTTTTAAAATCCTTTCATCTGCAACATGGAGAAAAATATTGCTAACATTCTTCAAAAGATTGTTGTGAGAATAAAATCTGATAATAGCTATAAAAGTACTTTGTAAAGTGCAGAATACAAAAGTATTAGTTTTTTATCCACTAAACACTACTGGTAGAAATATTAAATGGTATAAGGTATATAAAAAGTGATTTTAAATGTGCAGCAAGTGCCTTAAACATGTATCATGCTCTTTGATTTAACAACTACACTTCTAAGATTCTATCCTAAAGAAATAATCAAAGATGTAGCAGAAGGTGTACACATAAGGCCATGACGGTAAATTTGCTGATAATAAATAGCAAAAACAAATAAGTAAATAAACTTGGAAACAACCTAAATTACCAAAAAAAAAATAGTCTAATCATTGTCATCCAGTGATTAAAAAATTACATCCTTGAAAATTAATGATATTATCACAAACCTGCATAATAATAGGTGAAAAAAAGCAAACTAGGAAACTGGATTTACAAGACCATCATAAATATGCATTATAATTATAAACGTGAGTGTGCACGAGTTTATGTGTGTGTTGAGAAAGATTCTTTGCTTGACCAAACTTGAGTCAGAGTCAGTCTTCTAAACCTTCTTCTAAGCCCATCTGACCATTTTGTTGTAAAATCTAGTTTTAGCAAGAACCCTGCTAAGTAGTATAACCAGAACCCCCGACCCTTGATATCTGATCTCCCTTAATATCTGATCAGGTTCTTCATCCTCCAACATCCCCCAGGTGATGGCTGATCACCCTGGCTGGTCTTCAGTAAGGAATTCGTAGGTCAGTTTAGCCAGAATCCCCTTTATATTCGATGTTTCCTCTTAGTAATTTTCCACTGATCCTCACCCTGCTCCTTGGCTATATGTTCCCACTTGCCCAGGTTGTATTCAGAATTAAGCCTGGTTCTATATTGAGGTCTTTTTTCTCTATTGTAAGAATCCAGCTATAGGGTTTTTTTGACCATGTGTATGTGAAGGAAATAATCAAAATGGTAGCAAAGTTTCCCTGCTTATCTCTGAGCATTGAAATTATACGTGATCTGCATTTTCTTTACACTTGTCAATCTTTTCTAAACTTTTCTACAATAAACTTGCTTTATTTTTATAGTCAGAAGTAGATTATTAATAAAATTGTGACAAAAAATATCAGAAGTATCATATGCATTTATAATAACACTTTTAAGCACTGTAAGCACAATTATAACCACCACTAACTGAGCACCATTAATTCTGTGCCAAGCATTGTGCTCACCACTTCATGTATGTCATTTTGCAAAGTCTATGAGGTAGGCACTATTATTTCCATTATCAAGTTGAGAAAACTATGACTCAGGTTAAATATCTTGCAAAAGACACAGGGTTATTAAATGGTAGATACTTCATTCAAACTCTGTTATGTATGATTTCAAAGCACATCTGTTTAACCACTATCTTCTCTCAAATAGCTAAGTATAATTAGCATGTTCTTCTCAATAACTTACCTACCAAAGTATAAATAGGGTATAGGAAAAGAAATTACATAGTCCCTAACTTCATGGTCTAGTATAGGAGAAAATATATGTGCAAATAAATAACCTAAATACTTATATAGTATATAGAAATGGGAGGCAATAGAGCTTTACATTGAAAGTATGAATTTTGGAGTTAGGTGATCATAGATTATAATCCTAATTGTGCTATTTAGTTGTACAACCTTGGGCAAGTTGCTTCACCTCTCCTTGAAAAGCTTCTGGATCATCTAAGAGGGTGATGATAACAATAAAAATAGTTCATAGGAATATAAGAATATTAAGGTAAATGAGATAATGGATACACAAGAGTTAGTATCAGATAAACATAGATGCAAATATCCTCAACAAAATACTAGCAAACAGAATCCAACAGCACATTAAAAGGATCATACACCATGATCAAGTGGGTTTATCCCAGGAATGCAGGGATTCTTCAATATATGCAAATCAATCAATGTGATACACCATATTAACAAATTGAAGGAGAAAAACCATAAGATCATCTCAATAGATGCAGAAAAAGCTTTTGACAAAATTCAACACCCATTTATGATAAAAGTTCTCCAGAAAATGGGCACAGAGGGAAGCTACCTCAACATAATAAAGGCCACATATGACAAAGCCACAGCCAACATCGTTCTCAATGGTGAGAAACTGAAACCATTTCCACTAAGATCAGGAACAAGACAAGGTTGCCCATTCTCACCATTATTATTCAACATAGCTTTGGAAGTTTTAGCCACAGCAATCAGAGAAGAAAAAGACATAAAAGGAATCCAAATTGGAAAAGAAGAAGTAAAGCAGTCACTGTTTGGAGATGACATGATACTATACATAGAAAATGCTAAAGATGCTACCAGAAAACTACTAGAGCTAATCAATGAATTTGGTAAAGCAGCAGGATACAAAATTAATGCACAGAAATCTCTTGCATTCTTATACACTAATGATGAAAAATCCGAAAGTGAAATTAAGAAAACACTACCTTTTACCATTGCAACAAAAAGAATAAAATACCTAGGAATAAACCTACCTAAGGAGACAAAAGACCTGTATGCAGAAAATTATAGGACACTGATGAAAGAAATCAAAGATGATACAAATAGATGGAGAGATATACCATGTTCTTGAATTGGAAGAACCAACACTGTGAAAATGACTATACTACCCAAAGCAATATACAGATTCAATGCAATCCCTATCAAACTACCAATGGCATTTTTCAAAGAACTAGGATAAAAAAATTTCACAATTTGTATAGAAACACTGGAGACGCCGAATAGCCAAAGCAATCTTGAGAAAGAACAATCGAGCTGGAGGAATCAGGTTCCCAGACTTCAGACTATACTACAAAGCTACAGTAATCAAGACAGTATGGTACTGGCACAAAAACAGAAATATAGATCAGTGGAACAGGATAGAAAGCCCAGAGATAAAATCACACACATATGGTCACCTTATCTTTGATAAAGGAGGCAAGAGTATACAATGGAGAAAAGACAGCCTCTTCAATAAGTGGTGCTGGGAGGGCTTCCCTGGTGGCGCAGTGGTTGAGAGTCCGCCTGCCGATGCAGGGGACACGGGTTCGTGCCCCGATCCCGGAAGATCCCACATGCCGCGGAGCGGCTGGGCCCGCGAGCCATGGCCGCGGAGCCTGTGTGTCCGGAGCCTGTGCTCCGCAACGGGAGAGGCCACAGCAGTGAGAGGCCCGCGTACAGCAAAAAAAAAAAAAAAAAAAAAAAAGTGGTGCTGGGAAAAGAATGAAATTAGAAAACTCCCTAACACCATACACTAAAACAAACTCAAAATGGATTAAAGACCTAAACGTAAGGCCAGACACTATCAAACTCTTAGAGGAAAACATAAGCAGAACGCTCTATGACATATATCACAGCAAGATCCTTTCTGACCCACCTCCTAGAGAAATGGAAATAAACACAAAAATAAACAAATGGGACCTAATGAAACTTCAAAGCTTTTGCACAGCAAACAAAACCATAAACAAGATGAAAAGACAACCCTCAGAATAGGAGAAAATATTTGCAAATGAAGCACCTGACAAACGATTAATCTCCAAAACTTACAAGCAGCTCATGCAGCTCAATATCAAAAAAACAAACAACCCAATCCAAAAATGGGCAGAAGACCTAAACAGACATTTCTCCAAAGAAGATATACAGATTGCCAACAAACACGTGAAAGAATGCTCAACATCATTAATCATTAGAGAAATGCAAATCAAAACTACACTGAGATATCATCTCACATAGGTCAGAATGGCCATCATCAAAACAATAAATGCTTCAGAGGGTGTGGAGAAAAGGGAACCCTCTTGCACTGTTGGTGGGAATGTAAATTGATACAGCCACTATGGAGAACAGTATGGAGGTTCCTTAAAAAACTAAAAATAGGGCCTCCCTGGTGGCGCAAGTGGTTGAGAGTCCGCCTGCCGATGCAGGGGATACGGGTTCGTGCCCCGGTCTGGGAGGATCCCATATGCCGCGGAGCGGCTGGGCCCGTGAGCCATGGCCGCTGAGCCTGCACGTCCGGAGCCTGCGCGTCCGGAGCCTGTGCTCCGCAACGGGGGAGGCCACGACAGTGAGAGGCCCGCATACCGCAAAAAAAAAAAAAAAAAAAAAAAAAAACTAAAAATAGAACTACTGTATGACCCAGCAATCCCACTACTGGGCATATACCCTCAAAAAACCATAATTCAAAAAGAGTCATGTACTAAAATGTTCACTGCAGCTCTACTTACAATAGCGAGGACATGGAAGCAACCTAAGTGTCCATCGACAGATGAATGGATAAAGAAGATGTGCCATATATATATACAATGGAATACTACTCAGCCATAAAAAGAAATGAAATTGAGTTATTTGGAGTGAGGTGGATGGACCCAGAGTCTGTCATACAGAGTGAAGTAAGTCAGAAAGAGAAAAACAAATACCATATGCTAACACATATATATGGAATCTAAAAAAAAAAAAAATGGTCATCAAGAACCTAGGGGCAAGACGGGAATAAAGACACAGACCTACTAGAGAATGGACTTGAGGATATGGGGAGGGGGAAGGGTAAGCTGGGACAAAGTGAGAGAGTGGCATGGACATATATACACTACCAAATGTAAAATAGATAGCTAGAGGGAAGTTGCCGCATAGCACAGGGAGATCAGCTCGGTGCTTTGTGACCACCTAGCGGGGTGGGATAGGGAAGGTGGGAGGGAGTGTGATGCCAGAGGGAAGAGATATGGGGATATATGTATATGTACAGCTGATTCACTTTGTTATAAAGCAGAAACTAACACACCATTGTAAAGCAATTACACTCCAATATAAAGATGTTAAAAAAAAAAAGTATCAGAAACAGAGTGACTTGTGTACTGTTTAGGATGTTTTGTTTACCACTGAGTAGAATTTTCATTTGTTTCCCTTTTGTTATTGAATTTTTCATATTTATTTTATATTGTTTCTATTATTACTATCTTATCATGTTAGAAATGCCCTCGCTGTAAGTATGAATAGTCATCTGTCTTCTCCTCCACCCCATGCCTAAAGACAGCACAAATAGATAAAATGGGGATTCGGACAAGTATGAACTAATGTAACTGAGAATCATTTAATCTCTAAATACTAGTATGGGTCATAAAAGATAACAGAATAGAACAATTCAGGTTGGCACCAACATCAAGGAGCACGGCAGCAGCTGTAAAGAGTCAGGTGCAAATCTAATAGCTGTGGTGAGGCTGGGAAACTTTCCAAAGCACAGGAAGTTTCCAAAGTCAGCCATGTAGAACTCAGAAACCTAGGGGAGCAGAGGCTGGGCTGTGTGTTTTGTGGCTGGAGGTGATTGCTCCCCAAAGTTGCTGCTGACAGTGTCTGCCATTGTTCTCAGGATCATGTGTGTAGCCACACCCACATATTCAACCTGCTATGACAGAGAGAGCCTTCACTTACTTCTACTAGTTTTGTGAGGCAAGGGCAGTGCCATGGACAGGTAAGAGGGACTACAAGGCAAACGTAAGAAGAGGAACAGAATCTAAGTGTTTGTTCTATTTTACCCAAACGATTGTTTCCGGAACACTACCAAAGGGGCCTTGATTAAAATGAACTGAAATCTTATAAAATATGGTAAATTTTATTATTTAGGGACTTCAGGGGAAGGGAGAGCTGATAGTGCCACACTTCTTAAAGAATTACTTCTTCACTAATTCTCTCTAATTTTTTGGGTGGGAAACTTAGGTACCCAGGACAAATGGGTAAATAATTCAAATGAGAAAATGTCTTCAAATAAATAAGATTTATCTCTGTGTGTGGTTTTATTAAACTATATTTTAACAGAATTTTAAAAATAAATTACATATATATATATTTCATTGTTTAAATTCTTAAGTAGAACCTAGTAAACATAAGTAACATGTTTTACACAGAAGAAATAAATTGTTCTTTTCTTTTTTTTTTTTTTTTTTTTTTTTTTTGCGGTATGCGGGCCTCTCACTGTTGTGGCCTCCCCCGTTGCGGAGCACAGGCTCCGGACGCGCAGGCTCCGGACGCGCAGGCTCAGCGGCCATGGCTCACGGGCCCAGCCGCTCCGCGGCATATGGGATCCTCCCAGACCGGGGCACGAACCCGTATCCCCTGCATCGGCAGGCGGACTCTCAACCACTTGCGCCACCAGGGAGGCCCTAAATTGTTCTTTTCTTAATTCAAAATTATCATTATGAAATAATCATGATCCACCTGTTATTATTCTGTACATTAAAAAGTAATGTCCTCAGGCTTCCCTGGTGGGGCAGTGCTTGAGAGTCCGCCTGCGGATGCAGGGGACACGGGCTCGTGCCCCAGTGCAGGAAGAGCCCACATCCCGCGGAGCGGCTGGGCCCGTGAGCCATGGCCACTGAGCCTGCACGTCCGGAGCCTGTGCTCCGCAACGGGAGAGGCCACACAACAGTGAGAGGCCCGCGTACCGCAAAAAAAAAAAAAAAAAAAAAAAGTAATGTCCTCAAGAGGTGTTGCATTGTTTCGAGTCATTTGTCCCTGTACTAAATGATCTCAAATTGCTCCTGTTGGTGACTGATGTTTTTTGTAACCTCTCTTTGACTCCCTCACCATTCAGATACCAGTTCTTAACTAGCTGTTACTCTTTTCGTATTTGTTTCTAGCATCTATCATTTCATGTGTCTAAATTGTCTGCTTCTGATCGAAAATGACTAAGCCATCTGGGTTTTCAGAAAGCATAACTGGAGAACAGAGTCTGAGTAAGAACTTGAAGGGTTTGCTTTAATGCCTGGGGTTTATGATATCTATTGTTTTCATACATATTTTAAACTCATTTATCGATTCTCAGTTATGTTCCCAGTGGTTCTAAATGGTTGAAATTACTAATTAGTGACCTCTAAATTAATAAAAGTCTACTGAATTAGAATAAAATTCTGTGATGATGAGGAAAGAGAAGAAAGTAAAGCACTGTGACGTTTGTATTAGGAACTGCAAAAACTTTCCAGACAAGCATTGAGTACGCAGAAATACCAGTTCCTTTAACTATATTACCAAGCTGTTGTGTAAAGATTTAAGGAAGAAATGGCTGGCCCAAACATTAGATTCAACTTCTAAGGATATGTGGTTTTAAGTCATTCCTTTGAGATCCTTTCCTCTTACCCTATCATCCCACTGTTATCCAAGCTCATGAGCAAAAAGACAGCTGGTGGCAGGCCTTTGCAAATGTGTTTCTCCCCATATATTACATCTAGTCCCCTAGGACTTATCCTGTCTTCAGGTTACAAGGATATTCTTTGGTAGAATCCCTGGAGGTATGGAAATGAGAAATTTTTTAAAATAGAAATCTTTGAACTGATGCTGGGAAGAAAGGCCCTTCTTGAAATTCTGGAGTCAGAAAACAGTAAAATAATATGTATACTTCATGTATTTCAGAGGTTTACACAGTAAATGAAACACTGCCCAATGATAAGAGTGTAGTTTTACATTCAGACACCAGTCTCTGATTTTAAAGAATTGTCAAGGTCTGTATTGCTCTCTGGGCAAGAACAGAATTACCCTAAAACTCAACAAAAGTAATTCACCTATGAATATGGAATCTTTCACATATTTGACAACCTAAGATTTCTAAAAAATGACACAGGGAAAAGTTACTCTCCAAAAGTGACTTTTATGCTTATTCAACTGTAGTTGCAAAAAGAAAAGGCACATGTTCATCACTCATTCCCCCAGAGATACCTTCACCTGTTCATGCCTCTCAGGCCTCTTCCCATGATGCCACGTGGAGGTGCTAAGTAAAAGCAGCTTTTGCAGAGGATGTATTTCATAGAGACAGACTACATAAAGCAGCCCAGGCAGATGCACAAAGGCCATAATTCAACGGAGAGGTTCTGTGTCCATGCACAGGGGACTTAAGCTTCTTCCTTCAGTTCATGAACTCATAGATACCAAACTTTATCATGGCCAAAAGCAAACCAGATGGAAATACTAGGAAGAAGTTAAAAGGTGATAATAAAGCTCTCAGTGGGAAATACTAGATTAAATCTCTAATGACAAACAGAGACTATGCAGATTCTTCAGAGGATGAAAATGTAAAGGGTTCCCAGATTTTAGAAGTTAAAGTTTCACTACTACTTCAGAGACTTGTCACATCTGACTGAGAACACACTGCACATGCAGCCAAATACTCTTTTTAGTAGTTACAAGCAGCCTAATCCTCGAGAAAGAGTTCCTTTCTTTGGATGCTTATTAGTTGACTTAACCCTATCAAGCAATTTGCAGTGGAGAAAATCAACTGAGCATTGAAGAAACAAACTACAGTCCCTCCATCGTCACAGCTTACTTCCCCATCAGAACATTATTGCTGGTATTATTATGGAATCCTACCTTAGATAATATGATTGATGTTCATCTGACTGAAATACAGAGCACTGATTATGATATACAGATTTCCAAAACCACGTAGGTAATTATAGGCCTGAATAACAAACTCTGTTCTTTATCCTCTCCAAAGGAAGTTTCATTATCCCTGTATTATCCTGCACACAGAAGGAATTTCCTGAAGGTGACCTTTTTATAGGTGGTAACCATAGTAACAGATTTCCAGCCGCTAACACTCTGACACCAATTGCGCACTGCAAATGTTACAGGGATGCTGAGGATTGATGTTTTGTGTTGCTCTCCAGAGACAGAAGCTGCATAAATACTTACCAATTTGAGAGTTAAGATATTAAAAGAAATTCAAAGCCATATTTCTTGCTAATCAGACAGCAATCTGTTTTTCTCCAAGATTTCTGCAATACTCTCACTTAGAGACTATCAAGTATAAATGAAAGGTATGGATCTTTAAGAGATTCGAGAGAGAAAAAAAGTTTTTTAAGTGTTCCTTACTTTACTCTTAAATAGGACATTCAAGGGATAAAGGAGTGAGAAACAAACACTCCTTTGGGAACCTATTCTATTTTAAAGTACCTCCTGGAGTCCCCATGAGCTATAATGAGAGGTATAAGCTTTCATCAACAGGGAACTGTCTTGGCTGTGTCCCTAGGAAACTGCAGCTTCAGCACTTGATTCCAAGAGAAAACTTTCAAGGCAGTAGGAAAGTTGGAAGGTATATCTGCCAATTAGAAGCCAGCCAAGAATATGCCAGAAAGGAGAGTGGAAGTGGCTGGTAGATAGAGGCCAAGTGAAAATTCAGGCACTCTTGACACATGAGTGGTGAGAAAACACCTTTAATATTTAAACAACTGAAACATTGTACAGTCTCTGCTTCCTTCTAAAAAAAATGAATTCACTTATATGGCTTGTTTCCCTGTTTTTGGAGACATTCATTTTTATGTTTTCAATAAATATGCTCACCTCTGGGCTTGTTCTCTAAGATATAAGAAAAGTGATTCTTCTCATTTCTTTTGTATGAGACACTTACTGATGCCAAGTAAGCTTTAAATTGAATAAATGTCATCTCTTAAAAATTCAGTTGTTATTCAAATTTTTGGTACTTCTATACTTCCTGTCATGGTCTTATTCATTTTTTGCTCTATTTTACTTAATATATTTGTCTGTGTGGTGTCATTTTTATCTTTAAAAAAATTTTTGACATGATTCACATTTTGCCTATCATAGTCATTTATCAAGCTACATTTGCTTTCTAATCATTGATCACTATTGTATCATACAGACTCTCAGTTCTATCTCACTCTTTTGTTTGGCTGCTGTCCAGTCAATGTTTCTCAAAATCTGAGTCATCTGGGAATCCATCTAAAGAAAAAAAAAATAGGAAAAAGACATCTACTAATATCCTCCTTGGTCTACATCCTTCTTAGCCTAGCCCTCAAGTATGTAACTTGTCTCTAGTTGACTAATTATCACTTTCTAAACATCCCCATACCCCTTGCCTCTGTGCCTTTTCACAGACTTACCCCATGCCTGGAGTGTCTCCCCCATTTCCTCCTATTCACAGTCTACTCTCATTTTAAGACCCCTCCCCAAATACCTCCTCCATCATGAATTCCTTCCAACAGGGTTGGATTTCTCTCCTCCTTGAGTTCTCTCTCCCATTATTCCTTTTATGGTACTTTCATATTCTGCTTTTTTATAATTATTATGTCCTTATCTCATTATAAAGTTTCTTGCACAGGAAGCTATGACATTCTTGCATCTCCTATAGTATCTTACAAGTATATGTATAAATAAACTCAAAGAGTTACTCAATGGAATAGAACTTGTTTTTGTCCTTTATGTTGTTTCTCTTATCCTAATTTCTAATATCCTAAGCCACATGCTTTTTAAGTTACTTTGAAACTGCTATCTTCCCCTACTTAAAATCCCAAATGTTTTCTTCAATCACTTTTGATGACTCCACTCCACACTTTGGGGTGTTTTGTTGTTGCTCTTGTTCATTTGTCTAATAGCTCTTCTCTCAATTTCCTAAGATATCCTGTGTTTTTGCCAAATTAATGTCATTTCTGTCATTCTTTTTCAGAAACCCTGACATAATCTTTATTTCTGTCCCACTAGTATGTCTCTTCTTTACTCATTAAACACTTCCCTCTCCGTGAGTTGGTGTCCCTCACTCTTCACTACCTGTCACCACCCACGTTCCCGCCTGCCTTAAGTATATGTGCCTCCTGCTCCTCTCTCACCTGCCTTCCCTTTGAGCCTTCCGTTATTCGTTTGTCTTTTTTTTTTTTTTTTTTTGCGGTACACGGGCCTTTCACCGGTACACGGGCCTTTCACCGTTGTGGCCTCTCCCGTTGCGGAGCACAGGCTCCGGACGCACAGGCTCTGGATGCGCAGGCTCAGCGGCCATGGCTCACGGGCCCAGCCGCTCCGCGGCATGCGGGATCTTCCTGGACCGGGGCACGAACCCGTGTCCCCTGCACCGGCAGGTGGACTCTCAACCACTGCGCCACCAGGGAAGCCCTCGTTTGTCATTTTTAATCAAGGCTCCTCTTAGTCGTCTTACCTCTTCTGAATCTTCCTCACAATTTTCACTCTATTCTTTCTCCTCTCAATTATTTGCTTCAAAATATTCCCTAATGTACCTGTTTATAAGAACTTAGGCAACTTTACAAGTTAACCACTAAAATTCTACTGATATAACTCAGTAGAATTATGGGTGTTATACATAGACATTTTCTGTTAAGCCTTTCAGAGTCCCTTTAACATTCTATGGAAATTATGCCATATAATTAGATAGATCGATAGATCAATAGATAGATAGGAGACAGAGAGAGGCCACATGTCTTCCTAAAGTCACACCATGATTTTAGGCAGTTCTCACTGTCCAATTCCACAAAGGATCTGGTTTGAAACTCAGAGCCTCACAACGGTTGCAGAAATGACACAAGGATTGAGAGCAAACATTTTTTTTCCTATGGCTTCCCTTTATTGAACCACGAAAACTGAGTGTTCACCCTGGCTTCAATGGCAGACAGAAAACCAGAATCCCACACAACTTGTAAGACTCAGAAATGTATTATAAAATCAAATTTGCTATTCCACTCTGAGAAGATATAGTAGAAATACTTTTTATATTCCTCCTGCTAGGCACAAGCACAAACTCTGGGCATTATATATAAAACAAATGTAAGAAACTCTGAAAGTTGGAGAGAAGACAGACTGGCTACAGAACTTAGGACCCAAGTGGGAAAAAAATGATGAATAAAATTAACATACCTTTAGTAAGACTGAGAAAGAAAAAAAGAGAGAGAGAGAGAAGACACAAATTACCAATCACCATGCAAAGTGAGGTTTATTCCAGGGATGCAAAGTTGGTTTAATATTTGAAAATCAATCAGTTTAACCCAGCATATTAAAAGGATAAAGAAAAAAATATGTATATGATCAATCAATACGGGAAAAAGTATCTGATAAAATTCAGCATCCATTCGTGATGAGAACTCTCAAAAAAACTGAAATAGAAATTTCCTCAACTAATTAAAGATCATTTTTAAAAACCTAATGGCAACAATATTCTTAATAAAGAAAGGCTGAATGTCTTCCCCCTCCCCCAAACTGGGAATAAGGCAAGGTTGCCCACTCTCAACATTCTTATTCATCAGTGCTGGAAGTTCTAACCAATGCAAGAGGGCAAGAAAAGGAAATAAGAATAGAAATTGGAAAAGGAAAAAGTAAAACTAACCCTATCTGCAGATGACATAATTGCCTAGATAGAAAAATCCCAAAGAGTCTACAAAAAAAATCCTTTTAGAATCAGTAAGTTCAGCAAGATTACAAGATATATAAGACACACATACAAAAACATATATATTTCCATATACTAGCAGTGACTACATGGACACAGAAATTAAAAATACCAGACTATTTACAATTATTTTAAAAATTAAATACTTAGGAGTAAATCTAACAAAACATGTACAAGACTTATATGTTAAAAATTAAACAACATTGTTGAAAGAAATTAAGGTCTAAATAAACAGAAAGACATACCATATTCATGCATTAGAAGACCCAACATAGAAAAGATGTCAATTCTCCCCAAATTGACATACAGATTTAACGCACTTTCTATCAAAATAACAATAAGATTTTTGTAGATATTGAGAAAATTATTTAAAAGTCGTATGGAAAGGAAGAGAAGCTAGAACAGCTAAAATCATTCTGAAAAAGAAGAATAAAGTGGGAGAAATCAGTCTACCCAACTTAAAGGTTTATTATATAATAGCTATAGTGATTGAAACACTATGTGTACTGTCAGAGGGATAGATACTTAGATCAGTGGGACAGAACAGAGAACCCGGAAGTACATCCACATGAATATTTTTGTGTACAACTTATTTTTGACAAAGACACAAAATCAATTCAAGGGAGGAAAGAAAACTTCCCTTGAGAAAACAAGTAATGCTGTAGCAATTAGATATCCATAAACAAACAACAGAAAAAATTGGACCTCAAACTGTCTTATACCTCATGCAAAAATTAATTCTAAATGGATAAGAAACTTAAATATAAGGTGTAAAGCTCTAAAATTTTTAGAAAAAAAATGCAGGATAAAAATCCTTGGGATCTAGGGCTAAGTAAAGATTCTTAGACTCTTGACAGCAAAGACATAATCCATAAGAGGAAAAATTGATAAATTGAAGTTTATTAAAATAAATTTTTTTCTCTGTAAAAGACTCTATTAAGAGAATGAAAAGACAAGTTATGGATTGGAATAAAATATTTGCAAACCATACATTTGACAAAGAACTGGTATCTAGAGTACAGAAAGTCTGAGAACTCAATAGCAAAAGACAAAAACAAAACAAAAAAACCCAACATGCAATCCAATTAAAACACCGGCAAAAAACATGAAGTGACATTTCTCTGAAGAAGATATACAGATGGCAAATAAGCATATGAAAAGATTTTCAAGATAACCATAAGGGAATGCTAATTAAAACTACAATTTAATACCACTACATACTATCAAAATGGCTAAAAAAAAATAGTAACATCAAATGCTAGCAAGGATATGGAGAACATATCCATTGTTAGCAATATCATACATTGTTGGTGGAATGTAAAATAGTAACATCACTCTGGAAACAGTCTGGCAGTTTTTCACAAAACTAAGCAGGTAATTCAGCAGTTATACTCCTGAGCATTTATCCTAGAGAAATGAAGACTTATGTCCACACAAAAACCTGTACATGAATGTTTACAGAAACTTTATTCTTTTTTTTTTTAACATCTTCATTGGAGTATAATTGCTTTACAATGGTGTGTTAGTTTCTGCTTTATAACAAAGTGAATCAGTTATACATATACATATGTCCCCATATCTCTTCCCTCTTGGGTCTCCCTCCCTCCCACCCTCCCTATCACACCCCTCTAGGTGTTCACAAAGCACCGAGCTGATCTCCCTGTGCTATGAGGCTGCTTCCCACTAGCTACCTACTTTACGTTTGGCAGTGTATATATGTCCATGCCACTCTCTCACTTTGTCCCAGCTTACCCTTCCCCCTCCCCATATCCTCAAGTCCATTCTCTAGTAGGTCTGTGCCTTTATTCCCGTCTTGCCCCTAGGTTCTTCATGACCTTTTATTTTTTTTCTTAGATTCCATATATATGTGTTAGCATATGGTATTTGTTTTTCTCTTTCTGACTTACTTCACTCTGTATGACAGACTCTAGGTCCATCCACCTCACTCCAAATAACTCAATTTCATTTCTTTTTATGGCTGAGTAATATTCCATTGTATATATGTGCCACATCTTCTTTATCCATTCATCTGTTGATGAACACTTAGGTTGCTTTCATGTCCTGGCTATTGTAAATAAAGTAGAAACTTTATTCTTAATAGCCAAAAACTGGAAACAACAAAGATGTCCTTCAATGGATAAACTGTTAAACTATGGTACACCTATACCATGGAATAATATTTAACAATAAAAAACTATTTTTACATGTAATAACTTGGATTAATCTCCAGAGAATTATGTTGAGTGAAAAAAAGTCAATCCCCAAACATTACATACTATATGATTCTTGAACCATATATAATATTTATAAAATTTAAGATTATTAATATTTAAATATTAAATATTTAGTATTAATATTTAAATATTTAATATTTGAACCATATATAATATTTTTGAAATTTAAAAAATTACATAAAAGGAGGACAGATTAGTGGTTGCCAGTGGTTAAGGAGGGGTTAGGGATGGGAAGGAAGTAGATGTGGTTATTATAAAAGGGCAGTATGAGGGATACTTGCAGTGATGGAAATGTTCTGCGTCTTGACTGTATCAAGGTCAATACCCCAGTTGTGATATTATAATATAGTTTTGTTGGATGTGTTCTATTAGGAATCATGGGGTAAAGGGTACATGAGATTTCTTTGTATTATTTCTTACAATTGCATGTGAATCTACAATTATCTCAAAAAATTCAATTAAGAAATAAAATTTGTATAACTAAAACAAAATAGTTTCTATTCAAAAGAATAAAAATTTCATGAACTAAGTATAAAAAACTCATATTGCTTCAGATACAGGAGTTCACTTCATTTAAGCCTTCCCCAAATAATTCAAATGTTCAATAACAAAAGTACCAACCTACAGAAAATGTGCATTTCAGCAGAAAGTCAGGTTCTCGCCTTTTCAGTGGTTTGATGGGGAAAAAAATTAACAAGCTTTATGATTTGAAACTCTTTTGAATACTTCTCAAAAACAAAGAGCTGTTTCCTGATGCCCAAACTGAGCGATTCTATAGTGTTTTGTTTGTTTTGTTTCTCCCGAGAAAGGTATGCAGTCTTACCTAGAAGAGCAGGTCAATTTAAAAGACCTTAAAAAGATGCCTTCCTCTTTTTAGTAACTTTGTGAAATGAAATTTTAAAAACATCTGCAAATCTATTTTTTAATTATTATTTAGAGAGATAGTCCTATTTGATAATGCTTTATGCTTGGATAAAAGCCTTCTCAAAGCTACAGAATGGGATGCTATTGTGTAACTGTCCCAAAACACCTCTATCATTTTGTTCTTCATTATCTGCTGTTTTTTTCCCTTTTAACACCTCAGTGAGAAACATTTATCTGGGCCATTTGCTTGCTCATATGGAGATTTTAGGAAGAGGGGGAAAGCCAACAATCTAAGTAAATTCAGCATCATATCTTCAATCCCTGAACACCATCTTCTTTAGAAAACTTATTAGCTTATTATTTTTCATGAAAGCTGAAAGTACATTATGGAGCTCTAGTCTGTCAAGCATTTCCACCACATTTGGACTTAGTAGGCCTAAGAGTTACCATAGTTACTAATTAACTCTGTCCTGAATGCATTAGACTCCATAGCAGAGATTGTTACATTATGTAAAAATGCTTTTGCTCTAAATAAATTAAGAGAATATGCTAGATGAATTAAATCTTACTGCAAATAAAATCAACTCACCTCTTATTAAACTACTGAAGTTTTTTAATCTAATAAGCCTCAGAATTTGCAGTATTTTTACCTTTGACTAGCTCAGTCTAAAATACAGCTAAAATGTTGTCTCTCTCCCTCATTTTTGTTTTTAAAATATAATATATTGTTATCCTTATAAACATAATCTGTATTCTTCTGGATCCAAGGTCATGTTCATAGTATATTTTAATGCATTGTACTATTAAAATAAGATTTAAATGTAAATATTTTCCAAGTTATTTTACTGTAATAATTTTTAAAAGTGTATGCAAACCATTACAATGGTACAGTTTTTCCTAGAAAGCAATGTATAGTTTCTAACTATATAGTATATGAGACAGCAGGAAAGAATCAATAAAGCTTGTCTTTTTTCTAGTTTCCACATAATATTTTGAATTCTCACATCAATTTATTTGAAATTTTAAAAATTTGTTTTTGAATTCCGTATTTTATATCTATAGACATTTTAAATGTTTATATTTACAGTATAAAAAGTTATTAAAATAAAAATAGAAAAAATTTAAATATACTTGAGCCTTATGATAGGTATACCAATTTAACAGAAGAAAACAATCCTAAATGTCAACAAATAACCTGTTTATGAGGAAATTAATTTTACAATGATTTTTATCCATTTGTTATCCATTTAAATTTGGTTAATAAATTATCCAAATAATCATATACTTTTGTAACACCGATGTAATATAAATTTAAAACAAGAATAAATTAATGTTTTCAGTATCTACTATACATCTTGTAAAATAAATTCTACATCCACCTCTGAGGAGTGTAAAGTTCACATGATAATATTGGGACAAACAACAAGAAGAAGTGTTTAATAGAAAAAAACACCTGTGGAACTCTTCACCTGAGTATCTTACAGTGGAAGATGTCAAAGCACCTCAAATCCGTATAACCACACCATTATCTTTCCCATTAAACCTGTTACTCTTGTGGTATTTCCTTATTAATTTAGGGAACCTCACCTACCCATTTAAGCCAGAATTTAGAAATGATTTCTTCTATCTAACCACCCTATCTCACACATATAACATACATCCAGTGGGTCACAAATGCCTTAAAGGTTTTCTTGTCACTTTCTCTCCATTTCCTGTTCCCATTGTCTTTTTTTTAAAGATTTTTTTTTATATAGACCATTTTTAAAGTCTTTATTGAATTTGTTACAATACTGCTTCTGTTTTATGTTTTGTTTTCTTGGCCGAGAGGTATGTGGGATCTTAGCTCCCCAACACAGGGATAGAACCCGCACCCCCTGCATTGGAAGGCGAAGTCTTAACCACTGGACCACCAGGGAAGTCCCCCCCATTGTCTTGATTCAGGTTGTAGTCTCTCTCTCTCTCTCTCTCTCAAATAAAATAGTCTCCTAACTATTCTCCCCACCACCAAATTTGTCCTTTACAAATTCATTCTCCATATTACTCTCCAGTCTCCTTCTAAACTGAAAAAAATATACATATCATATTACTTCTCTGCTAAGATCCTTCTATTCATTGGTGCATTTATTAAATCAATACTTACTGAGACCTATAATACTCTACACCTATAGATGCTGAGTATATAATGAGTATGACACTAGTGTATGTCCTTATAATCCTCAGGCACATTTAGAGAGTCCCTCTGTGTTCCCACAAAGCCTCCCTCTGTGCAGCCTCATAAAAGTGAATAGCCAAAAGGAATTCCTTTCCAAAGCCCTGGGTAATTCCAAGGCCTGGTGATCTGGGGGAAACCTTAGAAGAAACTCTGATCTACAAGACAAAGACTAAAAACCTTGTGATGAAACAAATGGCCTTTTATTCTCTAGTATTGGTCTCTATTGCATCCCTTTCCACTCCCTCCCTTTACCTAAGAATCTACTCTGATACATACCCCCCAAATTCCATGATTTCTCCAGACCCTACTTTTTTCACATGCCATTTGTTTTCTCAGCCTCAGCACCTTACTCCTTATGTGCCCAGAGATTTCCCTTTTCCTTTCAAGATTCAGCTCAAATATCATCTCTCTAGGGAAGACTTCCTTGATCAGTTGCCTATCCCCAAACTCCTTCTGTACTCTCATGTCTTACATATAAAACTGACTTTTCAAATACATAATAGAATTCAGAATTACTGAAGCTATGGGGAGACAGGTACTCTCATGCACTGCTGGTGGGAGTATAAATTGGCATGATCTCATTGGAAGGCAATTTGGAAGTGTCGCATGAAAATGTACATGCTAGTTGATTTCTTTTCCTCTTTCTCTTGAATGCTCCCTCTCTAACTGAAAATATGACCAGTGAGAAGACAAAGATATAAGTAGATAAGTGTTATTTCAGTCTCACTAATAATATTAAAATTGGAAATAACCCAAATAGTCAACTATACAGGAATGCTTGAATAAAATAAGATAAAGTGGAAAAAAAACAAGCCAATCAAAGAATGCTTAATTGCCCAGCGAAAATATCATTATCATTAAGTAAATCAGAATATAAAATCTTATGAACAATTTTCTTTTTAAATATTACAAATATGCATACTAAAAAGAATGAAATAGAATATAACAAAATGATATGGTGATTATCACTGGAAAACAGTTTTGTGGGTAAATTGTACTTTTCCTCTTTCTATATTCTCCAATAATTGTGTGTCAGGTTTAATAATAAAAATAGTATATTTCAAATGAATTAGCAGATTGCTAAGGTGAACTAATCCATCCATCTATCCATTCATCCATCATTGAAAAAGGTCATTCCAAAGGTTTTGTGCAAGCATATTCTTAGTTACACCTTGTTTCTGCCCCTAATCACTGAAATGAACAGTGCCAGGGTCTTCAATTCTGTCTTATCAGCTAGAGAAAGACTGTCTCCAGATAGCATGCTTTCAGAAATCGGACACACTGTAATAGAGAAATGTGAGCTCTCGTAAATGAATGCACACTGCATAGACTTTGAATGCTTGCCCTACCATAGAAGTGGGATTGTGACTGCTAATGACCTTCAAAAAACAAGATATTCATTATATCCAGGTCATACTGACATTTTCCTTATTACTGGGAAAAAAAAAAGTCTCTTTCAAAGACCCACTAAAAAGTCACAGAAAAACTTTCCAAAATTCTATGTAAAACCAATTCTCCCTAACTCATATTGATTTTTTCTTTCTTTTTCACCTTGTTTATTGTTCTTAGGGACATTTGGCAATAGAGGTTGGTATGTTTAGAGCACAGTAGAGGATGCCGCAAAGTCCCTCGCGTGCTGATCTTGGGTAAGAATTCTTTTCATTTGATATCTGGAGCTCTCAAGCTGTAAATGAGGATAATACCCTAAGCCCTTAACATTTTGATGAGAGAATCATAAAGATTACAGATTTGTAAAAATGAATGAGATACAGGTAAAATTTGTCATTGGGTTTTACCAATAACCATATTATAATCATCATGTTTGAAGGAGAAGAGAAAGTAACAATGAGCATCATCCACATTACACAGAGCATCATTCCTGTGGACTTTCCAGACTTTAGTCATCTGAGAACATATTTTTTAAGTACTGAACTTTTAGTCACTTGGATGCAAAGAGGTTTGAAGAACGATCACTGCTTTGACTGAACTTGTTCTTTCTTTTTCCTTGAGGCTGTCAGCAAATGCCCTCAATAATCCATACCCTCAATAGAGAGATATTGAAGAAAAACTGCCAAAGAGATGCACAGAAAAAATTCTCGCTAAAAAGCAGCAGAGCAGTCAACTGTTTCCAATAACAGCTCCATTATCACACTGATTGATTGTAAAAAAATAAAATTAAAATTAAAAAAAAGAGAGACAAAAGGAAAAAGAAAGAAAATCTCTTATTTTTTTTAACAGGCCGAGCAACTTCTAAACAGACTTCTTTAGTAAGCGTACCAAGAGGCAGAATAATAACTTTGCAAGTCTTGGTGTCACTCATAAAGAAACTGAAATCCCTGCGTTTTTCAGCATTGTATCACTTAAAGACAGCTGAAAGTTTTTTTCATTGCTCTAGACATTATTTTCTTTTGCTAGCTGTCATTTTCCGTAGGTAGAGCACTGATCCGTTGTATCTCAGGGAAAAAAAAATCCACACAACCCCCGCCTGCAGCCAACAAACGTCGCAAATCTTCAAACTGATTTTCAGAATAAAGTGGTCTATTTCCCAAAGATTTATTCTCCAAAAATGAAGCCTCAAGTCAGCTTCTGTGAAAGACCATAGACCCATGCAGATACAGCATGGCTCTTTTCTTCCCACCTGTGCAGCTCCTCTGAAGATACAAGTTCAAAGCTTTGGTAAAGTGAAATACACACTACCACTGGCATCGTTGGTCTTCCAAGAAAAGGGCAAAAGGATAGAGATAGAAACAATATACCATAATAGTCAAAACGGAAGGTTACAACACTTGCTTGCTGTGTGACTTACAGCTATTCACTCGCCTTCTCTGTTAGCATTTCCCCATTTATAAAATAAAGGATATGCTGTGGTCTAATGCTTTCCAAACTCAATAGGAAATCATATCAAATAGCAAATTCCATTTCATGGAGCCCTTTGAGATCTTTCAGAATAGTAAATCTCCAAGTACAAAAATATCATGAAAAGCAGAATGACAGCTTAGCAGTCAACTGGAAAGGTACAGAAGGAAGAAGTGTGTGGTTTACTTTTTCTGAGAATGTTCTATGAACTGAGGCTTTAAGCAGAGACAACACATATGCTTTTGTAGAGAGAAAATCAAAAGTGAAGGTAAAGAATTTTAATTTTATAAATCACAAATAAGGCATCAGCAGAGCTTCAGGCATTAGAGAAAAACAAAGGGAAGCACACAAATTCCAAAATTTCTTACACTGGAATGGAGACTATTTTTTTGAAAATGGCTTTTACTAGGTTTTTGAGCTTTAAGAGGTTTTTGTTTTTTAAGATATATTTTATTTTATTTTTAATTTTTTTAATTGAATGAAAGATGTTTTTAATTCTAGTGCTTTACAATTTTCAAGTTTCACACACATGATTTCATATAATACCATTAGTAACTCCTTTTCCCCCCACCCATCTTTGCTCCTCCCCTTTTCCCCCTCCCCACTGGTAACCACTGGTTTGTTCTCTATATCTGTGAGTCTGCTTCTTTTTTGTTTTTTTCACTAGTTTGTTGTATTTTTTAGATTCCACATATGAGTATTTGTGGAATACAATATTTGTCTTTCTCTGTCTGACTTATTCCACTTAGCATAATGTCCTAAGAAGTTTTTAACTGAAGAAAATATGTCACCGTGGGCAAAAGCTTGCTTTATCGCGCGCACACACACACACACACACACACACACTCATGCACACAACTTAGCTTTATTTCCCCCTACATATGATACATCTCACATTTCATTCTGGAGATATCTACTATATGACTGTCAAAAATGGGTTCGGGGGCTTCCCTGGTGGCGCAGTGGTTGAGAGTCTGCCTGCCGATGCAGGGGACACGGGTTCGTGCCCCGGTCTGGGAAGATCCCACATGCCGCGGAGTGGTTGGGCCCATGAGCCATGGCCGCTGAGCCTGCGTGTCCGGAGCCTGTGCTCCGCGACGGGAGAGGCCACAACAGTGAGAAGCCCGCGTACCGCAAAAAAAAAAAAAAAAAAAAAAAAAATAGGTTCGAGGGCTTCCCTGGTGGTGCAGTGGTTGAGAATCTGCCTGCCAATGCAGGGGACACAGGTTCGAGCCCTTGTCTGGGAAGATCCCACATGCCGCGGAGCAACTGGGCCCGTGAGCCACAACTACTGAGCCTGCGCGTCTGGAGCCTGTGCTCTGCAACAAGAGAGGCCGCAACAGTGAGAGGCCCGCGCACCGCGATGAAGAGTGGCCCCCACTCGCCGCAAATAGAGAAAGCCCTCGCACAGAAACGAAGACCCAACACAGACAAAACTAAAATTAATTAATTAATTAATCTTAAAAAGAAAATAGGTTCGAGGTCACAGTTCTGTGTAGATCAGAGATGAAAATTCATAATAAGTGTCAACCACTGCCTCTTCCAGAACCCATGACAAACATTACTAAACAATCAGGGAAAGTACGGCCGGGCAACTACTGTCAATAGTCCAGACTGGTACACAGTTGAAATGAGTTTTCCCTTCCTATTATAATGAAAAGAGCTCTGGGATAGGGTCAGAAGTCCTGATTTCTAATGCTAAGTCTGTACTATCCTTTAGCAAGCCATGTAATTCCCCATGCCTTGGTATTTCCTGTAAAAATGAGAGTTTAACTACGTAACCTCCAAACTACAACCCATTCCAGTTATTAGTGATTCCAGTGTATACAAATGTTTTTGTCATACTACCAAAAACTCCACCACCACTACTAATACGTATATTCACATTAATGAATGATATTCCACAACTATAGTTTCAGGGTTTGTCCCATACAACGCTCCCCCCCCCAAAAAGAACACTTTATATAGGTAATATGTTAAAGTTAACTGGTCATTTATAGCCCCATTTGAATAAGTTTATCAGGTTCTTTCTAATCAAGGAGCACATCTACACCTCTCTTTCACACTCTCTCTTATTTTCTTACTAATTAAAAAAGTAATTAGATCAATTAATTGTTTTAGTTACAAAATCAAAAATTACTGTGTATTTATAGCAAGTCTGGTTATTGGGGAGATTTCTTTCATAAAATTATGAAATCTTTATGTTCTAATGACTGTTTTCTCCCCATAATTTAGTGCTCACTCTCTCTGAAAGTAATGATAATTGGCATGGAAAGAAACACTAGTGCTCTACTGTAATAGCCTATATGATTAGAATGTGGTGTGTCAATGTTAGAGCATTCCATGTTTAGTATTGGTCCTTATCACCATGGAGCAACTGAAAAAAAAATCAGATTTTACATTACATAAGCAAAAAAAAATAAGATACAGAACAGTGAAGAGAGATGACAATTTTAAGTATTAAAGAAATAGTGGTATGAGGAAAAATATTAAAGAAGGGCACTCATGGCTGCCAACTCAATCTTCAAGGAGGAAATGAATTAGTCAGGGAGATGAAACCATGGACATGGTTACTCAGTCTCACCTTCAGTCGGGAATCAGACTAGCAATCAGGAAATCATATTCTTTGTATGATGTTGGGCAAGTTGTTTCATCACTGAGGCTTACTGCATCCATTTCAAAACAACATGAGGGATACTGTCGTGTAATCTATAAATATATGTATCATTTAATATTATAAATTATTATATAGTTATATATTAATGAAATTGATCTTTTTCTCAATGTGGGATTTTAAAGCTTAGATATTTATACTCGAAGACACTAAACCCCTTTACATCAGGTGAAAGAACTGATTAGTTCTCTTATTTACAAATAATAAAAAAATTATGATTGTATCCGTTTCCTAGGGCTTTCATAACAAAGTATCACAAACCTTGTAGTTACAACAACAGAAATATATTTTCTCACAGTTATAAAGACAGAAAGTCTGAAATTCACATGTCAGCAGGGTTGTTTCCTTCTTGGGTGAATTCACTCAGAAGGTGAATCTGTCCCATGAGTCTCTCCTAGCTTCTATTGTTTATTGGCAAGCCTTGGTGTTCCTTGGTTAACAGCAACAGAACCTAGTCTCTGTTGTTACACAGTGTTCTCCCTGTGTGTGTTATGTGAGTCTGTATCTCTTCTTTGTATTTTAGTCTGTCTGTAATAGCAAAAACCTGATAGATTAGTGAAACAACTATCCTGAGATCCTACAGCTAATAAGTGGGGGAGCTTAGTTTCCACACAAATCTGTCTGATTGAAAAGTTTGTGTTTTTAACCACCACTAGATAGTTCTGTATTTGTCTAGTCAGTCACAGTGCCAAGTATAGCCAAAAAAAGAAGGGGAAATAGAATGTACTGAAATTGGAAGATAATGGAAATTTAACCACTTGCATAGCAACTCTTACAAGTGTGGATTCAATTAAATTATACTCAAAGTGTTCCCTTTCTGGCTTGAAACATTAACACCAGAAAATAGGCTAAGGGTCATTACTAGCATGAGTAAAGCTTACTCTTTACTAGCAAACATCATGGAAGCAACTAGCCAAAGAACAGACTTAAAGCTCCATGAGTACAGGGACTATTGAGTTTATCACCCTAGCTTCAGGTTCTGGCACTGGATCTTCAATTCTGCCACATAACAGCTAAATACCTAACATTTCAAAAGAACTTACTAGGGGCCAGGTAATGTAATAAATGTTTTCCTTACATTATTTTATTTTATCTTTCACATGAATGCTATGAGGGCTATTATCTCCATTTATACATTAGGAAACTGAGGCTTAGAAAAAGGTTATGAAGCTTGTGAGTGGTGCCATGCGACCATCAATCCTAGCCTAATAAGTTACTAACCTTCACACTTTGGATAACATAAAGGGCAATATACATTCACCAGCTGTCCAGACATACCACTAGCATCTACATAATTAAATCTTTCCAGAATAGCTGCAAAGCTTTGATATAACAGTAACTGTTGACAACTGCCTAGTATCATCATTGAGAATGACAGGAAGTAGAAAGCTAACGACTTTAGGCCTAGATTTTTCTCCACAGAGCCATTAACCCTGCAAGCAACCCATGAAAGTCAGGTATTGTTGGCATAAGCATTTTTAATTCCTAAGAGAACCATCAACCTAGAAAACATAACCAAAAATGTAGATTTTGTTTCACTAATAAGAACATTTTTTGAGACTTATCAAGTAAACAAATCCTTCAGCTTTGCTATGTGCAACTAGATGGCTTTCTCAGCAAATTGGCTCTTCACATTTGGGAAGCATGCCTTGAAGAAGGTTGATTAAAACAGAAATAAAGGAACAACTGGTAACATCAGTAATCCTGATGATCAAACACCAGATGGTAGCCTCTTATCGGAGACGGACAAAACAGCATGCCGCACGTCCTCCAGACCATCTTAAACAAAGCGGAACTAGCTACCACAAGGAAAGAGGCTATGATCAGAGCAGCATCCATTTCTAACATTTCACACCTAGTTCATCTTCATCCACACTTTCTGCTAGCAAAGCCATACCATCCATGTTATATGTGATGATGATGGGCAAATTCTGTCTATTCTACCGATCCACTGACTATACACATTCCCTCTAAGTACCACTGTATTTGTAGCTGGGAAATACATAATCATGATGATAAAATGTATTGAGTACTTATTATGTACTAGCTAACTGCAGACTGTGCACACAGTACTATGTGATGTGCTAAGAGTTCTACATGTATTATCCCATTTAGACTCAAAAGAACCAGTGATATTAATACAATTACAAGCCCCATCTTACAGAGGAGGAAAGTGGCGATCACAGTGGTGAAGTTACTTGCACAAAATCAAACCCAAGTCTCTCTTATTCCTTTCAATTTGCTCTTAAACCCTGCATTCTGCTTAATTATATTTGTTAGTCAGGGACTAGTCAGTAACAGATAATTCTATAGTCACAGAGGAGTGGCACAGAACAAATCCTGCAATCTCGACGTCATACAACTCTTGTATCAGACACAGTTAGCAACAGGAAACAGTATTGAGCCCAGACAAAGAGACTTGAATGAAGAGATTGTTTGCAGAGGTGTTGGCAAGGTTAATGGAGAGAGAAAGGAGGTAGGTTATGTTCACAGAGATTAGCAACAAAGGGAAACCAAGGCCAAAAGAAGATGGGAAGAAAACAGTATTAGTGGAGCCAATGAAAATGAAAACCACCGAGGAGTTGTACTGTATAATAAGGTCAAGGCACTAGAGCAAGGAATGAGAAGGGACAAAATACCCTGACACCTCCCCTTCCTTTTTCCAATATTTGCCAGTGCTTCCCATTGGCAGACCCAACTGAGAGCCATTCAGCAAGACAGCCCAGATGATACAGTCTTTAGAAGCCAGGGAACACAGCACAGAGAGTAGAGGATGGATCCAGGGAGCCACACCAACACACTTGCTATAAAGGATTTGGAGACCATGCTGAGACTGACATCAAGGTTAAAAGTCTGAAACTAACCTGATAAATAAGCAAAAGCAGTTATCACTTTTCAGTTTGTGGCCTTTAAAAATTATCATACCCTACTGCCCTACACAATTTCTGCCCCCTTAGGTATGCCCTTATGTTTGCCAAATGCCACAGGTTAGCATTATTTCAGAAAAATCAAAAATCTGCTTACAGCAGAAGGAATCTTCCTCTATTGAAACTGTCACCCTATAGTCACTGGGCTGTGTTCTTCCTGATACTGGCTGTGCATTGGTTCCACATTTCCCTATGGAACTCACCCATTTTTCATGTTTCAGAATCCCCAGAAATCTAGCTCTACAAAAATATGTGGGACATAGTGATGCAATCATAGCAGAAACATGAAGGCTATGAGGAAATAAAGAGTTGTCCAAGGAGGTGTGGGTTGCTAGAAGCTAAGAGGGAGGATTTACGTTAGAAGCAGACTAAAGAAAGTGATGCTTATCAACTGTGACTTGATTGAGTGTGAATCCCTTGATACTCTAGAGACAAAGATAAACCAAATGAGAATGACAAAAGAATGTTTCAGGAATTGGTCCACCAAGATTCAAGTCAAGTAATACTAAAATAGTGCTCCCATTTTCAAAAGATTTAAAACTAGTTCAAATCGGTATTTAGTTTTTGCTTAGTAGTTCTAACATTTTAAGTTAAAAGAAGCAATAAATCAGCCCCTGGGACAGGTATTCAATTAAGTATGTATTTCTAGAATATCCTCAACAGCAATAGATTAAGAAAAAAATAATGTCACCTTATTTGATCATATCAGGCTATTCTTTTTTAACCTTGGGAATGGCCCAAAGTTAGTTTTCATTGGTAAACTGAGAAACACAGTGCATGAAGCAACAAAGCTGGGAAAATAAACAAAGCAAAGCAAATTGCTATTTGTAATATTACTTACTTCATTAGGCGAACACCTTTTGGGAAACACTAAGAACCATGCATTGAAGTTACACGTGCCAACTAGGACATTTTCTATGATCCATTAGGCTTCCTGCAATAGAAAAATTAATTATGTTGTCATTTCATAATTGTCTCCTGAAACATTTATACAGGTGTCAAGGATGCATTTGACACAATTCAGCGCCCCATGATGCCTTTAACGAAAACATTTAAAATGTGGTGTATAAGTGAAGAATTTCTGTGGATTGAAATGCGTAATAAAAGTGAAAGTGGCAACTTTTGAGAAACAAAACATTAAATATACCTGGGGGACTTAGAGCTTTTCCAAGGATGTATTTGTTGTTGCTTTTTTTTCCCTCTGGATTTAGATTTGCCCTAAGATGCTGAGATCTTTTCTGATAGATCTTTGAGAAAATTTGAAGACTAATGTGCCAATGTTCTCTTCTACTCTGAGGGCCTATAGAAAATCCACAGCAGTATAATTTGTTCCCCCACAATACATATCCATAGTTATTTTTTATAAACTCCCTCCGAATAGAAAACGTCCATTTTTAATTTTCAAATTATTATTCACAATCCAATGTCTTTCCTTTTGTACTTGTTTCTCTTGATACAAATCCCTGTGTAGTTTCCCAAGTCAAGATGGTAAAGGAAAACAATTTATAGGAATTTGTTAACTCCCCTGTAACAACTAATTTTGAAATTAGTATCATTTTTAGCTGCAATTATTCTAGCATATATGATTGAGAATCACCAGAAAAATGTTCCCTGGTTCCATTGTTACACCCTTCTCAGATCTTCTTTGTATTAGCAAATTTGGAGTCCGAATCTTCCATTAAAAATGCATATTTTCAATCTCATGTTATTTTAGAAGGCCTTAAAATAGTATGTCAGGTATACTGTTTAATGTTTTATGAAGCATCTATTGCCTTACAGGATCCTTCCAGCAACTTTATGGGACAGAAAGGACAGGTGGTATGATCTCATTCCGCAGTTGAAGAACTGAAGCTTAGTGATGTTAATGACTTGTCCATTTATTCAACCAAGTTGTGGAGGAGAGGACAGGAGACACAACATGGGGCACCTACTCTTTGCCCCTTGATCATATTGATACCACATGGCTTCCTAGCAGGATGGAGCTCAATTTAGAGGAATAGAGGGCTCCAGTCACCCCAGTCTCCTTAAAGCATGGAGAAACTCAGTAGTCAAACTATACCTCTCTAATGCCCTACATGGTGGTCACCTCGATCTCCTAGGCCAAGATAATAAGGAACACTTTGGGGGACTGTACTTCCCAGGTGCTCAGAAAGCCATGGAGTCTGCTACCAGTTAATTCCTTTTCTTTTCAAATCCACTGTTTTTTATTGTAGACTCTAAATTAGTACTCTAGGTTTTATGTCTGGCTGGGCCACTGACTTGCTATTTTATCCTGAGAAATGAACTTGACCTCTCTAGTTAACTAGCTGCAAAATGACTATAATAAGGGTCATCTCTCAGGAGTGGTGTGCAAATTCTTTTATTATAATTGCTATATTCCATCATGCAGAGGAAAATGCTATGCCAATTACAGATTAGGACTAGGTTAGATGCCAGTAAATCTTAAGCAGGAGAGTAAAGATATTTATCAAGAATGACTTTCTTAAAAAGATGTATAGCATCAAATATTTACAGCATTAGAAAATGCATATCAAGGACTGTCATCAGTACGAAAGCCTTTCTGGAAATGTTAACACCTAACAATGACGGAAAAAATTCAAAGTTGTTTCTGAGCCTACTGATTTCATTCAAAAACAAAACAAAATGCAAAACTGCAAAGCAATCTAGGGGAAAAAAAAAAAAGCAGTAGGCAAGGTTTCAAAGGATATTCCAATTGCCCAAATCAATGCTTCCTGCTCAGCTTGGCTAACCATGTGGGTTGGTCATTATCATCTCTTCTTATTATCCTCTCCCCACCAACCAATTATTTACCAGATGAAACAATCCCTATTATACATCAAGTAAAAGCATTTGGATGCCCTGTGCTTTGTCTAATTCTAGGCGGGCAGAGTTATGAAGAAACAATTTAATATGTGGGGATAAAGTTCATTTCTAATGGGTTATAAAGGTATTGCAGAGCCTTTGCCAATAATAGAGTGTGGATAACTTTGCTGCAGACCATAGGGGATGATTTATGAATGATGCCTGCAGAAAAGACCAGGGCTGGCCTCCCAATTAATCAAATTCTAAAGCACCTTAACAAAGAATGCCGTTCTGGTCACTGGAAGCTCATTAGTCGAAGATGACCCCCTAGTCTTAAAAAAGACCATGTAATGAAAATAATCTATCAGCTAGGAAATGATGACTACTATCTCTCAATGAGACAAATCCAGTGGTATGTTTAATATAAATAAATAAATAAAGTCTACCCTAAATTTGTATAATTTGTGGAGGAACTTTAATATATGTTTATAAAATAAGAAATGACCTCCCCTAAAGAAACACTAAAACTAAATAATCAGTTTCCTAGTGACTCTCGTGTCATTACCCAATCTAAGAAGCATTTATTCATACCTTTTGCTATAAAAATTAATTTCACTGGGTGGAGACAATACGACAGTCTTTTTGGTTTACTGTGTATACCATAAACAAAACCCAATCCAGAGTGCTGATTGGTTAACAGGGTGCTATAATTCATCAATGAAGGTGGCAGAGGCGGTGCTACAAAGAAAGCTGGCAAAAGAGCTACTCACATAGATAACACAGCAATCATGAACTGTAGCACCCACGGCTCATGTGGTTTAACCCTGAACATTTTAACACACATCCACTTTCTTCTTTTGACCTCCAATACAATAAATTGATACATCACCATCATTGTCTCAAATAACTCAAAGAACATCCATGGAGAGCACTGGGTCTCTCTGTGGCCATTACTAAATGGCATCCAAGCCCAGAGGAGATGATCTCCAAAGTTCTTTTTATCAGAGGAAGAAGGTCTGGTACAAACCACCTAAGTGAGAAAAAGCTCCAAGGGAAAACAGGAGGGCTGTGAAGTGCAACGAAGTTCCAAACAGCAAAGTGAGCATTCGTGAAGACCACCACTATGGCAGACTTCAGGAATTCTGCAGTGAACATCCTCCCCATCCTCCGATACATTTTCTCTTTAACAATGATGTCAGATAAACTAAAACCCTCACTATTCATTCCACAGTGAGTGCCCTGTGAGTAGAGCAACTAAAAGCAGCTTTGGAAAACTGTGAAATGAATTGAATCTCAAACTGCTCCTGGGCAATAATCATATTTTGTGCTATGTTCTGTTGTAATTAAACAATTCCCCACCAGTGTCACACTGAGCTAATATGCTCTTTTACCAATAGGCTGCTAAAGGCTTATATTAAATATCCAGTAATGAGATAGCTTTGCCCTATTACCATCAGTTATTTTAAATATGTCAGATAAGATGAACCCATTATGAAAATATTTCATCTTTGAATCCTTCCAGAAAAATCCATAGTACGTCCAAATATATTCTCCCAAGTTCTTCCCACATTCCTTTAGGAAGGATGGGTGGGATTACTGCCATTCTAATTTACATCAAGGTAAAAGGGGGGTCTGGGCTGTTTGGGACTGATCCAACTGTTTTGGCAGTATTGCCTGGTCAGTTCAATGAAGCAAGCAGTTGAATTGCCATGTCGGCTGAATCAAATCTATGTGACGACTGTTAGTAAATCAGTTCTTGGTCCTGGTAAAGACATATAGGGATGTGTCATCATCATTTGTGAGGCGTATTGCAAGAAATTTGTTACTTACAAGAATTAAAATATAAAAGATATAAAATATAAAATGATTTGCTTTTTTCATTAATTAGGGCAGATTCAGATTCTCTTTAACACTGACCCTGTCACTCACTGAATATCTGATATCTCCCCTTGAGGGAAAAGGGTGGCATTAGAGCTGGAATAATACGAATTTATACAGTACACATACTGAATTATCAACAGCTACTTTCAAATGTGTGAAGGCTAGGGGAAAAAAGTGAAAACTCATGAATTTCAACTAAATTATTAGGCTGTATTTTGTCTTCTTACAGGACTAAAGCAACCAGGTGTTCATTGAAAAACCCCAGACTCTATCACAATTCTTACAGGCTTTGCCACAAGGCAAAGTAAAATCCCAGCAGTAGCTGATGATTTGCCCAAGGTCACAGAATGTCAACATGGTGGACGCCAAGGAAAGGAAGACTTTTTTCACAGTGACATGCTCTAAACTAAAGTAGAATGTGCTGTTTAGTAGCTCAGAATCTGGAGTCAAATTTCCTGGTCTTAAATCCCATCACTACCTCTTACTAGCTTTATAACTTTAGGCATGTTACTTAGCCTCTCTGTGCCTCAGTTTCCACATCTATAAATTGGGCATTATAAGATAATGTTTGTTTCACAGGATTTTATGGATATTAATCCAGTCAGCATTTGTTAAGTGTTATGCAGTGTCTAGACCATAGTATACACTCAATAAAGCTCAATAAATTCAAGTCATCACTATTATTCCCTAATCTAGTTAGTCACCAGAATCACCAAGGACCTTTGGAAACTTTCTTTCTGTCCCACTCACATTTACTGAATCAGTACATGAGGTGTAACTTAAGAAATTTGTTTAATAAAAGCTCTCTAGTGATCTCCTGATCAACTGAGCTTTAACACTATTTTAGCACTAACAAATCCTAATAATCACCTCAAATGGTTACAAACTTCTCAGAAACAATCCATTTGTTCAAAACTAATTGCTTTCATATGCATTACTTCACTCATTTGCATTTATTTATATGCATATGTCTGTCCACAACCTCTAATTTATATTAATTATTCACCACGATGGTTTATTATAATTATTTCCATTTTGCTATAAGAAATTATGTTAAATGAGCAGACAATATATCTTACTGAAACTTAGGTACAGTTGATGATAACAGACCAAAATTTTCATCTCCCCACCTATGGGATGTTGATTTACTAACGTTCATTATTATCTCTATGATTTGCCTGCCTTCTTGCTAATGAGATTGTGTCCTTCCCTCTAAATGGTAACTGCTAGCTCATTTAACTATATATAGTGTATATATTTTAAATGTGGAAAATTTCATCAGCAATGATGTATTCAATAATAGGTCATCTTAGATATATAAAGAAAAGCAGAGAAGTGATTTCCTTATTTAAAATTGGGCTTTAAGATACCAAATCAAGTAACAGGCAATGTTCTCCCTCAACGTAGGATGTTTTGTTACCCACAGGCCCCAGCCACATTTGCACCACGAATTACTTTCTAAAAGTAGTAACACAGAAGACAAACATTATTCATTTGGACCTAAAATCTATCGGGGACTTTCAGGGATTTAGATGCTGTAGCCTGCAGCAGACAAGATAAGAAATACTTCAATAAAGATGCACTCAAAGGACTGTTTCCCCTTTCCCTAGGAGAAAGGATTATATGAAATAGTATCTAAAGTTATCTGAGAACATTTTTTTAATATGCACAGACAGACACATATAGACGATGACCTCTTTTTTTTTTTTACAAACACTATAATTAGAGATCTTATCAGAATAGTTACTCCTTTCTGCACATTTTGATGGAAAGAGAATAGGTTTAGTATGAGAGACACCTTCTCCCAATCCCTAGGTCCTTCATGACGCCCCAAGTGACCTCCTGAAAGGTGATTAATCTCTCCTAACTTGAGCTTTTTCACACGCAAAACAGGGAATTATTGCAAGGATTAAATTTGATAATGTGAAATTGACTGATTCCTTACCTAATGCAGAGTAGGTATTCAGTAAATATAATAGTTTAAAATTTTTTCTTCTCTCTATTAATATTAACCGTACTTGAGTGTGTTGGCTGTTACTGCATGTGTATAGCCTGTTCTTCCATTTCAGAAGAGAAAAGTACATCCTTTTTCAATACCTATTGTATTTTGTAATCAGTCCTCAACTGAAATTTTCAAGTTACAGTGTTTATACTACATAAACATGAAATGATCTGAGAGGGCTTATAATTTCTACTGAGCCCAGAGCTCACCCAAAACTTTAAGATTTACTTACTTTTAATCATTAAGACTATTTCTGTTTGAAAATAAAAAGACAAGAAGGGACCCAGAGAAGGGGAGGAGATGAGAAGTGAGGAAAGGAGGAAGAAGAGAACGGGAGAGGGATTGGTAGAAGGTAAAGGGCAGAGAAAGATAAAAGATGGACTGATATATAGTAAAAAATATTTACATCGTCTTTTAGACAAAAAAATGGCACAATTACTCAACATTACTGTAGATAAATTCTCTTTTTATATATTAGTTACCAAGCTCTGAAACTAAATGAATATTAACTTCATTTGTTCATCCAAAAAAAATTAGACAATGCATTAGGGTAAGAATTTAGGTTATGGAAACACACAGAGAGACAAATATATGTGTATATAAGCTGTACATTGGGAAAAGACCAAACAATATCTAGAAATAAAATGACCATAGAACATACAATGGCAAATGTCTCACTGTGGTTATTTAGTATATAGAAATTTAAAATCATGAACTTATTGTAGAGAGAAAGAACTGAGCTAGAAAATCACTTAATACAGAACCTGGACCCAAATGTAATGCCAAATAACTACACGAATTTAAGCAAGTCATTTAAATTTTCTGGCATTTGATCTATAATTATAAAATGGGATGATAAAAATACCTCTCCCACCTATAGTGCATTGTATTTTAAAAAAAAGTGAATGAGCATCTCATATACGTTCTTTTGAAATCAACGAATATCAATATTTATTCTAAATTGCTATCAAATATCACATATGTGACATTTCACATGTGATCACTATCAATAACATATATGTCCCTTTACAATGGAAATAAAAATTAAACAAATGATGAGCCATTCACGTTCCTACACACAAAGATTTAATATTGTAAAAATATTATTTTTCAAATGATAAACTGTAATATGATTATCTTTCAATGAAAAATTTTAACATAAGTTCCATAGTTCATATGGAATGATAAATAGGTGAAAGAAACCAGCTATTATTTTTAAAGAAAAGAATACTTAAAATTTATTATGAAACTACAGTATGAAACTTTATTATAAATACAAACAAGCCAGTTCAGTAGTGACTATCTAAAACTGACCCTCACCACACATGCTCCAAAAAAATCTTACAGATCAACTAGAGGAAGAAGGATCCCAGATCTTCAGCATGACTAAAAAATAGAGAACATCATAAATGAATGATGAACATCATAAACTCATAAATACCTGTGAGCAGAAAAATAAACAGGAATTATCAGAATATCTATGTTCTGAGACCCCATTCAAACTTTGCAGAGAGCAGGAAGGAATCTAGACAAACTGTGAAGAGCTATGAGGGGAACAGAAAACATAAGATGAACCTAAAATCACCCTCAGAAGGAGGAAGCTCATCCTAGGTCTAAAAATACTGAAAGAAAGTCCCAGTAGATCAGCACACTGACTTCAAGGAAGGGACTTAAAAGTGTGCAGGACTCAAGCAGGCAGCCTTAAAACGGAATGTTTCTGGGATTGAAAAGGATAAAAAAGAAGTACTTTTAGGAATCTAGGTGGTGAAGGGGAAAAAAGGGGGGGGGGAATGTATGAAGCAGGAAAAAAAAGGAACCATAAAATAGGATGAACAATTCTCCCCTCTCCTCCCAAAAAGAACAATCCACTGAAAACACAGAACTTTTTGCCAAACTGAGAAGAGGACAATCTTGAACTACAAGCCCATCCACTTATACAGAAATGTAAGAAAGCGTCATTCACTAAACAATGCTGCTAGAAAAGGAAAATGAAAAATCAGGATCAAAACATTACACCTGATAAAAATTTCTCCCAAAAGAACCAACCATGTAGAAAACAGAAATGCAACTCTTCAAGTTAATTATATAAAATATAAGCATTCTATGATAAAAGGAAAACATGTTGCATCAGAAACACAGTAACAAAGACCAAAACAGACAATAAACTGGGAGAAATGAAATTAGAGCTAATTGAATTCAGGAAAGAAATAGGGATGAAAGTGGCACTTTTAATCAAAGGGAAGTATATGGCTATACAATAAATGGCACTGAGATTAATGACTATACATTTAAAACCAAATATGGTTATATCTCTACCTCACTTCTTATACTGAATAAATCCCAGATGTATGATTAAGTGTTTGTAAATATATATTAAAAGGAAAGTTGTAGAAGTTACTTTCTAACTATAAATCCAAATTAAAAGTTTGATAGATTTATGCAAAAATGAAAATGTTTACCTAAAAAGCCATAAATGGAATCAGAAGGTAAATTATAAACCAGAAAGATGTTTGCAAAACATATACCAGTGTTCCTTTGTATATATATTATTGTGTTGAGAGACCCATAGCTGGTGTACTAAATTAAAAGAGTATGTAGATTCTGGCCTGTTAAAGGAAGAGGCACAAGCCACTCCCATGGGGTTGGCAGGTAGCTGCCTCATCATCCCAGCTCCCACTTTGGGAAGTGAAAACCCCCCAAGGTCTGGGGTTTACCGGTCCGGAGGTGGGTAATGGATGGTAAATTGAAGGTGATTGAGTTACATTCTTAAACATGAAGAAGAATTAGCTTATCAGAAGTTTATGTACCAATTAGTTCAAATGTCTTTGAGCAAAATGCTTTCATATGGTAGTTACAAGAGAGAATGACGGAGAAGTAGGCAGGGTCATATATACTGTTATTGTTAAAGTGCTTAAACTTTTTCCTCAAGACATATGGAGCTACTGAAAGATTCATAAGCAGGGGTAATATAACATAAACATTTTAGGAAAAAATTAGGATAAATTATCAGGTTGGGGGCATGCAGCAGACTAGAACAGAGAGTTGTAAAGAGTCAATGGTAATAATGCAAGTAAGGAATGATGAGGGGCAGAATTAAGTCAACAGTGTTAAAACACAGCATCCTTAGTGATTGTACTGTTGGTTCACATTAATTAAAACTATCATTTAATACACAAATATTTGGGTCAGTATGAGGATGCATCAAAATGTATCTTCTATTTTCATATTGTTAATTAAAAAAAGAAAAGGTTAGAATTTTGTCCATGTAGCAGAAAACAGAGGGCTTTATGCAACCAGCCTCGAAAAAAACATGGTGTGTGGCTCTCCCTAGTCCTCCATACCACTTCCTTTTGTAATGAATTAATTATTTTGTACAGAAGCAAATTCAGTGCTGTTTGCTGATACCATCAGTTCAAGTAAAAGAAACCAATAAGATACGTTTAGCAACACCAACTGTACTTAGAAACAGAAATGGGAATTACTTGTTGTAAAGTTTACATTATTAACAGCCCGACCTCAAACTGCATATACGTTTTTAAATGAAAATCTTGACACTATTTGATTAACCCTTAAGTTAACCCTTAGTTTTTTTTGCCAATGTTCACAATAGACAGTTATTACATTGTATAAACCATACACTTAAAAACAGGTAATGGAAAAGAAGAAAAATTAACTTGTCTGTTTTACAAACAAAGTTGGAAGATAAACAGCAGTGGCAGCTACACAATTTTTTGAGAAACACTGTAAACATATCTTCCAAGATGTACTTTCAATTATTTGCTGTTAGGCATTCTGTCATAAATATTTGAAACATCTTTTATTTCCTAGAATAACAATCAGTGTCTATATTTATTTTGTTCTCCTTTAGGTAAGCTTAATCTAATAAATCAAGAAATGATTTGCCCACACCTAACCCTATTCAACCCATAACCACATGTGGCACACAGAATAACCTTAGAATTTCCTGTTTCCTATTCCTTTATTCTCAGACATTGTCAACTGTTCCAAATCTGCTCCCAAAACTCCACCAAATTACCTGTTTATCCAGCAAAGTAAGTTTATTAAACCTGCTGCAGTAAGAGAGAACATCTTTACTCAATAATGTCTCAGAAAGCTCTTGTCAGGAGAAGATTTTTACAGGATTTTTAGATCTGGACTCATTATTTAAGGCAGGTCTTTCAATGTGGGACCTGGCTCTATCTGGGATTGGGATAAACTCATGATGCAATATTTTAGGATTGGCGGACACAGCGAGGTTAGGGTCTTGATGTGTAAATAGTTGTTTGTTAAGTGAGTTATTTGCCCAGGTGAGCAATCTAGTGTCCTGTGCATGGGCTGTTCACCCAGATAAGAAAAGTATTTGCTCAGATAAGTTGGTTTTCAGGTAGTTCCCAAAACACATAGTAAATATCTTTATTGGTTTCATCCTTTTCTTCCTGGGCAAGAATTTCTTGTAACACATTCTAAAGTCATGTTGACACTGGAGGCCTCCGTTGTCATAAATGTCATGGCCACACTTCTGGAGTTTTTAGAGGAAAGGGGGGTGGCAAACTTCTCATAGCTTTTAGGACCTAGGGACACAGAGAAGAATTGGCCTTGCTTCCTCTTGGGTCAACTCCATTTGTCACGTTCCACATTTCATGCCTCAAACATAACAATTAGACATTATAAGGCTCAGAATGTCAAAAGTTATCTAAATGCATAAAAGTAACTCAGGACTTCCCATCTCCCCAGAATGCCACTGTCTCCATTTTGCCTAATAAAAGTCTACTTACCCATCAAATCCTTCACTCTTAAAACCCTTGTTTTAATTACCTTTTCCTCATTAACATAATACCTTTACATATCTTCCACTGAATCTTTACATGTCATTATAATTGTTTGTATCTCTCTATCACTAGACTTTGAACTCCTCAAGGCAGAATTGTGTCCTTTTCATCATTAATTCCCCAGAATCTAACACAACTGTAAATGCCAAATAAATGTTTCTTGACAATAAATAAATGAATTTATTCTTTTTTTAATCTCCTGTTCACAGATGGATGGATGGGTAGATGGGCGGATGGATGGACAGATGGACAGACGGTTGGATGGGTTTATGTAGAATTTGTAGAAATAGGTTTTTTTTACTTCTTCTTGGAGGAGTAGAGGTGAGATGTGATTTCCAGAACTTTATGGCTGATTGTACATATAGGTCTTTTTTTTAACCTCCTTTTCATTCAACAAATATTTATTAAACACATTCAACAGGCCAGGAACTATGCTAGGTGCTAGTTTTAAAAAGGTAGGCAAGGTCAGGGGTATGTCTGTCGTATTGGAGAAAATGTTTTCTCACTGTAGCTACTTGCCCCACATGACCACTACCAAAACTATCCACACCACCACAAACACCACCATTACAACCACCACCACCATGATCACAACCACCACAGCATCCACCACCACAACTAGTTAGCTTAAACAGCATGAGTCATTGAGACAAGGATGTTCTCCTAAGATTTCTTTGACCCAGGAAATGTTGCCTAAAGCAGCATTTCTCAAACTTGAACATGCAAATGAATCTGATGCATTTTACTCGGTGTTAAAACTTGAGATTCTTCATTTTCAACCAGCATTCATATGATGCTGCTGATCCAGGAGTCACATTTCAAGTAGGAAAGATTTAGAGTATAGTCCAGAGCCTCAGATCTATTTAAGAGGCCACCACCCTAGAGCACACCAAAAACTTCAAGAGTATAATCATGAATAGGGACAGAACTGGGGAGGAAAGTACCAAGTATAAAATTCAGACTCCCGAGAAAACAAACAAGATTTCTTTTATTGAAAAACTCTATTGCTCAGCCTCTAGCGTGAGATCATCAGGTCATGTAACGTGTCCTATTTATTCACAGTTTCCAGGGATTAGGACATGGACATCTGTGGGGCCATTATCCTGCCTACTCCAAATTACCCTTTGGTTTTCAAGATTCATAAGCAAAATGCATTCACCTTATCCCAGCATCCCCAAAGTCTCAACCTATTACACAATCAATATAACTATATTATGTTGTGATACATGCCTCCTTTATTTTAATTGACATTTAATTTAAAGTAGCTACTTTCTTCTCAAAAATCAGCCTGCTGACTGATGGAAGAGGAGACAGAATGGAAGAGGAGAACAACTTTTTCAGATTTTGAATTTGGGCTTTTTAAAGGATCATGGACTAAAACCATCTCTGGTTTTCTCCACAATATTGAGATATTTTATTAAGAGTGTTTTCCTCTTAAATTCAAGAGTATGTGGCATCCTGGCAGGTCCTGAGCACCTTCACTCTTACAGAGGGATCAATATGAGTCCTTTTAAACCTGTAGGAGCCATGCCAGTTAAAAAACCTGAAATTACCAAATCATCCCCTTCAATAAACACTTCAAAATTCAAAGAAGATAAACCACTGTTCCTCCAATGTTTAGTTGATTATAATTTCAGCTAATATTTTAACTTTAGATCAAATTTCGTTGTTAAATTGTGTGTGTTGCTTACATTTCCCTTTCTTTTTTTAATCTCCTTTTTCCCTCCAATTTCACATTACAGGATCTCTACTTATCTTGTCTTTTAGTTCTAAATCTCCATGGCTCTGTTCTCATATTCATTTAATGGCTGTCATATAAACTTTTGTCAGTAAATAAGCCTACATGTATACTTGGATCTGAGCTAATGACATTTCCAGTCTAGTTATGTTAAGAAAAACACTGGCAAAGGCAGGAATGAAGTTGAGTATAATTTTTCTTTAGAACATATTGGCAGACCGTAAGTTTTTTTTAACTTGCCTACAATTACAAATATGCTTGCTACACATGTGCCATACAAAACTTATCTAGGTTGTTCCAATTTTTTAAAAAAAGATGTATAAAATCCCAAATGAGAAAGATTTACAGCAGCACTGCTAAGTGTCCAAACACATCCAGAAATTAGCATTATAAAATAGCTTACACTTCTAAAGCATTTTTGCAGCTTACAAAATGGTGAGCACAATTGCAATCTGGCATTAGTTCCCTCTGGACATGTCAGATGTGCAACTGTTAGCTTTTTCTTTAGTGGGACTCTTTTCTCCCTAGAGTTCCTCCTTGCTGGAGACTCCTGTAAAAAGCACCCCTGAATACTTTGGTGATTCCTCCCATCCAGTGGTTGCTTAAAATCAACTTACTTACCAGGTTTGGGTGGTCAACCCCAGACCTTCTGTGTTAGGTTAGCTTTTTCCTCTCCAGGTAATCCCCTTGGAAAGGATTCCTTTTAAAATTATCCCAGGCAGTTCCCATTTGGAAGTGCTTTAAACCCATGGGAAAATTCACACACCCCTACACCATTTTCAGTAGAAGCACAGTTCTTTTTCTTTGCTCTGCTACTTCAAGCCCAAACTCCAGGAGAAACATATCCAGTCCTCCAAATAGTCCCCTTGAAACTCCTCTCACCTGCATTGGTTAAGAAAATGCTACTTGTTCTGGGCAGCAGAGTATGAGTGAAAATGTTTGCCTTTTGCATTTCAAGACTTTAAACATTCTTCCACACTCCTTCATAGTCTCTCTTCCCTTTCACCCCTGAATACACAGGCCACATTTTATAGGAGACAGAACTACATGATGGAAGAATCCTGGCTTCCTAAGTCATCACTTGCAGAGGAATCACCCAGGATAACCAGTCCATTATGAACATGCACGTTAGACTCTATATGGGTGAAACATAAAATTTTAGTATTTGTTAACGAGCAGGTAATCTACCCAAACTAATATAGACTTATACCCAGAAGTAGAAAGATGCTGTAAGAAAAACCTGAGACTTGTGGCTTTCGTTTATTAGGCACTCAGAAGGGAGGCAAGACTACTGATATAAGGGATATAAAAGTGATAACTTAAGTTATGCAGTGACAAAAAAGTTGGTAAAAACTGTTGCTTAAGATACCTTAAAAGGCACACTATGTGCCTACTGAGCTTGCACCTCTAGGTCAAGAAGATGTACAAAAGAAAATTATAAGTGTATACTGATTGGTATTGGTTGTTTATAGCAAATATTTCATGAAAAGGGTAAGCCCTATAAAACAAATGGATTCTTTGAAAGGAGAAAGGAAATACAGTCAAGAAATTTAAATGTTTGCATCACTGAAAAATCTAATTTTAGGGCTCAAACAAAAAGGGATGGAATTTTAAAAAGCTTTGAGTGAAAAGGTCTCAGACATTTTAGTAGAACAGAATGATTCAACCTACCGGTAAACCTCAGATTAAGAGTATGATCTTCCCAGGCGTTATTTTATTTCACTTTTTAACATCTTTATTGGAGTATAATTGCTTTACAATGTTGTGTTAGTATCTGCCTGATAACAAAGTGAATCAGCTATATGTATACATATATCCCCATATCTCCTCTCTCTTGCGGCTCCCTCCCACCCTCCCTATCCCACCCCTCTAGGGAGTCACAAAGCACCGAGCTGATCTCCCTGTGCTATATAGCTGCTTCCCACTAGCTATCGATTTTACATTTGGTAGTGTATATATGTCAATGCCGTTCTCACACTTCATCCCAGCTTGCCCTTACCCCTCCCCATGTTCTCAAGTCCATTCTCTGCATGTGTGTCTTTACTCCTGTCCTGCCAGTAGGTTCTGCAGAACCGTTTTTTTTTTTTTTGATTCCATATATATGTGTTAGCATATGGCATTTGTTTTTCTCTTTCTGACCTACTTCACTCTGTATGACAGACTCTAGGTCCATCCACATCACTACAAATAACTCAATTTCATTCCTTTATATGGCTGAGTAATATTCCATTGTATATATGTGCCACATATTCTTTATCCATTCATCTGTCGATGGACACTTAGCTTGCTTCCATGTCCTGGCTACTGTAAACAGAGCTGTAATGAACATTGTGGTACATGACTCATTTTGAATTATGGTTTTTTCAGGGTATATGCCCAGTAGTGGGATTGCTGGGTCGTATTCTACTTCCTTTTTTAGTTTTTTAAGGAACGTCCATACTGTTCTCCATAGTGGCTGTATCAATTTACATTCCCACCAACAGTGCAAGACGGTTATCTTTTCTCCAGACCCTCTCCAGCATTTACTGTTTGTAGATTTTTTGATGATGGCCATTCTGACTGGTGTGAGGTGATAACTCATTGTAGTTTTGATGGGCATTTCTATAATGATTGGTGATGTTGAGCATACTTTCATGTGTTTGTTGGCAATCTGTATATCTTCTTTGGAGAAAAGTCAACTTAGGTCCTCTGCCCATTTTTGGATTGGGTTGTTTGGTTTTTTTGATATTGAGCTGCATGAGCTGCCTGTACATTTTGGAGATTAACCCTTTTCAGTTGCTTCGTTTACAAATATTTTCTCCCATTCTGAGGGTTGTCTTTTCATCTTGTTTATGGTTTCGTTTGCTTGCAAAAGCTTTTAAATTTCATTAGGTCCCATTTGTTTATTTTTGCTTTTATTTCCATCTCTGTAGGAGGTGGGTCAAAAAGGATCTTGCAGTGATTTATGTCATACAGTGTTCTGCTTATGTTTTCCTCTAAGAGTTTAGAGTATCTGGCCTTACATTGAGGTTTTTAATCCATTTTGAGTTTATTTTTGTGTATGCTGTAAGGAGTGTTCTAATTTCATTCTTTTACATGTAGCTGTCCAGTTTTCCCAGCACCACATTAAAGAGGCTGTCTTTTCTCCATTGTATATTCTTGCCTCCTTTATCAAAAATATGGTGACCATATGTGCATGGCTTTATCTCTGGGCTTTCTATCCTGTTCCATTGATCTATATTTCTGTTTTTGTGCCAGTACCATACTCTCTTGATTACTGTAGCTTTGTAGTATAGTCTGAGGTCAGGGAGCCTGATTCCTCCAGCTCTGTTTTCCTTTCTCAAGATTGCTTTAGGGCTTCCCTGGTGGCGCAGTGGTTGAGAGTCCGCCTGCTGATGCAGGGGACAGAGGTTCGTGCCCTGGTCCGGGAAGATCCCATTTGCTGCAGAGCGGCTAGGCCTGTGAGCCATGGCCACTGAGCCTGCACACCCGGAGCCTGTTCTCTGCAACGGGAGAGGCCACAACAGTGAGAGGCCCGTGTACCACAAAAAAAAAAAAAAAAGATAGCTTTGGCTATTGGGGTCTTTTCTGTTTCCATACAAATTGTGAAATTTTTTGTTCTAGTTCTGTGAAAAATGCCATTGGTAGTTTGATAGGGATTGCATTGAATCTGTAGATTGCTTTGGGTAGTAGAGTCATTTTCACAATGTTGATTCTTCCAATCCAAGAACATGGTATATCTCTCCAGCTGTTTTTATCGTCTTTAATTTTTTTCATCAGTGTCTTTATAGTTTTCTGCATAGACGTCTTTTGTCTCCTTAGGTATGTTTATTCCTAGGTATTTTATTCTTTTTGTTGCAATGTTAAAAGGGAGTGTTTCTTTAATTTCTCTTTCAGCTTTTTCATCATTAGTGTATAGGAATGCAAGAGATTTCTGTACATTAATTTTGTATCCTGCTACTTTACCAAATTCATTGATTAGCTCTAGTAGCTTTCTGGTACCATCTTTAGGATTCTCTAGGTATAGTATCATGTCATCTGCAAACAGGGACAGTTTTACTTCTTTTCCAATTTGGATTCCTTTTATTTCTTTTTCTTCTCTGATTGCCATGGCTAGGACTTCCAAAACTATGTTGAATAATAGTGGTGAGAGTAGACATCTTTGTCTTGTTCCTGATCTTAGAGGAAATGCTTTCCGTTTTTCACCATTGAGAATGATGTTTCCTGTGGGTTTCTCATATATAGCCTTTATTATGTTGAGGTAGGTTCCCTCTATGCCCACTTTCTGTAGAGTTTTTATCATAAATGGGTGTTGAATTTTGTCAAAAGCTTTTTCTGCATCTATTGAGATGATCGTATGGTTTTTATTCTTCAATTTGTTAATATGGTGTATCACATTGACTGATTTGCGTATATTGAAGGATCCTTGTATCCCTGGGATAAATCCCACTTGGTCACGGTGTATGATCCTTTTAATGTGTTTGAGTCTCTTTGCTAGTATTTTGTTGAGGATTTTTGCATCTATATTCATCAGTGATATTGCTCTGTAATTTCCTTTTTTTGTAGTATCTTTGTCTGGTTTTGGTATCAGGGTGATGATGGCCTCATAGAATGAGTTTGGGAGTGTTCCTTCCGCCACAATTTTTTGTTTGAGAAGGATGGGTATTAGCTCTTCTCTAAATGTTTGATACAATTCACTTGTGCAGCCATCTGGTCCTGGGCTTTTGTTTGTAGGAAGATTTTAATCAGAGTCTCAATTTCAGTGCTTGTGATAGGCTCAGTCTCTGAAGGTTTTACTTTTCTAAGAATTTGTCCATTTCTTCCAGGTTGTCCATTTTATTGGCATATAGTTGCTTGTAGTAATCACTCATGATACTTTGTATTTCTGCAGTGTCAGTTGTTACTTCTCCTTTTTCACTTCTAATTCCATTGATTTGAGTCTTCTGTTTTTCTTGATGAGTCTGGCTAATGGTTTATCAATTTTGTTTATCTTCTCAAAGAACCAGCTTTTAGTTTTATTGATCTTTGCTACTGTTTCCTTCATTTCTTTTTCATTTCATTTTTTTTTTATAAATTTATTTATTTTATTTATTTATTTTTGGCTGCGTTGGGTCTTTGTTAGTGCACACGGCCTTTCTCTAGTTGCGGTGAGCAAAGGGTACTCTTTATTGTGATGCGTGGCCTTCTCATTGTGGTGGCTTCTCTTGTTGCAGAGCATGGGTCGTAGGCGCATGGGCTTCAGTAGTTGTGGCTCACAGGCTCTAGAGCGCAGGCTCAGTAGTTATGGTGCACAGGATTAGTTGCTCTGAGGCATGTGGGATAATACTGGACCAGGGCTCAAACCTGTGTCCCCTGCATTGGCAGGCAGATTCTTAACCACTGCACCACCAGGGAAGCCCTTTTTCATTTATTTCTGATCTGATCTTTATGATTTGTTTCCTTCTGCTAACTTTGGGGTTTTTTTGTTCTTTCTCTAATTGCTTTAGGTGTAAGGTTAGGCTGTTTGAGATGTTTCCTGTTTCTTAAGGTGGGATTGTATTGCTATAAACTTCCCTCTTAGAACTGCCTTTGCTGCATCCCAAAGGTTTTGGGACATTGTGTCTCCATTGTCATTTGTTTCTAGGTACTTTTTTATTTCCTCCTTGAGTTCTTCAGTGATCTCTTGGTTATTAAGTAGTCTACTGTCTAGCCTCCATGTGTTTGTATTTTTTACAGATTTTTTCCTGTATTTGATATCTAGTCTCATAGCGTTGCGGTCGGTAAAGATAATTGATACAATTTCAACTTTCTTAAATTTACCAAGGCTTGATTTTTGACCCAAGATATGATCTATCCTGTAGAATGTTCCATGAGCACATGAGAAGAAAGTGCATTCTGTTGTTTTTGGATGGAATGTCCTATAAATATCAATTAAGTCCATCTTGTTTAATGTGTCATTTATAGCCTGTGTTTCCTTATTTATTTTCATTTTGGATGATCTGTCCATTGGTGAAAGTGGGGTGTTAAAGTCCCCAACTATGACTGTGTTACTGTCGATTTCCCCTTTTATGGCTGTTAGCATTTGCCTTATGTATTGAGGTGGTCCTATGCTGGGTGCATAAATATTTACAATTGTTATATCTTCTTGGATTGATCCCTTGATCATTATGTAGTGTCCTTCTTTGTCTCTTGTAATAGTCTTTAGTTTAAAGTCTATTTTGTCTGATATGAGAATTGCTACTCCAGCTTTCTTTTGATTTCCATTTGCATGGATTATCTTTTTCCATCCCCTAACTTTCAGTCTGTATGTGTCCCTAGGTCTCAACTGGGTCTCTTGTAGACAACATATATACGGGTCTTGTTTTTGTATACATTCAGCCAGTCTATGTCTTTTGTTGGGAGCATTTAAGGTAATTATCGATACTTATATTCCTATTACTATTTTCTTAATTGTTTTGGGTTTGTTATTGTAGGTCTTTTCCTTCTCTTGTGTTTCCTGCCTCAAGAAGTTCCTTTAGCATTTGTTGTAAAGTTGGTTTAGTGGTGCTGAATTCTCTTAACTTTTGCTTGTCTGTAAAGGTTTTAATTTCTCCATCGAATCTGAATGAGATCCTTGCTGTGTAGAATAATCTTGGTTGTAGGTTTTTCCCTTTCATCACTTTAAATGTGTCCTGCCACTCCCTTCTGGCTTGCAGAGTTTCTGCTGAAAGATAGCTGTTAACATTATGGGGATTCCCTTGTATGTTATTTGTTGTTTTTCCCTTGCTGCTTTTAATATTTTTTCTATTAAATTTTTGATAGTTTGATTAATATGTGTCTTGGTGTGTTTCTCCTTGGATTTATCCTGTATGGGAGTCTGTGCTTCCTGGACTTGATTAACTATTTCCTTTCCCATATTATGGAAGTTTCCAACTATAATCTCTAAATATTTTCTCAGTCCCTTTCTTTTTCTCTTCTTCATCTGGGACCCTTGTAATTCAAATGTTGGTGCGTTTAACATTGCCTCAGAGGTCCCTGAGACTGTCCTCAATTCTTTTCATTCTTTTTCTTTATTCTGCTCTGCAGTAGTTATTTCCACTATTTTATCTTCCAGGTCACTTATCCATTCTTCTGCCTCAGTTATTCTGCTACTGATTTCCTTTAGAGAATTTTTAACTTCATTTACTGTGTTGCTCATCATTGTTTGTTTGCTCCTTAGTTCTTCTAGGTCCTTGTTAAATGCTTCTTGTATTTTCTCTATTCTATTTCCAAGATTTTGGTTCATCTTTACTATCTTTACTCTGAATTCTTTTTCAGGTAGACCACCTATTTCCTCTTCATTTGTTTGGTCTGGTGGGTTTTTACCTTGCTCCTTCATCTGCTGTGTCTTTCTCTGTCTTTTCATTTTGCTTAACTTACTGCCACACATTATTTTACATAGCCTCAAAGTAGCTCCCATTTAGTTGAGAAAGAGACATGAGGAAAAGACAACACGGAAGTCAAGTAGGTTTGGAGACTGTGTCTTTGAAAGAACTTTGGGTGTAGTTATCAGCACATGTAACTGGCTACTTATAAAGAGATCAGAACCACGTGTGTTTTTGAGGAATTTACATTGCCAAGGATACCACATGCTTAGATTTTTAAAAGCTTTTGATTGTTTAAACTGCAGACAACTTCAGCCCTCCAAGGTTCTCTACCTGCAAGGAGGCAGCAAGAGTGATGCAATCCCTAGATAGGTCATACACTCCAACCCCTAAGAAGAATGATAGATGGGCAGGAACAAAGCAAAGGGTAGAGTTACGGGCTGCAAAGAACAATGAACAAAACAATTCCTCTTAGAGAGTGGTAGCAGAGTCTAATTAAAAGAATTTCCCACCCCCATGAGTGGGAAATGAGAGGACCTTCATAAGAGCTACCCAGTAGCATTTCAGTACTGCTAAGATCACTGACATTATGTGTCTCATTCGTCACCTTCCAAATTAGTGTGTTTATTGGAGTTATTCTGTCCCTATTCCATCCTTATATAGTGAAGATTGAGGATAACGTGACCTGTAATTTTAGTTCTGAGGTCACACCATAGGGACCCACATCCAGATCTAAAGGAGGAGGCTACATGTCACCCAAGAATCCTGGACTTCATTCCTGATGAAGGAAGTGGATGGGATGATGGGATATGGGGTTGTCTTCCTTGGGAAGTGAGTGTGCTCCCTGGTGGAAGAAACAGCAAAGCCAAGAATTAGTGAACATATGAACATATTTTGACAAATTTGAGGCTGCATGATCACCAAAATATTTCATTCTCCTTCCAAATAAATAGCCAACATGTCCCAGAATCCACTGTAGTTAGATGGGCTATGCATATTATTGAGTTCTGGCCGATAAAATGTGGGTGAAAGAGATGCAATCCACTTCTAGGCTGGGCCCTTAAAAAGTCACTTATCATCCTCTTTCTCTTTCAGAAAGACCTTTGAGGTCACGTGCTAACTATGATGGAACTATGAGCATGGAGTCATCCTGGACCCCTGGCTTGAGAGAGAGCATCTGATTAGACACATCTGCATTGAATTCTTGTGTGAGTGAAAAATAAACTTGCTTATATCAACCCACTGAGATGTGGTGTTTTTCAAAGCAGATTAATACAATGGCTTGAAATAAAAGAGAAAACCTATTTGCCCCAACCATGATGAAGAAGAAGAAGAAACAGAGCAGTGCTTTTCAAAGAAATCCTCTCTTTCAACCCCGTTCTTCTGACTATAGCTTGGATTTTAAAAAAGAAGAGAAAATAGTTTCTTGCTATGGAGAGGAGAAGGGAAATGCAGCACTCAAGTAAGTCTGTCCAATTTAATTCTCTTATCTTGACCTCTTAAGTAAATTTTATATAAAAGACCTTAAAGATTATATATGTTGGAAGTGGATGACTAGCTCATGTTGTCAGAGTCTGTTTTATAATTTCTTAGCATGTCTTGAATAGGTAGTCCTTACTTTAGGATGTGGAAGTATGTGGCATGTATTGTTATTATTTGTTAAACTCTTAGATGTGTGTGTATGTGTAAATTACTTAGGATTTTCTGTTTATAGGATCCAATCTAGAGTGTGTTATGCTCTAGCTAGAATTTCCAGTATAATTTTGCACAGGACTGGTGAAAGTGGACATCTTTGTCTTATACCCAATCTTCTGGGCATTCAATCATTCACCACTAAGTATGATGTTAGCTATCTGAGTTTTTTAGTGCAATTTATAAGACTGAGAATATTCTCTTCTATAACTAGTTTTTCACATATTGCTAGATTTGATTTACTAATATTTTGTTGAGAATTCTTGGGTCTGTGTTCATAAGGAACATTGGTCTGTTTGGTCTGTAGCTTTCTTTTACTGTACTATCTTTGTCTAGTTTGAGTAGTAGGATGACACTAGCCTCATAATAAAACAAGTTGAGAACAGTGACCTCCCTCTTCTACTTTTTCAAAGAGATAATGTAAAGTTGGTATTATTTCCTCTTGAAATGATAGAATTCACCAATAAAACCACTTGTCCATAAAAATTTCTTTTTCAGAAGTTTTAAAACTATGAACAATTACTGTAAGAGTTATAAAACTATACAGTTTATCTACTTTATCTAGGAAGAGTTTTGGTAGTTTAGTATATTACATCAAAGTTTTTGAATTTATACGTGTAGCGTTACTCATCGTACTCCAGTATTTCTCCCTTTAAAATCTTTGGTGTCTATAATGATATCCTCTCATTCCCACTGTTGGTAATTTGTGTGTTCTCTCAGTTTCTCTGTGTCAGCATTCCTTGAGGTTAATCAATTTTATTGATCTTTTCAAAGAACAAATTTTTCCTTTCATTGAAATTCTCTCTTGTTTTTAGTTTTCAATTTCATTTATTTCTACTCCTACTTTTATTATTTCCTTCCTTCTGCTTGGGTTTATTTTGCATTTCTTTTTACTTTTTTTTGATGGAGGCATAAATTATTTATTTAGGTTTTTCTCTTTTCTAATATAAATATTTATTACTACACATTTCCCTCTGCACACTCCTTTAGCTGCATCCCACATATTGTGGTAAGTTGTATTTTTATTTTTGATCAGTTCAAATTATTTTCTAATTCCCCTTAAGACTTCCTCCTTGACTTCAGGATTATTTTAAAGTTTGTTAATTTCCAAGTGTTTGGAGATTTTCCTGTTACTCTGTTATTAATTTCTAGTTTAATTCCTTTATTGTCTGAAAGCAAATTTTCATTTCAATTCTTTTAAATTTATGAGGGTTTCTTTTGTGACCCAGGATATTGGTGAATTCCACCTGCACTTGAAAGAATGTTGTTGTTGAGTGACGTGTTCTGTATATTTCAATTAGATCAAACTGGTTGATGGTGTTGTTCAGTTCTCTCATATCATTCCTGATTTTCTGTCTACTAGGTCTATCTGCTACTTAGAGAGTAGTAAAGTACCAAAACATGATTAAGGATTTGCCCATTTCTCCTTCCAGTGCTGTCAGTCTTTGCTTCATGTATTTTTACTCTATGTTGTTAGATGTATACACATTTAGGATTATGTATTCTTGATGAACTGATCCCTTTATCATTATATAATGTCCTACTTTAAGTCTAGTAATTTTCTTTTTTCTGAAATCTACTCTGTATAATAATAATATAATCATGTCAGCTTTCTTAAGATTAGGGTTTTCTTGACATATCCTTTTATTTTTAATTTTTGTGTCATTACATTATAAATGAGTTTCTTGTGCACAACATGTGCTTTGGTTATTTTTTTTCTTTAAGTTCATTCTGACAATTCCTAGTGTTCTTATACTATTTACATTTCATATAATTATTGATATGTTGGACTTAGGGCTACGATTTTGTTGTTTGTTTTTTGCTTGTTTCCTCTGCTTTTCATTGTTTTTCTTACATCCTATTGGGTTACTGGAACATTTATTGTAATCCATTTTAATTTATCTATTGTAATTTTAACTATATCTCTGTGCATACTTTTGTTTAGTGGTCCCTCTGGGATTATTATTACTTTTTTTTTACAATAAACTTAGAATCAGTAGTTTAACACTTCATATGAAATGTAGAGACATTACTGTTATATATGTATATCCTTTTATTCTCCATCTTCTGCTATAGTTATCTTATAGATTACATCTACATATATTCAAAAACCAATCAACCCATGCTTTCAATTTTGCTTTCAGTAATCATATGTATTTTAAAGAACTTAAAAGATGAAGAATCTATTATATTAACCTAAATAATTGTCATTTCTATTGTTCTTTCTTCATTCCTGATGTTCCAAGTTTCTTTCTGGTATCACATCCCTTCCATCTGAATCTTACTTAGCAATTCTTTAAAGTAGGTCAGCAGGCAACAATCTCTATTAGTTTCTCTTCATCTGAGAATGTCTTTATTTCCTCTCAATCCCTAAAGGATATTTTCACTGAACATAAAATTCTAGGTTAACTGTTATTTTCTTTCAGCCTTTTAAAAAACTTCTGCAACACTTCCTCTGGCTTCCATGGTTTCCAATAAGAAGTCTGTAATCATTTAAATTGCTATTCATGCCTACAGATAATGTATCATTTTTTTCCTCTGGCTGCTTTCAACATTTTTTATTATCTTTAGTTTTTAGAAGTTTGGTTATAATGTGGCTGGGTATGGATTTTTGTAGATTACCCTGATTGGGGTTTATTCAGTTTCTTGAACCTGTAGATGTATGTCTTCCTTCAAATTTGGAATTTTTTCAGCCATTATTTCTTTAAATATATTTTTTCCAGCAATAAAATCTTTCTCCTTTCCTTCTGGGATTCCAATCTCATGAATGTTATACCTGTTGTTATTTTCCCACAGGACCCTGTTGTTCAGATTAGACCATTTTACTGATCTAACTTCAAGGTCACTGACATTTTTCTTTGTCATTTCCATTCTGCTATTGAGCATATCTAATGAGTTTTTATTTGTTATTGTATTTTTTTTCAGTTCTAAAATTTTCATTTAATTCTTCTTTGTATTTCTTTGCTAAGCCTTTCTATTCTTTTCAGGTGTTTCAAGAGTGTTTGTTGAGGCATTTATAAAATAGTTACTTTAAAGTCTTTATCAGATAACTTTAACCTCTGTGTTATTTTAGTGTTGATTGTTTTAGACTTTCCTGGTTATATATAAACTGACTATTTTCAATTCATGTTTTTGAGATTCTTCAATTTTGTTGAGCACAACAATAGTTAATTCTTTTGGGTTTTTTTTTTCTTTGCTTTGCTAAGCACCTTTCCTGGCCACCCTCCCAACCCAGGACATCTTATTGCATTACCTTATTTAATGTTCTTTATTACTCATATCACTAACTGAAATCATCCACTTATTTTTAAATTTTCAAATAGAATTGATTATTTAGAACAGTTTTAGACCTACAGAAAAAAAAATGAGAAGATAGTACAGAGAGTTCCCATATACCCATTTTATTGATCAGTGTCTTCCATTGTGTGACTATAACATAATTTGGTCACCCATTCTCCTGATGACCAATATTTGATACCTCATTCCTTTTTATTGTTGATTGTATTCCACTGTATAAATGTACCACAGTTTGTTTTTCCATTTACATATTGAAGGATATCCTGGTTGCTCCAGTTTTTTACAATTATGAATAAAGTTACTATAAACATTCATGTGAAGATTTTTGTGTGGCTATACATTGTCTTGATATTCACAAAATAGCCTGCCAGGATTTCATTTAGGATTATATTGAATCAATAAATCAAGTTGGGAATAACTGTCACCTTTAGAGTATTGATTCATCCAATCAATGAAGACAATATATCTCTCAATTTATTTATATCTTTTTGGTTTCTTTCATTCGTGTCTTGTAGTTTTCTGCAAACAAATCCTATAGGTATTATGTTAGATTTATACCTAAGTATTTCATTTTTTTAGGTATTATTGTAAATAGTATTTTTTATTCAAATATTTTAGTGCTAGAATATTGAAAAGCAATCAACACTTGTATATAGACCTCGTATTCTATGACCTTCCTATAATTATTTATTAGTTCTAGAAGTTTTTTAAAAGATTCGAGATTTTTCTACATAGACAATCAGACGTCATGTGCAGATAAAGATGGTTTATTTCCTTATCTTGTTTCTTCCCTTCCAATCTATATTTTACTTCTTTTTCCCCTTCTTCTACTCTTCCTCCTCCTCCTCTTCTTCTTTTATTTTTTTATTTTTTGTCTTGCTACTCCATCTATGACTTCCAGTACAATGTTGAATGGGAGTAGGGAGACAGAGTATACTTGCTTTCTTCCCAATCTTAGGCAGAAAACATTGAATCTATAATCTGTATCAATTTGAGGAAATGCCCTGCTATTCCTAGTTTGCTAATTTTTTTTTATCATGAATGTGTTGCATTTTGTCAAATGTTCTGTGTTAACTGAAATTATCATATGAGTTTTCTTCTTTAGCCTGTTCATTTGGTGGATTACTGATTTTCAAACGTTGATCCAGCCCAGCCATACATACCTGAAATAAATCCCACTTAGTAGCAGCATATAATTCTTTTAATACATTATTGGATATGATTTGCTAATATTTTGCTCAGGATTTTTATGTCCATGTTTATTAGATCTATTTGTTTTTAGTTTCTCTTTCTCATAATATTTTTATCTGGTTTTGGTATTAGAAGAATGCTGGTTTCATGGAAGGAATTGGGAGGTTTTCCTTCTGTTTCTATTTTTTGGAGGAGATTATGGAGAACTGGTATGATTTCTTCCTTAAATGTCTGGCAAAATTCATCAGTGATACCATCTGGGCCTTGAGATTTCCTTTTTGGATATTTAGTAATTATTGATTAAATTTCTTTAATTGATGTAGGGCTATTTAGGTTAGCTCTTCCTCCTTTTGTAAGTATTGGCAGTTTGGCACTCTCAAGGAATCTGTCCATTTAATCTAAGTTATCAAATTTCTGGGCATAAAGCTGTTCATATTATTTATTTATTACCCTTTTAATGTCCATGGGATCAGTAATGATGACTCTCTTTCATTTCTGATGTTTCTAATGTCTATTCTACTTTGTCTTGATTAGTCTGGCTAGAGGATTATCAATTTTATTGATCTTTTTAAAGAGTCTATTTTGGTTTTGTTGATTTTTTTCTATTATTTTTCTGTTTTCAATTTCATTTATTTCTGCTCTATTATTTATTTTTCTTCAGCTTGAGTTAGGTTTAACTTGCTTTTATCTCTCTAGTTTCCTAGTAGGTTACTGACTTTAGATCTTTCTGCTTTTCTAATATACGCATTTAACGCTATAAAATTCTAAGCACTGATTTCACTGCATCCCACAATTTTTGATAAATTAGATTTTTATTTTCATTTAGTTCACAATATTTTTACATTTTCCTTGAGATTTCTTCTTTGACTCATGGCTTATTTAGCGTATGTTGTTTAGTTTCCAAACATGCCTGCCCCTAACATTCTTAAGGGATGTTATCCTTTATCAGAATATAATTCCTCCTTTAAATAAAAGATCAATCTTTCTTAATGGCCCTGGATATTCCTTAAATTGTTCTACCTGCCTCAGTGGCCTTGATACATTCTCTTTTTATCTAATATTTCTGAATGTCTGCAATTCAAAATTCCTTAATCCCCAGGAACCCTTAAGAGACCTTTAAATCAACCTTATTCACCTAATTTCTCAAGAGGTTCTCCATTTTTCAAGTTCATAAGTAACTGAATTCATATAGCTATTCACCAAACTAACTTTAAGAAGCAGATTACGAAGGTTTCAAAGATTAAATCACATGCTCCTACCCACCCCAATTCCCAGGGCAGACTGTAAGACATGGCACTCTGGTCCAGCATATTTCCCAAGGAATGTAAGATATTTTACAGGTACCCACAGCACCAGAGTTTAGTCCAGAGTATGTTAGATGAGGACAGAGAATGTCAGATGAGGCAGTTCTAATTCTGTTGTTTCCAGAGGGCACCCAGCTATGGCAAAGCAGAGAAGTGAGCCTGGTAGGTTTGTTCTATGGCCAAGACTTGCAATAAACAGATCTAACAAACCTTGTAACCTCCTTCACTCGAAGACAAGGAATGATTCATGAGCCAATTTTAGGTTGTGCATATTCCTTTTTGTCTTTCACATTCTTAAAAACAATGTACCCTTCTGCAGAGAACAGTACACACTGTCATTTAAGCCCTGTTCCTCTTTCAACACAGTGGAAGGCTAGCGGATATGGTTTTTCAGGACACTATGTACAAAACTATCAGCTTACAAATGACAGAGGAATAGAACAAAGATAAAGACTGAATAAAAGGAGAACCTTTTCAACCAAGAGATTCTGAGATAAAGATTACTATTCCAGAATTTTAATGAATTGGTTTCATCACTGACCCTGGGAAAATGTCAAATTCCACATTTATATGGAAATGTAGGACACACTGAGGCTTGTTAGCAGCAGTTTATCATACTGAGACTGCTGTGTTATTGCGCTCCTTCTCTCTCTCTTCCTCCCTCCCTCTCTCTTTGTCTATTTATCTATCTATCTATCTATCTATCTATCCACATACACACACATACAACCTTTTCCCCTCAGATCTCACTATTTCCTCTGAAGCCTGGCAGATGACAACGGAGTTGAAAAATGTGACCAAGCTGGGCTTTAGAAGAGGCCCTGTGCTAAATTAACACAAATATGAACCAGCCAAAGACCCACAGTGAGATATAAATTTGGACACAAGATTTACCATTTACTTTTAAGTGCACCCAGTAAGAAGAGTTCAATGAGTCCTTCAAGCAGTTATCAAACAGGACCTTGAAATAAGTTAAGCTATCCACTGTCTGTTTTCAAATATCCATTGGAGCCTTACTGTATAAAAATACAAATATTAATAATAATACCAATGTTATTAATAATACAAGCAGAAATTGTCCCAGTAGCCAGCTCCTAGGTGCCGGTCAGCTAGCAGTGGCTCAGCACACTAATTTTCTCTCTCTGTTTAGACACCTATCTCTTTCTCTCTCTAAGTTTTCTTTTTATATCTTGCTTTTTTCCCCCATTCTTTGAAGGCTTCTTAATGAAGATTTTACAAGTGTAATAAGCATGTTATGAAGAGGCAGGATGTTTAAAATGAAAGTTTTAAAGCCTGTTTCCATACACCTGGGCATTTGCGTTTAATCCAGACAAAAATCAGCAGTAGTAATAGCTTCATGTAAAAGCAGGGGATCTTTCGCTATCATTTTGCCTTTTAGAGGCTTTTAAGATTCCACATTGCTAAGGCAATCTCCATCACAATGGCATCACAATGGCAGAAGAAGTTGTAACCAGAGCTTGGTCAGTCTAAACAGTGTATTGTAACCCTAGGTGACATTCTCTATCAGCTGAGGAGGGAAAGAAACCAAAGAGTAAGGTAACACACGCTTGGCATCTTGGGGACACTGTACAGGCCCTTGAGATAAAGTAACAAATGAAATGAACATGGGTGACTCAGAGACCTCCAAGTGAGATGTGGGCAAAGCTATAAAGCAGCCCACCCAGGTCCATTAACATTAAGATCATTAAGAAAACATTATGGTTGAAGAATAAAAATATATTATCCCCAGCCTAGCTTCACCAGCTGCCAAGCTCCCAGGGACAGACATTGTGGCTTGTAAGTGGCCATTCAAATTATTTAAGGGAAGTGAGGTCTCCACTTGTTAACAGGAGCATCACTTGCCAGATATCTGGCAAGAAATAGACCCAGAATTTAAAACAACAGCAACGATAAAAAAAAAACCTATAGGCACAAAAAGGCAATATCCCCCAATCTTGTTCTTGAATGTTAATCTCAGAATAGCGGAATGGAAAGCCTTTTCAAATTTATCTATCACTTATTTTATGTTCCAATAAAGCTGTTGCGTGGAGAACAGAAGTGATTTGCCCAAGGATATAAGGCCAAACCGAGCTTAGAATCTAAGTCTCCTAACTTGAAGGCCAAGTATTTTCATATTTGATGATGAACCATATTTGAAGAATCAGCATGCTGATTCTTCTGGGTTAGAAATAAAAGTATCTTCTGCACGCCTAGAGCCCGTGCTCTGCAATAAGAGAAGCCACTGCAAAGAGAAGCCCGTGCACCGCAAAGAAGAGTAGCCCCCACTCACTGCAACTAGAGAAAGCCCGCACGCAGCAACAAAGACCCAACTCAACCCAAAAAAAAAAAAGTATCTTGACTTCATGTCCACCTACAGACAATCTGGGGATATCTCAGGGACGGGGAAGGACATTAGTCCCTCAACAGTATAAATTTTCTTCCTCATATATCTAAAATCTCCAGGACACTGGGATTCAAAGTTATTAAGGATCATATGGTAACTTCTGGTGGTGGGAAAGGCCCACCATACAAATAATGGCAATACCAAATTTGTATTCCACCCTCCCACTATCCATTCCCAACTGTATAGAAGGTATAGAAAGACTTCTGATATAATAGTGTTTTTAATCACTTTCCAGATCGCATAGCTCCCTTTGGACTCCCAAACAACAAAACCTTCAAAATATTTTTAAAATGCATCAAAGCAACTGTATTCACCACTGTAATTCACCTGAGATTTCCAAAAGAGTAGTCTATATGTACTAGAGCATCAAACTGCCTATTTTCTCAGGGACTGTACAGGTCCACATATGTCCAATGCCTTCCTCTGTTCTCATACACCAACCTTTCCCAGTCCTTTTATTACTGTAACAATCTAGAGTCTATAATACTCACAGAGCATCACAGCTCAAATGTGTCATAATATGTCTATGAGACGTTACCGTGAGCCCAGGAGCCTAGTTATATGCCTCTCAATCTCATCTCCATGCTCTTTGTACTTATTTCAATAGTATATCCCACTACATAACTCCTGCAGTTAATTTCAGCATTTAGAATTAATTTTTTCTGTTATCATTGGTTCTTTCTTACCTTCTTATTAGTCCAGATCTCTTCTGCTTTGCACTGAGGCTTTGCCTTACTTACATGACCCTGCTCTTCCCCATAAACCAACCCCAAACAAAAGGGGTAATTGTTGGTCTCCTAATGAATCTCTGTATGCCCCAAAGTGGTTAAGTCACTCTGGTTTGGGAAAAACATAAAAATAAAACAAACAAACAAAAAAGACCTTGGGTTTCAGACTAAAAAAGGGAGGAAAAAGAGTTTAGAGAGAAGGAAAACATTTAGAGTGGGAATACTTTGACGATGAAAAGCTGTAGTGTAAACGCTGACAGTTGGTTTCTCTTTTTTGTAATGCAAGTGCCTGACTACAGAGGCATTCTCTTAAAGCCTACTGTCTTGAATAAACACACTGCCAGCCACAGAGCAGATAAAAGCCCAGCCAACCCCTTCCACTCCCACCCTTGGGCTCTTTTGTTTTAGAGATGTTGGTTGATTTCTAAAATTGACCATTTGGGCCACTTATTTATTCTCTTCCCACTCTTATGTTTTAAATTCTTATGTTTTAAATTCATTCACTCTTATGTTTTAAATTCACCAATAAAGAGTGAGACCGTGAAACCTAGGACCCCACCCTCTACCCCAGTGAAAACAAACTCCAGGCCCATATGCACTCTCTCTTTCTATCCTTGTGTAATGTGTGCCATGTAATTTCCAGGACCTGCAATACGTATATATTTTCAACGGTTTCCTGATGATTATTGCTGAGGGTATCTTGCAATCATAATAAGAAACACAAGGGCCAGTGCAGTCACAACACTGGTTACCAATAGGCTGAGAGCAGCATAAAACAAAAGCACAACCAAAGTAGCTCAAATCAAGAGAAACTGATAGCAGATTTCTCAGGAAGCCAAGAAATCATGAACAAAGAATTACTGGCCTTACAGACTTAAACACAAATATCCAGACTGAGAGATCTCCCAGGAATATACAAACTGAGTTATCTTTCAAATGTAAAAGGCCAACATTCATCTCTGCTCCTGTACCTCTTAGCTACCTACTCATGTAGGTTTCTCACCTGTTTAAATATAATTTATATCTTGATCCAGCCTTACTGGGTCAGAGAATGGGGAAGTTATGACCTACTAGAAAATGGGGCTTAGGAAGGTTATGTGCAAGACACATTACTGACCTCCACCTACAAAAGGTACAGCTTAAACTCTAGAGAATGGAAGAGAAATTAGCTGTCAGATGGTGCCAAGTTGATCACATAAACAAAGGCAAAACAAATCTTGTTGTCATTGTAGATGTTGGCCAAGCTCAAAGCCAAGGCTGAAGATGCAATGAAGTGGGCAGCCCATTCCAATGAAAAGCTTTATAATATATCCAAACAAAAGGACTGTCTCTATTAATGTCACTGGTTACTAAGGTAAGAGGCTATGAGTCGGGTTTTTTAAAATCTTGCTGGAGTGTGAAATGCTGACATGTTTTTTAATGTTGATATCTTTACTGCTAAGAGTGCTGTACCCTGCCTGCCATTTACTGGTTATTTTGAGCCCTACTGAATTAATGGACATTATGCAACAAAGGAGCAGAAAGAGAACATAGAAATTTTCACTATTTCCCCTAGAAGTTTGGTGCAGAAAATCACCATATTACTAAAAGGGAGGGTGGTCATTAGAAACATGAGACAGGAGATATATAATACCACAAAATAGTTCAAGGCAAAGATAAAAATACCTGAATTTTTCTAATAATTTCTAAAATTATAATTTGTATACAGAGAGACATAACATCCACAAAAAGGTATTTTCAGAAATTAAAACCCAAGGGAAAAAAATTTCCCTTTAAACTAAGCCAGCCCTGAAAATGGACACTCAGCCAAAATCTAGGACCCTGGAATCATAACGTTTCTAAAACAAATGCACTGGGGGCAGGGGTAGTAGATCTATTTTAAATACTGTTTTCTGTTTCAATATAAAAAAACTGAATAATTTTCACTGTTGTATGTTTTCCTCTAATTCTCACCCATTGGCACACACATATTTAAGAGTTGTATAGGCCTATTTTTATTTATGCTTTTCCCCCATATTTATTATCAGACATTATTCCACACCCCTGCATTGCTTCCATGAGTATTGTTTTAATGGTTCTCCAAAATTTCATCATATTGCTATGTCATAATTTATACAACCAGTCTAGAAATGAGATATCTTTTGAGTTTTGAATGGTTATTCAACTCTTGGAAAGAATAGAAGTTGGGGTTTGTTTTAGAAATTTTTCAGCATGGACATAGGGTTGGCAGAGGGGAGGAGGTTTTCTTGGAGGTCAGGGCAAACTTCAGTGAACAATCTATCCTAATAGATCTTAGAGAGGTCCCAGAACTGCAAAGAGTTTGTGTTCCATCTGTATTTCTATATCTCAGCTTTTCTCAGGGATGCTGGTGTGTGTGGCTCAAATCATTTGTAAGTTTCATTGTGTGTAACCTATTACTAATATTAAAGTCTGAAATTTTGAGAAATCCTTTTTTTTTAATTAAATAAGAATAGATTTAAGATTGTCCTATAACAATACCTTGAAAACTACATTCCAGTGAGCAGTTTCAATTGGAAAGAAAGGAGGAGGTACACTCAGAAAAGTACTGCACATCTCAATGTCATATTACACATAACACACAACAACAAAGATTTTTATGGAGTGGACAGCACTACCCTAGATTCTTGCCCTAGTGTTGAAGTGACTGATGTCTCCTGGGATTGCTGGTTTCCAAGTAAAAGCAGGAGTGTCTTTTCCTATGCAAAGCTCTAGAAATTTACTAGGAAATGGTCTGGCTGCCACGATAAAGAGCAATGCTGTAAGCATAGAATGCCTCCAAGTATTCTCCAGATTCTTCATTATTTTCAGTCTAGGAAAAAGAAATTGGAAAGGAGGGTTGGAGATACCATTATAACAAAGGTTCTTTCTGACACTGGCCAGATACATCTCTCTTTCTAATGACTGTTTGTAGGGGGAAAAAAGAGTAAGCATAAGAAAACATTAAAATGTAGAAGTGGTTTCCAAACTTGGCGATGCACTGGAATCATTTGGAGAGGCTCCCCCACCCACCCACCCAATGCCTCCATCCCCAAAACAGAGACTCTTAACTGGTCACACCTGGGCATTCAGATGTTTAGAAGCTCCACAGTGATGCTAATGTGAAGCCAAGTTTGAAAACCACTGAGATACTGGATCTAGGAAGTTAGTAGAAGCATTAATAGGACCAGCTTGCTGACCGCTAATGATTAAGATACTTTCTGCCCTTGAGAACTGTGATCAAACTAATGCTTCTAAATCTGAAGTACGTAACTAAAGCTCATAGAAAACAGAGAAGTACAAAGTTCAACAGCACCTTTCTTGGTGAAGTATCCAAAGGGAGGACGACTCTGTTTTAGAAAGATTCAGCCCTAAAACTGATGACTTGAGATACCAAAAGGTAATTTTTAATTTAAGTTTCTCCAAATTTTTCCTTTGATTTTGTAGGGGAGGAAAAAATTATTTTTCCCTCCACCCTCCTAGGTTCTCCAGCTAGGACCCTATAAATTACACTGATGAAAGACAGCTTAACAAGAGAAAAACTACAGAAGTTTTTCTGTAGTTTTAACATAGGCATCACATTCACACATGGGAGAACTCAATGCTGTGCTCAAAGGGGTGTTTAGAACTAGGGCATCAACAAAATAACAATAAATTTTTTAGAGAAGTGACGAGATAAAGGAAAAGGACTTTGAACTTCCAGGGGTGGCAAACTGTGGGAAGGCAAATGTATAAGGAAAAGTAATGGTAGATAAGGGCTAACTAGCAAGGTTTCTTATGTAGATTCCTCTGGTGCTGTACGTGGGCTGATAAGCATCTAGACTTACTCTGGTGATTAACTTCTGTCCTTTCTGGTAGAGAGGGGTGAGAGGGATACCTTTACAAATTTGTGTCCTGCTTTTAGGCATATAGGGAGGGGGCAGAGAGCTTTTCTTCTATCTACTTCTCAAATACCTTTGGCTCAAATAATCCTTATGCCAAGTGGCATATTTGGGGCTGGCATATTCTGCTACTCTTAAATTTCTTATCTCTCATTGCTCCTAAACAGAACAAAATCTACGGCTATGTTTTTATTTTTTGCTCTGAATTCCAATAGAGTATATAGCAATGAAATAAGGCCCTAGCTTTAAAGATCATAATGAAGTATCTGCTAAGAAAAAAAAAAAAAACGCAAATCTTGAAAATAAGGCAAAAGGAGCATCTTATGTTCTTTTAATGTGATACAAGAGCATGAACTAACAGATCTACCCACTGACTCTTTAACTATATCAGGGGATATAGCAGTGTTTGACTTGCCATTTATTATTTATTAATAAGCCAATATTCTATGAAGTTACATATTAAGTTATAGATTTTTGTCTGATGGAAATACAAATTATTTATTTCCAGTAGGAAAAAATAAACTCAAAGGTTATGGTTTTATCCTGCTGTAAGACATTAACCAGTTTAGGCCCCAACTTAGTAAGTTTATCTCAGTATAACTTCCCTGAGGGAATCACTAATACTTTTCTTCTATTTATCTTTTGAATCAGGCTTATCATCATACTGGTTTCCTTGAAAATGAATTAAATAAATCTTTGACATGTTTCCTCTATATTTGTATGAAAGTCAGGATTTAAATATTTTGAAAATTATACTCTGACAGTTAGTGGCATTTTTCTTTAAGTTCTCATTTATCCCTACAACTTTTGCAATTCTGTGTAAATATCAGCCTTACAAGAGCCATAGTTGCATAGGGAGTTAAAATAAAACAGACAACAGAAAGTTGAAAATGTAACAAAAAATAAATAAAATACTGTACTTCTAGCCACTCTAACATGTGTCCCACTCAGATGTACAGAAATGTTATTTTCTTACTGAACTCAACTTGCTCACAAACCTCCAGTTTCTCTCAGTAGCTGAAAACACTTCATCTTGCCACTTCAAGTTAACTAAGTATCTTTCAGTTTAAAACAATCTTTGGGGAAATTATTCGGTCTGTTTAGGATTTAAACCCAGTCAACTCAAACTTCAATCACCTTAACAAGGTCATTTTCAAGTCTCAAGCAACTTCCCTTCCCCATTCTCTGAGTTGGTTTGAGATGAAGGAAAAACTTATACCAGGGACGCAAGGAAGGCATTTCTAGTCCAAATCTGTCCTCCGAGACCTTCATGGACTCAGTTCAGTTCACCACAGATACAAATAGTCCCACCAAATGGTTTGACCAAATCTCATTATGAGAGATTTGAGGCCTTGACCCCAACTCTTGTGGCTGATATCCTAAATTTTAAGACTTTCAGCTAATAAGTTGGAAATCAAATGTAAAAATTGAAAGTGAAGGAGATAATGAGTTGTCATGATGTAGTGATGACATGGGATGTGGTGCTGCCATGATGTACTGGGGAATTGTGTTTCCCAAAAAGATATGTCTGCACCCTAATCCCTTAAGCCTGTGTATATGACCTTACTTGGAAAAAGAGTTTTTGCAAGTTTCATTAAATTAAGGTTCTCGTGATGTGGTGATGATTCAGAATTTGGGGTGGACCCTAAATCCGATGGCAGATGTCCTTACAAGAGAAAAGCAGAAGGAGATTTGAGGCACAGAGACAAAGGGAGAGTCCTTATGAAGACAGAGGCAGAGATTGGAGTCAGGTTGCCACACAAAAAAACAACACTTGGAGTTACCAGAAGCTGGAAGGAATCTTCCCTAGATCCTTCTGCCCTCTCCCTATATCCTTCACACAAGCAGTACAGCCCTGCTGATACTTTGATTCAGATTTCTGATCTCCAGAACTGTGAGAGAATAAATTTCTGTTGTTTTAAGCCATCATATTGGTGGTACTTTGTAATGGCAGACCTAGGAAACTAATATACATGGTACGGTGTTATTTTGTTTCATTTTGATTAGAAGGGCATGTCGGGAGTGCTATAAGCAGACAGGGAAAAGAATCCTACAGAAAGCAGTAAATTCCAGAGCTGCTTGTATCACTTTGGACTTGATGCATAAAGAAAGGAGACATGTGCCTCCAGAAGACTGCCCTCTTAATCATATAAAGACAACATTTGAAGGACCATTCAAGCAACCGTGTGCCTGACAGGGTCTTGTTGCTCCGGCCAGGAGTCAGGCCTGAGCCTCTGAGTGGAGAGAGCCAAGTTCAGGACATTGCACCACCACAGGCTCCTGGCCCCACATAATATTAATCTGCGAGGGCTCTCCCAGAGATCTCCATCTCAACGCCAAGACCAAGCTTCACTCAATGACCAGCAAGCTCCAGTGCTGGACACACCATGCCAAACAACTGGTAAGACAGGAACACAACCCCTCCCATTAGCAGAGAGGCTGCTTAAAATCATAATAAGGTCACAGACACCCCAAAACACACCACTGGACGTGGTCCTACCCACCAGAAAGCAAGATCCAACCTCATCCACCAGAACACAGGCATCAGTCTCCTACACCAGGAAACCTACACAACCCACTGAACCTTACCCACTGGGGGTAGACACCAAAAATGACAGGAACTGCAAACATGCAGCATGCGAAAAGGAGATCCCAAACACAGTAAGTTAAGCAAAGTGAGAAGACAGAGAAATACGCAGCAGATGGAGGAGCAAGGTAAAAACCCACCAGACCAAAAAAATGAAGAGGAAATAGGCAGTCTACCTGAAAAAGAATCCAGAGTAATGATAGCACAGATGACCCGAAATCTTGGAAACAGAATGGAAAAAATACAAAAAACGTTTAACAAGGACCTAGAAGACCTAAAAAGCAAACAAACAATGATGAACAACACAATAAACGAAATTTAAAATTCTCTAGAAGGAATCAATACCAGAATAACTGACGCAGAAGAATGGATAAGTGACCTGGAAGACAAAATAGGAGAAATAAATACCAGAGCAGAAGAAAGAAAAAAGAATGAAAAGAATTGAGGACAGTCTCAAGAGACCACTGGGACGACATTAAATGCACCAACATTCGAATTATAGGGGTCCCAGAAGAGAAAAACAAAGAGACTGAGAAAATATTTAAAGAGATTATAGTTGAAAACTTCCCTAATATGGGAAAAGAAATAGTCAATCAAGTCCAGGTAGCGCGAAGAGTCCAATACAGGATAAATCCAAGGAGAAACATGCCAAGACACATATTAATCAAACTATCAAAAATGAAATAGAGGGGCATCCCTGGTGGCGCAGTGGTTGAAGGTCCGCCTGCCGATGCAGGGGACATGGGTTCGTGCCCCGGGCCGGGAGGATCCCACATGTCGTGCAGCGGCTGGGCTCATGAGCCATGGCCGCTGAGCCTGCACGTCCAGAGCCTGTGCTCTGCAACAGGAGAGGCCACAGCAGTGAGAGGCCCGCATACCACACACACACAAAAAATGAAATAGAATAAGTAGTAAAAGCAGCAAGGGAAAATCAACAAATAACATACAAGGGAATCCCCATAAGGTTAACAGCTAATCTTTCAGCAGAAATTCTGCAAGCCAGAAGGGAGTGGCAAAACACATTTAAAGTGATGAAAGGGAAAAACCTACAACCAACATTACTCTACCCAGCAAGGATCTCATTCAGATTCAACAGAGAAATTAAAACCTTTAGAGACAAGCAAAAGCTAAGAGAATTCAGCACCACCAAACCAGCTTTACAAAAAATGCTAAAGGAACTTCTCTAGGTAGGAAACACAAAAGAAGGAAAAGACCTACCAAAACAAACCCAAAACATTTAAGAAAATGGTAATAAGAACATACACATCAATATCTACCTTAAAGGTAAATGGATTAAATGCTCCCATGAAAAGACATAGACTGGCTGAATGGATACAAAACAAGACCCATAGATATGCTGTCTACAAGAGACCCACTTCAGACCTAGGAACACATACAGACTGAAAGTGAGGGGATGGAAAAAGATACTCCATGCAAATGGAAATCAAAAGAAAGCTGGAGTAGCAATTCCCATATCAGACAAAATAGACTATAATAAAGACTATGACAGGAGACAAAGAAGGACACTACATAATGATCAAGGGATCAATCCAAGAGGAAGATATAATGATTGTAAATATTTATGCACCCAACATAGAAGCATCTCAATACATAAGGCAAATGCTAACAGCCATAAAAGGGGAAATCGACAGTAACACAATAATAGTAGGGGATGTTAACACCCACTTTCACCAAAGAACAGATCAACCAAAATGAAAATAAGTAAGGAAACACAAGCTTTAAATGATGCATTAAACAAGATGGATTTAACTGATATTTATAGGACATTCCATCCAAAAACAAAAGAGTACACTTTCTTCTCAAGTGCTCATGGAACATTCTCCAGGACAGATCATAACTTGGGTCACAAATCAAGCTGTGGTAAATTTAAGAAAGTTGAAATTGTACCAAGTATCTTTTCTAAACACAACACTATGAGACTAGATATCAATTACAGGAAAAAAACTGTAAAAAATACAAACACATGGAGGCTAAACAATACACTACTAAATAACCAAGATATCATTGAAGAAATCAAAGAGGAAGTCAAAAAATACCTAGAAACAAATGACAATGGAAACACGATGACCCAAAACCTATGGGATGCAGCAGAGGCAGTTCTAAAAGGGAAGTGTATAGCAATACAATGCTGCCTCAAGAAACAAGAAAAATCTCAAGTAAACAACCTAACCTTACAGCTAAAGCAATTAGAGGAAGAAAAACAAAAAAAAAACCCAAAGTTAGCAGAAGGAAAGAAATCATAAAGATCAGATCAGAAATAAATGAATGAAGGAAATCATAGCAAAGATCAGTAAAACTAAAAGCTGGTTCTTTGAGAAGATAAGCAAAATTGAAAAACCATAAGCCAGACTCATAAAGAAAAAAAGGAACAAGACTCTAATCTACAGAATTAGAAATGAAAAAGAAGTAACAACTGACACTGCAGAAACACAAAGGATCATGATGGATTACTACAAGCAACCATATGCCAATAAAATGGACAACCTGGAAGAAATGGACAAATTCTTAGAAAAGCACAACCTTCCAAGACTGAACCAGGAAGAAACAGAAAATATAAACAGACCAATCACAAGCACTGAAATTGAAACTATGATTAAAAATCTTCCAACAAATGAAAGCCCAGGACCTGATGGCTTTACAGGCGAACTCTATCAAACATTTAGAGAAGAGACAACATCTATCTTTCTCAAACTCTTCCAAAACATAGCAGAAGGAGGAACACTCCCAAACTCATTCTACAAGGCCACCATCACCCTGATACCAAAGTCAGACAAAGATGTCACAGAAAAAGAAAACTATAGGCCAATATCACTAATGAACACAGATGCAAAAATCCTCAACAAAATACTAGCAAACAGAATCCAACAGCACATTCAAAAGATCATATACCATAATCAAGTGGGGTTTATCCCAGGAATGCAAAGATTCTTCAATATACACAAATCAATCAATGTGATATACCATATAACAAACTGAAGGAGAGAAACCATATGATCATCTCAATAGATGCAAAAAAAGCTTTCGACAAAATTCAACACCTGTTTATGATAAAAACTCTCCAGAAAGTAGGCATAGAAGGAACTTACCTCAACATGATAAAGGGCATATATGACAAACCCACAGCCAACATCTTTCTTTTTTTTTTTTTTTTTTTTTTTTTTGCGATACACGGGCCTCTCACTGTTGTGGCCTCTCCCATTGCAGAGCACAGGCTTCAGATGCACAGGCTCAGTGGCCATGGCTCATGGGCCCAGCCGCTCCACGGCATGTGGGATCCTCCCGGACCGGGGCATGAACCCGTGTCCCCTGCATCAGCAGGCAGACTCTCAACCACTGCGTCACCAGGGAAGCCCCGCAGCCAACATCTTTCTCAATGGTGAAAAACTGAAACCATTTCCACCAAGATGAGGAACAAGACAAGGTTGCCCACTCTCACCATTATTATTCAACATACTTTTGAAGTTTTAGCCACAGCAATCAGAGAAGAAAAAGAAATAAAACGAATCCAAATAAGAAAAGGTGAAGTAAAACTGTCACTGTTTGTAGATGACATGATACTATACATAGAGAATCCTAAAGAGGATACCAGAAAACTACTAGAGCTAATCAATGAATTTGGTAAAGTAGCAGAATACAAAATTAATGCACAGAAATCTCTTGCATTCCTATGCACTAATGATGAAAAACCTGAAAGAGAAATTAAGGAAACACTCCCATTTAACACTGCAACAAAAAGAATAAACACCTAGGAATAAATCTGCCTAAGGAGACAAAAGACCTGTTTGCAGAAAACAATAAGACACTGATGAAAGAAATTAAAGATGATACAAACAGATGGAGAGATATACCATGTTCTGGGATTGGAAGAATCAACATTGTGAAAATGACTCTACTACCCAAAGCAATATACAGATTCAATGCAATCCCTATCAAACTACCAATGGCATTTTTCACAGAACTAGAACAAAAAATTTCACAATTTGTATGGAAACACAAAAGACATAGGCAAAGCAATCTTGAGAAAGAACAATGCAGGTGGATACATCAGGCTCCCAGACTTCAGACTATACTACAAAGCTACAGTAATCAAGAGAGTATGGTACTGGCACAAAAACAGAAATACAGATCAATGGAACAGGATAGAAAACCCAGAGATAAAACCACACACATATGGTCACCTTATCTTTGACAAAGGAGGCAATATACAGTGGAGAAAAAACAGCCTCTTCAATACGTGGTGCTGGGAACACTGGACAGCTACATGTAAAAGAACGAAATTAGAACACTCCCTTAACACCATACACAAAAATAAACTCAAAATGGACTGAAGACCTAAATGTAAGGCCATACACCATCAAACTCTTAGAGGAAAACATAAGTAGAACACTATATGACATACATCACAGCAAGATCCTTTTTGACCCACCTCCTAGAGAAATGGAAATAAAAGCAAAAATAAACAAATGGGACCTAATGAAACTGAAAAGCTTTTGCGCAGCAAACGAAACCATAAACAAGACGAAAAGACAACCCTCAGAATGGGTGAAAATAGTTGCAAACGAAGCAACTGACAAAGGATTAATCTCCAAAATGTACAGGCAGCTCATGCAGCTCAATATCAAAAAAACAAACAACCCAATCCAAAAATGGGCAGAAGACCTAAATAGACATTTCTACAAAGAAGATAAACAGATTGCCAACAAACACATGAAAGGATGCTCAACATCACTAATCATTAGAGAAATGCAAATCAAAACGACAATGAGGTATCACCTCACACCAGTCAGAATAGCCATCATCAAAAAATCTACAAACAATAAATGCTGGAGAGGGTGTGGAGAAAAGGGAACCTTCTTGCACTTTTGGTGGGAATGTAAATTGATACAGCCACTATGGAGAACAGTATGGAGTCCTTAAAAAACTAAAAATAGAACTACCCTATGACCCAGCAATCCCACTACTGGGCATATACCCTGAGAAAACCATAATTCAAAAGGAGTCATGTCATTGCAGCTCTATTTACAATAGCCAGGACATGGAAGCAACCTAAGTGTCCATCGACAGATGAATGGATAAAGAATATGTGGCACATATATACAATGGAATATTACTCAGCCAGAAAGAGAAACGAAATTGAGTTATTTGTAGTGAGGTGGATGGACATAGAGTCTGTCATACAGAGTGAAGTAGGTCAGAAAGGAAAAAACAAATACTGTATGCTAACACATATATATGGAAGCAAAAAAAAAGGCGGGGGGGTTCTGAAGAACCTCCTGGCAGGACAGAAATAAAGATGCAGATGCACAGAATAGACTTGAGGACATGGGGAGGGGTAAGGGTAAGCTGGGACAAAGTGCGAGAATGGCATTGACATATATACACTACCAAATGTAAAATCGATAGCTAGTGGGAAGCAGCTATATAGCACAGGGAGATCAGCTCAGTGCTTTGTGACCACCTAGAGGGGTGGGATAGGGAGGGTGGCAGGGAGGTGCAAGATGGAGGGGATATAGGGATATATGTATACATATAGCTGATTCACTTTGCTATACAGCAGAAACTAACACACCATTGTAAAGCAATTATATTCCAATAAAGATGTTAAAAAATATATATCAGTAATCAAATGAAAGGACAACCACAGATTGGATTGAGAAAAATTCATAAGTTATATATCTCATAAGGGATTTATGTCTAGAACATGAAAACAAACAAAACTCTTGTGTCTCAATAATAAGACAAACAACGCAGTTAATACACGAACACAATACATGAATAGACTTTTCACTAGAGAAGATATATGAAGGGCTAATAAGTACATGAAAAGATGCTCCACATCATTAGTCATTAGGGATATGCAAATTAAAACCACAAGAGATACCACTTCCTATGCAGTCGAATGGCTATAATAAAATGGAGAGAAATGCAAGTGTTGGGGAGAATGTGGAGAAACTGGAACTCACACATTGATGGTAGAGATGTAAACTGGCGCAACTGCTTCAGAACACGTTTCCAGTTTCTTAAAAAACTACCATATATCCCAGCAATTCCACACCTATGTATCTACCCAAGAAAAATGAAAATATGTACACAAAAGGACTTTTAAATGAATGTTCATAGCATTTTTATAGCACAAAAGCCCCAACCTACATACAAATATGCATCAATTTATGAGTGCATAAACAAAATGTCATCTATCTATATACTGGAATACTCTTCAGTTTTAAAAATAATTGAAGTACTTATATATGCTACAACATGGATGAACCTCAAAAATATTATGCTAAGTGGAAGAAACAAAAGATTACATATTGTATAATTCTCCATATATGAAACATCCAGAAGAGGCAAGTCTATGGAGATATAAAGCAGATCAATGGTTGCCTGGAGCTCAGGTTGGGAGCAGGAATTGACTATAAACAGGCAATGGGAGTGGGGAGGAGGGGGTCCATGGGGACTTATTGGGGTGATAAAATGTTTTAAAACAAGATTGTGGTAATTTTTGAACATCTGTATAAATTTACTAAAAATCATCATCTTGTACTCTTACAGTGGGTAAATTCTATGAATCTTATACCTCAATAAAGCTGTTAAATACAAATAACCAGCATAGAATGGAAAGTGGGAGGTATAGATGAATCAAGTTTGGCAACATATTGATAATTTTTGCCATTGGATGATGGGTAATGAGGGATCATTATACTTTTCCTTTTCACTCTTTATGTACATTTGAAGTTTTCAAATAAAAAATGAAAAAGAAACGATTAAAAAGGGGGAAGAAAAGAGAATGCTTTGGGCATAGTCGTACGATGAGCATTTTTTTCATTCAGTCACATTAAACATAAGCAAGATTTTTTTGGTGGGGAAAATTCATGATTTAAACCAAAATAAGATTTGAGCATGAAGACTGAAAAGCATATTTCAAAGAGCAAATTTTATTTGAAGCCAGTTACAGCAACAAAAAGTGAAACATAACTGTATGATGGCAGTGATATCGGATGGTAAGGAGCAATATTCAAAGGAAATCAACAGAGCATGCCATGGATAATGGAAACAGAAAATTCTCCATCCTCTTATTCCAGCGGTCAGCAAAGCCTAGCACATTTGCCCTAACGATATTTCTGGTCTTAAGGACTTTCTTCTTGTAGGCTGGTTTATGCAAAAGCAAGCGAAGGACGGCCCCTAGCCAGACCACAGGAGGGTGATGTAGACTCTGACAAGTGAGCAGAAAAGGTTTCTGAGGCCACAAAAAGAAGCTCCTAGATAGTGATTTAACCAGTCACCTCTTTTCTCAGTGCAGAAAGACACTGGTTAGAGAAATATAATGAAGATTATCTACCAACAGAGGAAGCATGAAATGGATTCATTGAGTTAAATCTCTATTTCTTTTTTCAATCACAATTAAAGAGATGGGTGGGAGGGGATGATAAGATCTATAAATGAAAGTCTAAGCATGTAGCTTTATTTTGCTTTTCATTAATGAAGGAGAGAGAAATGTGTCATACGGATGAAAATATAATTTCTTGAGGGGCAAAGTGAAATATTAAAAGATTTTCCCATTGCAAATAAGGCAATTAAAACTATTCAATTCGACAAAGCACCGGACCCAGTTGAATTGCACCATAATTCATGAGGAAAAAAACAGTAGCAAGGGAAACAGAGAAGCCTTTGGCAAAACTGTTTGATAGCTCAATAAGAAAAGAATAAAGGGAACAACTGCACTGAGTCACTAATAAGCATTCTTAGATTTAAGCAAAAGAAAATCATTAAAAGAACTAGTTTCCCCAACTTCAATTATTAAGCACAAGAACAAAGATCCACTTAAATCTAAGCATTTGTGATTTACCTAAGAGAACTGGTCTGAATTTAGGAATTTAAAATTTATTTTTATTCAGATTTCAAGAAAGCACTGACAATTTTACTAGCATGTCACCTAGTAATAATAAAAGCTCACTAATAAACCACCCCAAATCATCCTGGATATGAGAACTAATGATACTGCATTTCAAAAGCTAATTAAAAAGTCAGCATACATAAATAGTATTGCTTAAAAACATTTTTTATAGAAATGTTTTTTTCCCACAGAAACATCTTATAACCATTAATAAAACTAATAAATTTTTACAGAGTATGATAAAAAATTGTAATCCTACACCCTCACTCTACACATAGGTCATTTCTCCTTCACCATTGCCTGCTGTCCCTGATTGGTGCCCCCTGGAATGTGTGTCACTCCCTATGATTCTGTAGGGACAAAACCCAGCCTCGTCCCAGCTATGCCACTGAAATTACTGAATCCAGTCAGGCATGTAGAGCAAAAGGGTCCTTTTATCTAAGTTCTCCCCAATAGCCCTATCTTTGTTTCTCTTCGTCTGTGTGGTTTTTGTCACCCAGACCTCAAGGGTCTCTCTGCTTCTGAACACAAAAATGTATAAGCACTTGAAAAGCATGAATGTGTGTAACTGCACCATTCTCATGGGAGTTTTTAGTATACCTTGAGCAAAAAGCATGGGCAGCCCCATGAAGCCAGGCCTACCATGGTCAGACACTCTGTCTGGTTAAAAGGGAACATAGTATAGAGACATAAAAGAAAAGCCTTAAAGAAAAAAGTAAAGAAAGAGACAGAGAGAGAGAGAAGGGAAGGAAGGAAGGAAGGAAGGAAGGTAGGTAGGTAGGAAAGGAAGGAGGGAAGGAGGGAAGAAAGAAGAAAAGAAAACATAAAAGAAAAGGTTAAGTTAAAGAAACATGGAGCCAGATCTACCAGAAGAAAACATTTAATGGTCCCCCCCTTCAAAGCAGAACTGTCTTAAAAATAGTGCCATCTGCAGTGATCCACCAGGTGAGATGTCCAAGAGTGGATGACCCTTTAGAAGAGAAAAAACATGATTTGGTAGACACCTATAAAACCTCCTCCTGCTCTGAGAGTCAATGGTTCTTTAATTTTCTTATTCAAAGTCAAGGTCGTGTTCAGGCACTGTCTATGAACAACTATTACTATGTTATCCACTTCAAGTACTTTTGCCAGTAACCTCAGTGGATGGTTGAAGCTCCTCAAAGAAATTTTTAAACTTCTCTTCACCTTTTAGAAATTTTATATAAATGAGGAGAGGACTGAATTTTGCCTCTAGAAAGGACTGCATGTATAATACCTTAGCACTGATTTATTATCAAGCACCACAAGCATTCCTTGACAACATATTGCTACATTGTTATTTTATATAACAATTCACCCCTGAATTGTCATTAACAGTGAACTAAGTATTTTTCTTTCAATTTGACTCAAGCAAGAACACACGTGTATTAATCCTATTAGATTAAATTATGCCACAATAATCAATAACCCCAAAACCTCAGTAGCTTAAACATAACAAGGATTTATTTCTCATGCACAAGAGGTCTACTGTAGTGCTAGGGGGCTCTCCAGAGCAACAGTTTTTCATGCAGTAACTCAGAGATCTTGGGTTAATGATGGTGTCCCATTCTCTAGTTTTTCTATGTAGAATACATGGCTTCTTCTGTTGCTATGGCAGGAAACAAAAGAGAAATGGAGGATTGAGCAGTAGTTCTATCTTTTGATCCAGGAGTGAAAGACATCATGTCCAGCTCTCACTCATTGGGCAAATCTAGCCATGTAGCCCCAACTGCCTGCAAGATAGCTGGGAAATGTGGATGAGTAGATGGAAAGTTGGGTGATCACCTATCTCAGTTGCAATAAAGTAATGGAAGTGGAAGATTAAGGAAATTAACCTGAGGTTCAAGAAACGAACAGCCATTTACCTGAGGCAAGCTTACTGGGAGACTGAATTCATGGAGGTTGCCAAGAATTCAGCAATAATAATAGCTAACATTTATTGAATACTTGAAATAAATACTTGAAAAGTGCCATGTATTGTTCTGTTTTGCCTGTATTAACTCATTCACTCTTTACAACAGTTATACGACAAAAGTAATATTATTATCCACATATTACCAATAAGAAATGTGAAACAAAGAGGTAGAGTAATTTGACCAAGGTTCACACAGCTAACGAGAGGTAGAGTCAGAATCTGAACCCGAGCAATATGGTCCCCAAGCCCATTCTCTCAATTGTCCATGATGAGGTAGAAAAGAAATGAACTTTAATTAAATTGCATTCTATTAGGAGTTACTTCTAATTTCTTTTTTATGCGTGGAGAAAATGAGATCTGGTGGAAAGAAGATGGATTTGGTGCCAGAAGATCTGAGCTCTAGTACCAACTTCACCAGACATGGATGGGATGTTGAACAACATACTTAACTTTCCCAAGTCCACTCCTCCAAATGGAAAATGGGGCTTTTATGGAGACGGGCTTCTTGTCCAGAGAAGAAATATAATAAATGAGGAAAACATTTTATAAACTCGAAAGTTCTATCAAATGACGCCTCAGCTATAGAAGCACTATACAAGATAGACAGAACTTTACTGACACACTACCTTTAACTTTATTGTTCAGTTATACTTTTTTACCGTACCTTTCTAGCAAATTCTAAACCTGGATCAATCCAGCTATTTATTCTTTCCACTTCTGTACCAAACTGCTGAGTGCTGCTAGAGAAAAAACATGTAGAGCCAAGCTTCATTGCTTCTACAAATTCAGTATCCAATTCCAGCTGGGCATCAACATTTCTTGGCAATTTTAGATTTCCTTGGTCAGCTCCCTCTTCTGCACAGAAGCCGTATCTATACCTTCCATGTTTTCACCAAACCTCTTATCCCATAACTCCTGTCTTATACTCCCAGTAGATGACCTAACTTCCTAGTTCATAAAGAAAATAAAAAATAATCAGATAGGAATTCCCTCAAATTCTGACACCAAGCCTTCCTACAAACTCATCCTTTCCTCCCCTCCTCCTGTGACAATGAAAGAAGTGTGCTGCCCCCCCCAAATTCTACCTGTACTAGGCCAACATCTCCAGCTCTCCTCTACTTTCCATTCCTTCTTAGATTCTCATAGAGCTAAGCCCATCAATCTATTCTGTTATTTTTCTACACCACTGACCTCTCCATTTCTAAGTGGTTTCTTACCAAACCATTAAGTTGTGATCAGGTACTTCCCTCTACCTCTTTCTCCCTCCAGTTACAACCCTAATCTTATCTCCTTTCTCAAAATTAAGCTTCTTGAAATAATTGTCTCCACTTCTCACTTGCCATTGGTTCCTCAATTTATTACAGTATGGCTTTTACCACATCATCCCACTAGATCACACATCCACCAGATCTCTCTCTCCCTCTGCCTCTCTCTCTCTCTCTCATACACACACACAGATGAACACACACACACACACACACACACACAACCTCTTGTTGATAAATATAATAAGCGATTTGCAGTTATTTATCTGTAGCACTTGACAATTATGAACATTCCTTCCTTCCTTAAAAGCTTTCTTCCCATGATTTTCAGGACATTGCATTCTCTCCATTTCATCCCTTCTTTTTTGGCTTCTCCACTTGGTCAGCTTTGCCGAACTAATTTATTTTGCCCATTCCTTACACCTTCATGTCCCTCAGGATTCCATCTTTTCCTTTGACTTTTTCCATCCTAACAATTCTCAGTTGATATTTGCAGGCACACACATGGCTTCAGATACAAACTTTTGCCTGATGATTTCGAAATTAATCTTCTCTTGGGCTCCAACCTATATATCATACTGCCTACTGGATAGCTTCTCTTGGATGTCCCACAGGAACTATATACCCAACACATCCCAAACATTCATGGAGCCTTGTCTACATGCCTTTTCTGTGCTATATATTTAGACTAAGGAGATAAAAGATAAGGAGGCTGCACCTCCAAGCAAAATTTCTGTATAGTGTGGCAAGGGCTGTGATGGATGGAGGTTCCAGGTGTGCTATCAGACTATGGATGTTACCCTCCAAAATAAGAATGGATAATATGTTGAATAGATATCTCACTTTGATTATGGGCATATCAAGTAGTACATCAAAACTGTTTTGTGTTCAGTCAATTGAAATTTGGAAGCAATGTTTCAGAGTCTTCTTTAGAAGCAACCTTGTGATAACAGACAGCATCATACTTAACACTGATATGAAAGATTCGATTAGGCGCATTCTGGGAAGCACATGACACTAAACATATTTGGAGAAAAGGCAACAGCAAGTAAAGAATATTGGAGATTTCTATTTTTCAATTATGTCATTATTCTGATCTCCAAAAATCTATTCCTTTGGGAAATATACTTTGCTCAAAACCAGAAATAATTTATTACCTAAGTTGCCATAATATCTTCTTACATAGGATTTATACAGTATAAGACCTCAGTTGAGCATAAATTATATATCTGCTCCTGAATTTTATATATATTTATATTTTATGTATATTATTATATTATTCAGGAGCATGTATAATATTAAACATATTATCAATTTATAAGTAAATATTCTTCAATGAAAAATTATAGAAATTTTCAGTAGGAATGATTTAATTGTTAGAAAATTATAAGTAGGTTCAAACACAGTTTTTGCCTGAATGATGAACTATAATCTTAAAAATTACGGAAGTTATTGACAAAGTTCAGATATTAACCTTTTTTTCCTTTGCCAGGATAGAATATTTACAGCTGAAGACTTATCTCCCTTCAGACTGCCACCTCTGCCAACAGTGATTTAATCTGCCCTTTGATAACAGCATTAATATATTGACATTTTAAATCTAGGAGGAAAAGAACTACTGAGTTGATTTACAAAGATGGCACATCAATAAGAAAAATGAATATCCCTGATCTTCCTCCCCTCCTAGTCTCTCCATCCTCCTCTTCACATTTTTCTTCAGATGCAGGTAAGTATAATGGCCAGATATTCCCTGACCTGGGACTTTTTCTGCGACCCTGCCCCAAGCTAGATCAAACCAAATTTATAGGGGGACAAAATGTTCTCTACCAGTGGCCCTTACAGTCCACCTTGAAGCCTTCCCTTAAGGAGTACCCCTTGTCTTAGAGATTTTTCTTTCATTCTCTAACCAAACTTTCATTTTTCTGGCTTTAAAGCATTCTCCTCAACCGCCACCATGGAAAAGTTTGACATACTGATATACAAAATGTAATAGTAACTGAGCCAATCCCCTTCAAGAGAGCAGCAGTGGTAACTGTTAATTACCGAGGGCCTAATACACACTAGGTACACTGAGCTAGGTACCCTATCACAGAATCTCGTTTAATGCTTTAAAAGAGTGTAGGTAGGTACTGCAATGCAGAGACTATTCATTCTTTTCACAGTTGAAGAAGCTGAGCCTCAGAGAGATGAGGAGACCACTCAAGATCCAATGCTACTGCTGGAATTCCAACCCAGGTAAATCTGACCCCAAAATATAAGCTCTTTTTATTGTATTTTAACAGAAAACAATGGTTTTACTAAATATTCTTGGATTTCTAATCACTGAAATTAGAAGACCATAGGAGACCATTTAAAGAGGCTTTTTCTTGCCCTTTTGGGTTTTTTTGTTTTGTTGTGTTTTGTTTGGGGTGTTTGGGGGGGAGGGGGAGGGGAGGGCCTTAAGTATCAAGTACACTACCGGAGGTCAGGTACACTACCTGTGGTCAGAGGTCAGGTCTTCCTAAACCCAACAGACCAGATATCAGAACGAAATGTGAGGGCAACAATTTCTTCTTTTTCTCTGAGTTGTAAAAGATTTTTTTTTTCCAAAAATCACTTACAGAAGTTAAATGATGGCATTCATGAATAAGACATTTATATGTTAGCAGTTAGCAAAAGCAGAACCTCAAAACAGTGCACAGGCGACCTTGCTTCACTTCCCCAGGGACTATCTCACACTCATCTCTGCTCTCTAGGTAGTCAATGCACCTGAGTTGTCAGACAGACCCTGGTGCGGGCTGTGACCTCTAATTACCAGATAGGGCTCTTTCACTACAAAGGCTTTCATGTTGAGTATCATTTGTTTCAAGAAAGCATCTGAGAAGGAATTCTCAGATCCAAGCAGATATTTATTATGCAAACATTTTAATACATTTACAATCTCAGTGAAAAATGTTATATTCTATCCTGAGATCACTATGAAGACACAACAACCAACAAAAAGGACTGTTATAAGACTATTTCCAGCAATATCTTCCTTGTTTTCAATTACAAGATGGGAAGAAAAAGAATACACATGAAAATGCATGTTTGGGAAATTAGAGATATATTTGAATACTTTCGTCTCAAGGACAATCTGACCTAGAATGAACGGTATGTAAAGATCGGCCTCAGGAAGAACACCAATCAGGAAGAGGTATAATGGCTGTTGTTGCTGAGAAGTCACTATGTCCTGGCCACTGTGACAAATGCCTTGCATAATTTACCTCTTTCCAACTTCACAACTACCCTATGAAACAGGTAGTAATAGTCTCATTTGACAGGTGAGGAACCCAAAGCTCAAAGAAGTCCAGTCTCTGGACTAGGTACACATAAATGATAGAACTCAGATCCAACTTTCTACAATAGTCAATGCACTCAACTTCGATCAATCATTCATTTACCACTTCCATGAATTTTCCTGTATCATCACCTGAAAAGTATCAACTGTACAGTATATATAGAGAGATTTCAATATAATTTGATATAAAATATATATTACATGTATTATATATTGTATAATTATTAATTATATATGCAATTAATTGTGTACATATGTTAAGTAACATAATTAAGTATATTAATATATAAATATATGATATAAACAAAATAATTATGTTATTACATTTAGCTAACCATTATTGCCTCCAGAAAGCTCTTTTTCTTTGTCTTAAAGAGAAAACAAGTATTAGAGAAGTGTTAAAGACCAAATTGAAACAATCTTTTACACATTCTGAAGAATTGAAAGAGAACAGAAGAGAGAATCACTTTCTAACTATGTGAATTTTTGTTGTCTAATGTTGTATTCTTGCACCTGAAGTGGTCACTCCAAACACCACTGATAGGTGGGAAACATGGCATTATGATGAGCGCTTAAGAGCAAGTCAGACACACTGAGAATTAACGGCAGGGAAAGGAGAGGGAACAAACTCTTCCAGATCTAAACTAGTATGCAGTGATCCATAATGGAAGCATTCTACGTATTTAGCAGAGACAGAACAGCATGATTTGGGATAATCACGGTACACTCCAAGAAAATAGGTGGGGTTTGAGCTGAAGGTTTTAGGACATAAAAGAAGAAAAGAGGGAGAGTGCCTTCCACACAAGGCAAAGCATGAGTGAAATTAAAGAAAAGAGAATAGTCACAAGACTCTAAGAGAAAACCTGCCTTACGAGATCAGAAGAGACTGGTGTGGCATATTGGAGAGAAGAAACGGATAGGATCACTAATACACTATTAGATTATAGAGAATATTATGATCAAGATTTAAATGTGACATGGCAGCTTTTAGAAAGCCAATGAGATTTATTAGCACACTGGACTTTAGAAAACTTCTTCCACTTAATCCTCACAATTGCCCTGTGGGGAAGGCATGAATATCAAGATTTTATATACAGGCATACACTGTTTTATTGTGCTTTGTTTTATAGTGCTTCACAGATATTGTGTTTTTTACCAATTGAAGGTTTGTGACAACCCTGCGTTTAGCAAGTTTATCGATGCCCTTTTTCCAACAGCATTTGTTCACTTCATGTCTCTGTGTCACATTTTGGTAATTCTTGCAATATTTCAAACTTTTTGTTATTACTATATTTATTATGGTGATCTGTGGTTAGTGATCTTTGATGTTACTACTACAATTTACTGAAGCCTCAGATGATGGTTAGCATGTTTCAGCAATAATATATTTTTTTAATTAAGGTATGTATTCAATACATTGTTTGTTTTTTAAACAATGCTATTGCACACTTAATAGTCTATAGTATAGTGTAAACATAACTTTTACGTGCACTGGGACACCAAAGAAATTCATGTGAGTTTCTTTATTGCAATATTCACTTTATTGCAGTGGTCTAGAACTGAATCTCTAATATCTCAAGGTGTGCCTGTACAAAAAATCAGTGTGGCAAATGGAATAGCAGGCCCCAAAGATGTCCACATCCTAATCCCTGTAATTTGTGATTATTTTACATTACATGGCAACATACTTTGTAATTATATTTACCATGCAAATGTAATTAAGGTTATAGACCTCAAAATAGAGAGATTATCCTGGATTATCCAGGCAAGCCCAATCTAATCATCTGAGCCCTTAAAAGCAGGCAATTTTCTCTGATTAGAAGGAGAAAAGTCGTGGCAGAAGAGGAAGTCAAAGAGATTACAAGCCTGAGAAAGATGTGATGCACCACTGCTAGCTTTGAGGTGTAGGGGTTGATATGCAAGGACCACAGAGAACCCTCTAGGAGTTTAAGGGCACACCCAGCTGACAGCCAACAAGGAAACAGGACCTCAGTCTTACAACCACAAGGAACAAGATTCTGCCAACAACCTGAATGAGCTTGGAACCTGATTCTTCCCAGAACCTGCCATAAGAGTCCAGCCAGCACTTTGATTTTAAACTTGTTAGACCTGGAGCAGAGAAACCAGATGAGCTGTTGGAACCAGTCCCTACCTACAAAACTGTGAGATAATAAATCTGTATTGTTTTAAGCCACTAAATGTTTGCTGTTTGTTACAGCAGCGATAGGAACCTAATACATTTAGGTTGCACAACTTGCCCAAGGTCACAGCGTTGATGAAGGACCGAACTATAACTCAAACTAGGGTACATCAAACTCCAAAATCATCTCTTTAACTGTTATGCTATCACATTTCTAGCTGAACAAAATCACAAAAGCAATATTTAAGACAACAGAAGCCAATTTGCCATTGTGTGTGGAGCTGTTTGGAAAAGGAGGAGCCATGTGAGAAGGACTCAAACTGACATATTCCACTCCTCAGAACAAGAGCCTTGTCTCTTCTCTCTTTTGTGTGTTCCCTTAGTAAGTAATGAAACATCAAAAAAGTGAGCTTTTTCTAACATTCGACTTCTTAGGGGAATTTTGAAAATTATAAACTTAATTTTAGAGTGTTGGAGTTCACTTGAGCTTCTAGAAGGAACGATGATACTTGCTAATTTTCACTTCAAGAGCAGGCAGATGTGGAAAAGTTGAGAGCTATTATCCTCAGAATAAAAATGAAATCTATCATGTAGAGTTAACAGTAATAGCAGTGGCTAAATCAAAACTCACAAATGACAGTAATATGACTTTAAAAAATGTTAAACCCATGAATGCTTTATCATTGAGAAATTAGTTCAAATATATCTAATACAATTTACAATCATTCTATGAAATAGAAAGTATTATCCCAGGTTTGCTACTGAGAGAAAAAAAAGAGAGAAGGAGAGACTCAAAACTGTTAAGTGGCTTGTCCAAAGTCACAGTTAGCACATAACCAACGTAAGACTTAAATCAAGGTTCCTAACCTCTATAGACTCCATACGATTTCTATGGCGTCAACCTATAGCACTGAGGAAAAGAAAATATGATTTTTAAGTGACTTCACAGAGTTGTCTTCAAAATGAACTGAAACTTTATAAGGCCACAGGTTGTGTAAAGATAAACCTGTCGTCAATATGCAACATGAACTTGGTCCCAGCTGGCCTCATTCATTGTGCACCAACAGGGTGAGACCCTATGGGGGCAGCCCTTCATTTTTCAGTGTGACCCAAAAATCCAGGATCACAAAATAATTTTAGTTTTAGTATCCAATTCTCATTTAAAAAATTCCTAAACATATGTGCATCTTAAGAGTGAAACATTATGTTAGTGAATAAGAATAGTAGGAAAAGAAGGAGGAGGAACTGGGGGTGGCTTTCTTTTTTAAAATCCTGGTCCTCCTCCAACCTTGCATTCGTCTGAACAGAGCCAGCACCTCCTCGGGGACCGTGGCTCTGAAGTGGATGGCAGACACACATGTCCAACTAAAATCATTGGGAGCAGCTGTTCCGCCAACTGTGTTTATCCTTTCCTGGGGCTCCTTGCTCAGAGTAAGAAATGGTGTGGACAGATGAAAAAATGCTGCCCTGGCACTACTGAAATGTGCTGAATTGCACTAGATAAAAAGTAGCTAAACTGTTGGAGTCAACTCACCAGAGAAAATACAACTCTCAGCCCTGGAAAATGGAAAGCAGTGTGAAAGCCAGGCAAGAGAAACTCTCCTGGCCAAACAGTGACAATTGATACATACGTTCTGTGGACGTTTGCTAAACAGAAATGGAATAATTTTCTGTTCATACTGTTGCTATCTCAGCATCTGATGTACAGGAAGAGAACTACAGTGATGGAGATTTCTAGAAAACAGAATTGGGTAGGATGCATTGTTAACAGGGTAGACTACAGAGCAGGGTCACAGCCCGGAGGAGGAAAGGGTAAATCAAAAAGAATAATTCCAGGGCCTCCCTGGTGGCGCAGTGGTTGAGAGTCCGCCTGCCGATGCAGGGGATACGGGTTCGTGCCCCAGTCTGGGAGGATCCCATATGCCGCGGAGCGGCTGGGCCCGTGAGCCATGGCCGCTGGGCCTGCGCGTCCGGAGCCTGTGCTCCGCAACGGGAGAGGCCACAACAGTGAGAGGCCCGCATACCGCAAAAAAAAAAAAAAAAAAAAAAAAGAAGAATTCCAAGCTTGTCAGCCTATCCTGGGCCATCCAACCTTTCCTATTCTTTCCTGTGAATGGCTCCCTACATAAGCTGTGTTCAAACTTTTTGTCTCAGGCTACATTTATTTATTTTTTTTTTTTTTAATTTTTTTATTTTTTTTTATTTTACAAATTTAATCAGTTATACATATACATATGTTCCCATATCCCCTCCCTTTTGCGTCTCCCTCCCACCCTCCCTATCCCACCCCTCCAGGCGGTCACAAAGAACCGAGCTGATCTCCCTGTGCTATGCGGCTGCTTCCCACTAGCTATCTACCTTACATTTGGTAGTGTATATATGTCCATGCCGCTCTTTCACTTTGTCACAGCTTACCCTTCCCCCTCCCCATATCCTCAAGTCCATTCTCTAGTAGGTCTGTGTCTTTATTCCTGTCTTACCCCTAGGTTCTTCATGACATTTTTTTTTCTTAAATTCCATATATATGTGTCAGCATACAGTATTTGTCTTTCTCTTTCTGACTTACTTCACTCTGTATGACAGACTCTAGGTCCATCCACCTCATTACAAATAGCTCAATTTCATTTCTTTTTATGGCTGAGTAATATTCCATTGTATATATGTGCCACATCTTCTTTATCCATTCATCCGATGATGGACACTTAGGTTGTTTCCATCTCCGGGCTATTGTAAATAGGGCTGCTATGAACATTTTGGTACATGTCTCTTTTTGAATTATGGTTTTCTCAGGGTATATGCCCAGTAGTGGGATTGCTGGGTCATATGGTAGTTCTATTTGTAGTTTTTTAAGGAACCTCCAAACTGTTCTCCATAGTGGCTGTACCAATTCACATTCCCACCAGCAGTGCAAGAGTGTTCGCTTTTTTCCACACCCTCTCCAGCATTTATTGTTTCTAGATTTTTTGATGATGGCCATTCTGACTGGTGTGAGATGATATCTCATTGTAGTTTTGATTTGCATTTCTCTAATGAGTAAAGATGTTGAGCATCCTTTCATGTGTTTGTTGGCTGTCTGTATATCTTCTGTGGAGAAATGTCTATTTAGGTCTTCTGCCCATTTTTGGATTGGGTTGTTTGTTTTTTTGCTATTGAGCTGCATGAGCTGCTTATAAATTTTGGAGATTAATCCTTTGTCAGTTGCTTCATTTGCAAATATTTTCTCCCATTCTGAGGGTTGTCTTTTGGTCTTGTTTATGGTTTCCTTTGCTGTGCAAAAGCTTTGAAGTTTCATTAGGTCCCATGTGTTTATTTTTGTCTTTATTTCCATTTCTCTAGGAGGTGGGTCAAAAAGGATCTTGCTGTGATTTATGTCATAGAGTGTTCTGCCTATGTTTTCCTCTAGGAGTTTGATAGTGTCTGGCCTTACATTTAGGTCTTTAATCCATTTTGAGCTAATTTTTGTGTATGGTGTTAGGGAGTGATCTAATCTCATACTTTTACATGTCCCTGTCCAGTTTTCCCAGCACCACTTATTGAAGAGACTGTCCTTTCTCCACTGTACATTCCTGCCTCCTTTATCAAAGATAAGGTGACCATATGTCCGTGGGTTTATCTCTGGGCTTTCTATCCTGTTCCATTGATCTATCTTTCTGTTTTTGTGCCAGTACCATACTCTCTTGATTACTGTAGCTTTGTAGTATAGTCTGAAGTCAGGGAGCCTGATTCCTCCAGCTCCATTTTTCGTTCTCAAGATTGCTTTGGCTATTCGGGGTCTTTTGTGTTTCCATACAAATTGTGAAATTTTTTGTTCTAGTTCTGTGAAAAATGCCATTGGTAGTTTGATAGGTATTGCATTGAATCTGTAGATTGCTTTGGGTAGTAGAGTCATTTTCACAATGTTGATTCTTCCAATCCAAGAACATGGTACATCTCTCCATCTATTTGTATCATCTTTAATTTCTTTCATCAGTGTCTTATAATTTTCTGCATACAGGTCTTTTGTCTCCTTAGGTAGGTTTATTCCTAGATATTTTATTCTTTTTGTTGCAATGGTAAATGGGAGTGTTTCCTTGATTTCACTTTCAGATTTTTCATCATTAGTATATAGGAATGCCAGAGATTTCTGTGCATTAATTTTGTATCCTGCAACTTTACCAAATTCATTGATTAGCTCTAGTAGTTTTCTGGTAGCATCTTTAGGATTCTCTATGTATAGTATCATGTCATCTGCAAACAGTGACAGCTTTACTTCTTCTTTTCCCATTTGGATTCCTTTTATTTCCTTTTCTTCTCTGATTGCTGTGGCTAAAACTTCCAAAACTATGTTGAATAAGAGTGGTGAGAGTGGGCAACCTTGTCTTGTTCCTGATCTTAGTGGAAATGGTTTCAGTTTTTCACCATTGAGGACGATGCTGGCTGTGGGTTTGTCATATATGGCCTTTATTATGTTGAGGAAAGTTCCCTCTATGCCTACTTTCTGCAGGGTTTTTATCATAAATGGGTGTTGAATTTTGTCAAAAGCTTTCTCTGCATCTATTGAGATGATCATATGGTTTTTCTCCGTCAACTTGTTAATATGGTGTATCACATTGATTGATTTGCGTATATTGAAGAATCCTTGCATTCCTGGAATAAACCCCACTTGATCATGGTGTATGATCCTTTTAATGTGCTGTTGGATTCTGTTTGCTAGTATTTTGTTGAGGATTTTTGCATCTATGTTCATCAGTGATATTGGCCTGTAGTTTTCTTTCTTTGTGACATCCTTGTCTGGTTTTGGTATCAAGGTGATGGTGGCCTCGTAGAATGAGTTTGGGAGTGTTCCTCCCTCTGCTATATTTTGGAAGAGTTTGAGAAGGATAGGTGTTAGCTCTTCTCTAAATGCTTGATAGAATTCGCCTGTGAAGCCATCTGGTCCTGGGCTTTTGTTTGTTGGAAGATTTTTAATCACAGTTTCAATTTCAGTGCTTGTGATTGGTCTGTTCATATTTTCTATTTCTTCCTGATTCAGTCTTGGCAGGTTGTGCATTTCTAAGAATTTGTCCATTTCTTCCAGGTTGTCCATTTTATTGGCATAGAGTTGCTTATAGTAATCTCTCATGATCTTTTGTATTTCTGCAGTGTCAGTTGTTACTTCTCCTTTTTCATTTCTAATTCTATTGATTTGAGTCTTCTCCCTTTTTTTCTTGATGAGTCTGGCTAATGGTTTATCAATTTTGTTTATCTTCTCAAAGAACCAGCTTTTAGTTTTATTGATCTTTGCTATCGTTTCCTTCATTTCTTTTTCATTTATTTCTGATCTGATTTTTATGATTTCTTTCCTTCTGCTAACTTTGGGATGTTTTTGTTCTTCTTTCTCTAATTGCTTTAGGTGCAAGGTTAGGTTGTTTATTCGAGATATTTCCTGTTTCTTAAGGTTGGATTGTATTGCCATAAACTTCCCTCTTAGAACTGCTTTTGCTGCATCCCATAGGTTTTGGGTCGTCGTGTCTCCATTGTCATTTGTTTCTAGGTATTTTTTAATTTCCTCTTTGATTTCTTCAGTGATCACTTCGTTATTAAGTAGTGTATTGTTTAGCCTCCATGTGTTTGTATGTTTTACAGCTCTTTTCCTGTAATTGATATCTAGTCTCATAGCATTGTGGTCGGAAAAGATACTTGATACAATTTCAATTTTCTTAAATTTACCAAGGCTTGATTTGTGACCCAAGATATGATCTATCCTGGAGAATGTTCCATGAGCACTTGAGAAAAATGTGTATTCTGTTGTTTTTGGATGGAATGTCCTATAAATATCAATTAAGTCCATCTTGTTTAATGTATCATTTAAAGCTTGTGTTTCCTTATTTATTTTCATTTTGGATGACCTGTCCATTGGTGAAAGTGGGGTGTTAAAGTCCCCTACTATGATTGTGTTACTGTCGATTTCTCCTTTTATGGCTGTTAATATTTCCCTTATGTATTGAGGTGCTCCTATGTTTGGTGCATAAATATTTACAATTGTTATATCTTCTTCTTGGATTGATCCCTTGATCATTATGTAGTGTCCTTCTTTGTCTCTTCTAGTAGTCTTTATTTTAAAGTCTATTTTGTCTGATATGAGAATTGCTACTCCAGCTTTCTTTTGGTTTCCATTTGCATGGAATATCTTTTTCCATCCCCTTACTTTCAGTCTGTATGTATCTCTAGGTCTGAAGTGGGTCTCTTGTAGACAGCATATATATGGGTCTTGTTTTTGTATCCATTCAGCCAGTCTGTGTCTTTTGGTGGGAGCATTTAGTCCATTTACATTTAAGGTAATTATTGATATGTATGTTCCTATTCCCATTTTCTTAATTGTTTTGGGTTCGTTATTGTAGTTCTTTTCCTTCTGTTGTGTTTCTTGCCTAGAGAAGTTCCTTTAGCATTTGTTGTAAAGCTGGTTTGGTGGTGCTGAACTCTCTCAGCTTTTGCTTGTCTGTAAAGGTTTTAATTTCTCCATCAAATCTGAATGAGATCCTTGCTGGGTAGAGTAATCTTGGTTGCAGGTTTTTCTCCTTCATCACTTTAAGTATGTCCTGCCACTCCCTTCTGGCTTGTAGAGTTTCTGCTGAGAGATCAGCTGTTATCCTGATGGGGATTCCCTTGTGTGTTATTTGTTGTTTTTGCCTTGCTGCTTTTAATATGATTTCTTTGTGTTTAATTTTTGACAGTTTGATTAATATGTGTCTTGGTGTATTTCTCCTTGGATTTATTCTGTATGGGACTCTCTGTGCCTCCTGGACTTGATTAACTATTTCCTTTCCCATATTAGGGAAGTTTTCAACTATAATCTCTTCAAATATTTTCTCAGTCCCTTTCTTTTTCTCTTCTTCTTCTGGAACCCCTATAATTCGAATGTTGGTGCGTTTAATGTTGTCCCAGAGGTCTCTGAGACTGTCCTCTGTTCTTTTCATTCTTTTTTCTTTATTTTGCTGTGCAGCAGTTATTTCCACTATTTTATCTTCCACCTCACTTATCCGTTCTTCTGCCTCAGTTATTCTGCTATTGATCCCATCTAGAGTATTTTTTATTTCATTTATTGTGTTTTTAATCGATGCTTGATTCGTCTTTAGTTCTTCTAGGTCCTTGTTAACTGTTTCTTGCATTTTGTCTATTCTATTTCCAAGATTTTGGATCATCTTTACCATCATTATTCTGAATTCTTTTTCAGATAGACTGCCTATTACCTCTTCATTTGTTAGGTCTGGTGGGTTTTTATCTTGCTCCTTCTCCTGCTGTGTGTTTTTCTGTCTTCTCATTTTGCTTATGTTACTGTGTTTGGGGTCTCCTCTTTGCAGGCTGCAGGTTCGTAGTTCCCGTTGTTTTTGGTGTCTGTCCCCAGTGGCTAAGGTTGGTTTAGTGGGTTGTGTAGGCTTCTTGGTGGAGGGGACTACTGCCTGTGTTCTGGTGGATGAGGCTGGATCTTGTCTTTCTGGTGGGCAGGTCCACGTCTGGTGGTGTGTTTTGGGGTGTTTGCGGACTTTTTATGATTTGAGGCAGCCTCTCTGCTAATGGGTGGTGTTGTGTTCCTGTCTTGCTAGTTGTTTGGCATAGGGTGTCCAGCACTGTAGCTTGCTGGTCGTTGAGTGAAGCTGGGTGCTGGTGTTGAGATGGAGATCTCTGGAAGATTTTCGCCGTTTGATATTATGTGGAGCTGGGAGGTCTCTTGTGGACCAGTGTCCTGAAGTTCGCTCTCCCACCTCAGAGGCACAGCACTGACTCCTGGCTCCTCAATTTGGGATGATTTGTTGTCTATTCATGTATTCCACAGATGCAGGGTACATGAAGTTGATTGTGGAGCTTTAATCCGCTGCTTCTGAGGCTGCTGGGAGAGGTTTCCCTTTCTCTTCTTTGTTCTCACAGCTCCTGGGTCTCAGCTTTGGATTTGGCCCCGCCTCTGCATGTAGGTCGCCGGAGGGCGTCTGTTCTTCGCTCAGACAGGACAGGGTTAAAGGAGCAGCCTCTTCGGGGACTCTGGCTCACTCAGGCCCAGCGGGAGGGAGGGGCACAGAGTGCGGGGCGAGCCTGCAGCGGCAGAGGCCGGCGTGACGCTGCACCAGCCCGAGGCGCGCCGTGCGTTCTCCCAGGGAAGCCGCCCCTGGATCCCGGGACCCCGGCAGTGGCAGGCTGCACCGGCTCCCGGAAGGGCGGTGTGGACAGTGACCTGCGCTCGCACACAGGCTTCTTGGCGGCGGCAGCAGCAGCCCCAGCGTCCCACGCCCGTCCCTGGGCTCCGCGCTTTCAGCCGCGACTCGCGCCCGTCTCTGGAGCTCCTTTACGCGGCGCTCTTAATCCCCTCTCCTCGTGCACCAGGAAACCAAGATGGAAGAAAAAGTCTCCTGCCTCTTCGGCAGCTCCAGAGTTTTCCCGGACTCCCTCCCGGCTAGCTGTGGCGCCTTAGCCCCCTTCAGGCTGAGTTCTCACCGCCAGTCCCAGTCCTCTCCCTGCGCTCTGACCGAAGCCCGAGCCTCAGCTCCAGCGCCGCCCGCCCTGGCGGGGGAGCAGACAAGCCTCTCGGGCTGGTGAGTGCCGCTCGGCACCGCTCCTCTGTGCGGGAATCTCTCCGCTTTGCCCTACCCAGGTATGTGGGGAGTTTCTTGCCTTTTGGGAGGTCTGGGGTCTTCTGCCAGCGTTCAGTAGGTGTTCTGTAGGAGTTGTTGCACGTGTAGCTGTATTTCTGGTGTATCTGTGGGGAGGAAGGTGATCTCCGCGTCTTACTCTTCCGCCATCTTACCCGGAAGTCGTCAGGCTACATTTAAACTCTCAAAAATTATTGAGGACCTGAAAAGAGCTTCAGTTTATGTGGGTTATATCAGTTTACATTTAACATTAGAAATTATAGCATTTTAATATATTTAGTTATTAATTCATTTAAAAATAACAACACTAAACTCATATGTTAAAAAAGTATATTTAAGCAAAAATCATTATGTTATTTTCCTAAACAAAAAATAGCAAGAAGAGGGCTTCCCTGGTGGTGCAGTGGTTGAGAGTCCGCCTGCCGATGCAGGGGACGCGGGTTCGTGCCCCAGTCCGGGAAGATCCCACATGCTGCGGAGCGGCTGGGCCCATGAGCCATGGCCACTGAGCCTGCGTGTCCGGAGCCTGTGCTCCGCAACAGGAGAGGCCACAACAGTGAGAGGCCCGCGTATAGCAAAAAAAAAAAAAAAAAAAAAAAAGCAAGAAGAGTGGCAATAATTTACATTTTTGCAAATCTCTTTAATATTTAGCATAATAGAAGATAGCAGGATTCTAATATCTGCTTCTATATTCAGTCTGTTACAGTATCATATGTCATGTGGCCTCTGGAAAGCTCCACTGTATACTCATGAGATAATAAGAGTCATAACTACAAATAATGTCTTAGCATTATTATAATAATAGTTTTGACCTCATGGACTCCTAAAAGAGCTGTTGGAACCCCCAGGTGTTCCATGCTTTGAGAACCACTGTCTTATACTTTACCTTTATTCTGATTCTGGAATCAGAAATTTCATAACTCATGAGTCCCTTCTGGACCTGAAAAGTCACTTGTGCAATGTTAGAGTTCCAGAAAATTACAGCTAGAAAGAGCCTGGTAATCTAGTCCAGCTTTTTCATTCATTAAATAAATTATTTTTCCACCACGTGCCATGCACTGTTCTAGCACTAGAAAAACAGCAATGAATAAAACAGAGAGTTAAGGAACTTTTGAGACAGAGGGAATCTGAAAATAAATAAACAACAAGAAGAAAAAAAAAGATAATCTCAGATAGTAACAAGTGCTTTAACTGTAACAAAAAGTCAAGGTAATCAAGTTTGGGGTTCGAGTTGTCAAGTTTGGGGTTCGAGTTGTCCAGAGAGGTTTTATGACTTGCTCAAGGTCATGCATAGTTCATTAGTAAGAATCAAGAACAGAACATAGTGCACAAAAATGTAAAGTTGATAATTATTTGGGATATTGGGCAGTGCAGATGGCTTTTCTAATCATTACAAAATTATTGAAGTAATTGTTATTGATGTTTTGCTCTAAATTGTGTCACTTGACTTTTCTCAAAGGACCTGGTCACCAGGTAGTTGACCCACACTTCATTTAAGTTGCACCAAATCTTCTGTAAAGATGAAAACCAGGATAGAAATAAATACTTTAAATCTTGAATATTATATTTGAATCATGTCAGAGAATAAAGGTCATATAACATAGACCGATATGCCCATAAAATCACCCCCAGAAAACAGAGTTTGCTATAGACATAATTGGCCCAAAATTTATCTTGGGTATATCCCACAGTTACTTCCTTTTTGAATAATCCCATCTCCCCCAGCAACCCCAGGTCCCACCCTGACCACTCTTTTTGTATGTGCATTCTTTAATCTTTTACGATAGTACAACACTCATACAGAAAATTGCACAGTTAGCTCAATGAATTTTCCCAAACCAAACACTCCCATACAATGAGCACTTAGATTGTGAAGCAGAATCCTATTACCCCAGAAGCTCCTTTTGTACTTTCTTCCAGAAAATACAACTCACCAATGGTAAACAGTATTCTGGCTTCTAACAACATAGATTGCTCTTTTGCACTTTGTATAAATGGAATCATATAGCATGAACTCTTTTGTGTCCGGCTTCTTGAGTTCAACATTTTGTTAGTGACATTCATTTACATTGTTGCATGATTGTTGATCATTTATTTTCATTTTTATAAACACACATCTCATTGTGTGAATATGCTACAATTTATTCATCCAAATGGACATGTGGATAGCTTCCAGCTTGGGGTTATTATGACTTGCCCTGCTATGGACACTCTAATTCATGTCTTTTAGTAAACATATGTATTTTATATATATTTGTTAACTATCTATGTTTACTAAAATATATTAATATATTTCCAAAATTTGGGTCATAACATATACTTATGTTCATCCTTAGTAAATACTGTCAAACAGTTTCCAAAATGGTTACTTCAATTTATACTTTCACCAGCAGACTATGAGACTTCCTGAAAATCTCTTCTTTTTCCATTAAAATTGGAGGAGCTTGTCTACTATTTTCTCAGGGCCATATTCTCTACCACTGAATGTCACAAGCAACTCAATGGTTAGTTTCTAATGACTATGATACCCACCATTCTAGGAGTACTGATATCCTAATATGAAGTTACTGGATTCATCATGTCTTAACCAAAAAGTTTCTTAAATAACAAGATGTCAAATATTAATTAACAAGCCAGTAGTAAAAGAAGGGCTTAAAGTTCTAGTTCCCAAATCATACGGTCAGATCTCCTATTACTCTGCAACAAATGTAAGCATGGTTCAGATACTCTGAATCAGGACACAGCCACTGCACCACAGCTACTCAGTCTGGCCTGGAGCCTGGTGCTCAGGTAGTTCTCAGCCCAACAGCACTCACATCACCTGAGCACATGCTAACAATCAATACAGGATCTCAGCATGCCTCCCCAGACCCACTGAATCAGAATCTTCGTTTAGCAAGATCCTCATTATAATGTGAGAAGCACAGCTGGAAAACTGCACTAAAAGGCGGAGCCTCAGATGCCAAATTTCACTGATTATGAGTCAGTAGAGCTTGTGCGGGCAGTTCACAGCCGAGGTACATAGGCCTACAGAAGTCAGTCAGCCCGTTTCTCAGACCATCTTTTCACCTTGTACTTGGACTAAGGCCTTAGTGCCCAAAGAGACAAGCCATGTTTATTGGGAGAGCAGACATGCAAACATTCTTAATATAATGTTGTTGCAGTTGTTGACAAGATTTATAGCAAATATGACAGAATTACAAAAAAAAGACAATATTAGTTCTGTTTGCAGCGACAGGAGAAGGCTTCAGAGAAATGCAGAAGTTTTGCCTGGTCTGGAATAAGTGAGAGTTACCTTGCCAGTTGGAGAAGTGGTGATCCAAATCAAGGAAAGAGAAAAGAGCCAGAAAGAGAGAAAAAACAAATATTCAGAAAAATTTCCTTTGTAGCTTTTCTCGTCTTTCCTTCCTGGGCCCTATTCCCCAACTCCATGGCTCTCGCGTTCGGTGTGGCATCAATGTGAATTCTCCTTCTCCTCCACGTCACCTCTAGATGTGCATCCCTACCTCTGCTCCTTCAGTCCTGTGAGTGCTATGTCCTGAACTGCCGCTGCACAGGCTGTGCACACGTCAAGCCAAGTCTTACTCTTGATACTAAAAGAATACTGATTACAGAAATTACACTATTGAATACTCCTCAAGAAATACTCTCTTCCTTTTGTTTCTGTGATACTCTACAATCATCTGATTCCTTTCCCACAATGTGCAAAAATGACTTTTCCGGCCCTTTAACCTTCTTCCACTGAATGACAGCCAGCATACTCAAGATTCCCAAAGCCTCAGTCTTCAGCACAATTTAAAAAAACCACTTTTTTCACTTTTTTTCTGAAATAATATCCAGTGGTATTGACTAAATTGAATCCCAAAACTCCCTGTTTGTTCTTTTGTGCTCTCTCAATCATCCGTTCTGTATCATCAGATGCATACAGGACTTTTATTTGCCTCAAATCCTTATTATAAATAACTCATCAGACACACACACTCCTGCACTATCTAAAAAGTTCCCCAAAACAATGCCCCTACCTTTCAAAATCTTGGAATTACCACCAACTCATTCTTCTACTTCAGTTCCATATCAATCATCCCGTTTCTTTTTTATCTCTGATATGTCTTCATCTTCCTTTGTAACCTCACCAACTGGCAAACAAGGTCATGTACACTTCTAGGAGTATATGCTTAGCTATGGGGGGCCAGCAGCAGGCGCCTTGTAGTGGCAGGGGCCAGCTGATCACACAGGTAGTGGTGGGAGCCAGGAAAGGCAACAAGTGCCAGAACCAACTGAATGCCCACTGGTAGCTATGGGGACCCTGGCTGTCAGTTTGCACTACCGTGGCTACTGGGTCTCCCTTTGGGAACATGGCAGTGGAGGTCCGTGACGGGGCTCAGGTCGGGGGCATGCAGGTGCACAGGAAAGGCTAGCTACAGGTGAGCACAGTGGTGCAAGCCAGCGACAGAAGACATGGCCTCATCTGGGCCCATGAGCAGGGTGGGGGCCCTGGCTGTGAACACGATCTCCCACGACAGTCTCCTCTAAGCCTGTGCGTGGCACTGGAGGCTGGTGGGGGTGCTGGGCCAGGGGATACAGGTGGACAACCAGAGGGGTTCACCCTGAGCGCACACATGCTGATGAAGTCAGCTATGGAGGTCTAGGCTGTCTTCTTGCACTTGCACAGCCACAGAGACCTGAGCTGGCTGCTTCTGTGGTTCCTGGGCCCCAGCAGGAGTCACGTGGGAGGACATGGGGAGGCACTCGGGCAACTGACATCAGCCAATGTGAATGCCTGCCGAGTGAAGGCTGGTGAAGTCTGCAGCAGGTCCCTGCTGGCTGTGCTGGCCCTTGGTTTCTCCAGTGTCAAAAGCTGCCGGGCTCGTCTGCAGAGCAGGTCACTGGGAACTGAGGTCACGCTTGCTGTGTGGCTGATACTGGTAGCTCCTGCTCTTCTTCCTTGTTCTTAGCTATCTCTGCAAGTCTCAATGTGGCCAGTCTCTGGGTGGCGTGAAAATGAAGCAGATCCTTCCTGCAGTGCGCTGAAAGGTTGGGGAGGCTGCTGGCTTACCCTGCTCTTTCTCTCCCGGAGAGGGGAACTCCTTCTAGCTAGAGAGTTCCTTTTCGGCACCGATCAGTGCTGGCTTGGGGAATGGGATGATGCAGGCGAGATGAAACTGTTCTTCCTTCCCTTTTAGTGTGGTTATTCTCAGTTCTTTTTTGGTCCCAATGTGTTGCTGACGCTTCTTAAGTGGACTCCAAAGCTCTCCCAGAGCTGCTTTTATTCGTGGCTAGATGTCTAATTGTTGATCTTTTGTGGCATGACCGAGGCTAGCGTCTTCTACTCTGCCACTTAAATTACTCATCAAGACACTAATTTTGACATTTTTAAATTCTCCATCTGAGCTATAAAAATCTCCCTACACATACTGTCTTCTGTCTTAGGGGAGTTTGAGACATTCAACCATTTTTAGAAGTTTTTAGAAATTTCAGTAGCTAGCAACCCCAGTCATAAGACCTTATTAAATGTCTTCCCAGGGTAGCATATTTAAACCTTCTTAATCTTTATTTTGCTTCTGAGTTCCATATTCTGGCACACCAGTACTGCACTAGGGTTGGCTCTATCTAGTGACCCAGGGTGCACAACCTGCCATAAGCAGCCCATTTTCAGTTCTGTCTCACAGCACCTCACTAGGACTAACCTGAACTGCTCTTTACTATGACTTAGTGTTAGCCTGTGAGGTCGCCTCCCTCCCTGCACTTATTATTTATCCTAAGTAAACTTCTGGTTTTCTCTATTTTGTGCCCCCAGGGCTAACAGTCAGGACTAATACTTCTGGCTCATTCTGCTCAAGGTTTTCCCTAGCTTTGGAAAATCCCTACCCTGAATAGCATTTGCTTTTGCTACAGCTTCATCGGCAGTCTTTCAGTTTACAACGCTGGTCCCCTATTCTTTTCAGAAAGGCTAAACAGAATGTAAAAACTACGCCTTAAACTGAATACTTTCCTTCCTAACACATCTAGGGCTAGCACCCTCTGTGGTGCCTTTCTTCCTTTTATTTGAATTGGACCTCTTCCCCAGCCATTGCTTTCCTAATACAGTCTCCTCAAATCTGTTCTGTGGGATCTCCCCATAGTGGAAAAAATCAGTAATTTCTCAGAATGTCAAAGGAATCAGCTGTTCAAACGAATCTTGTCTACTGTCACACAACCTAGCCATGATGCTCGCCGAGGCCCCTGTGCTTACAGAAGGCTTCCACAACCACCACCACCCGAACTCTGTATAGGCTCAGGTCCGTGAGAACTCAATCAAGGCCCATATAAAAACAGACACCCACCTGTGAACTCAGCAGTCCTAAGCTGCAGTCACCACCCAAGGAAAATACATCATGGCCTGAGACGTTCAATCTTCTAGTCAGGCTGTAACTATAAAAGGCCAAGGATGAGACCTTCAAGATGGCAGAGGAGTAAGATGTGGAGATCACCTTCCTCCCCACAAATACATCAGAAACACATCTACATGTGGAACAACTACAGAACACCCACTGAACGCTGGTAGAAGACCTCAGAATTCCCAGAAGGCGAAAAAAGAAAAAACAAAGGCAAAAGAATAGGGACGGGACCTGCACCAGTGGGAGGGAGCTGTGAAGGAGGAAAGGTTTCCACACACTAGGAGCCCCTTCGCAGGCAGAGACGGTGGTTGGCGGAGCAGGGGAAGCTTCGGAGCCACAGAGGAGAGCGCAGCAACAGGGGTGCGGAGGGCAAAGCGGAGAGATTCCAGCACAGAGGATCGGTGCCGACCGGCACTCACCAGCCCGAGAGGCTTGTCTGCTCACCCGCTGGGGCAGGCGGGGCTGGGAGCTGAGGCTCGGGCTTCAGTCAGAGCGCAGGGAAAGGACTGGGGTTGGTGGCATGAACACAGCCTGCAGGGGGTTAGTGCGCCACGGCTAGCCGGGAGGGAGTCCAGGAAAAACTCTGGACCTGCCAAAGAGGCAAGAGACCATTGTTGTGGGGTGCGTGAGGAGAAGGGATTCAGAGCGCTGCCTAAACGAGCTCCAGAGATGGGCGTGAGCCACGGCTACCAGCAGGGACCCCAGAGACGGGCATGAGATGCTAAGGCTGCTGCTGCAGCCACCAAGAAGCCTGTGTGCGAGCACAGGTCACTATGCACACCTCCCCTCCCAGGAGCCTGTGCAGCCTGCCACTGCCAGGGTCCCGTGATCCAGGGACAACTTACCTGGGAGAACACACGGGGCCTCAGGCTGGTGCAACGTCACGCCGGCCTCTGCTGCCGGAGGCTCGCCCCACATTCCGTACCCTCCTCCCACCCCACCCCCCCCGGCCTGCGTGAGCCAGAGGCCCCTAACCAGCTGCTCCTTTAACCACATCCTGTCTGAGTGGGAACAGCCACCCTCAGGCGACCCACATGCAGAGGGAGGGCCAAATCCAAAGCTGAACACGTAATATCAAACGGCGAAAAACTCCCAGAGATCTCCATCTCAACTCCAAGACCCAGCTCCACTCAATGACCAGCAAGCTACAGTGCTGGACACCCTATGCCAAACAACTAGCAAGACAGGAACACAACCCCATCCATTAGCAGACAGGCTGCCTAAAATCATAGTAAGGCCACAGACACCTCAAAACATACCACCAGACGTGGACTTGCACAACAGAAAGACAAAATCCAGCCTCATCCACCAGAACACAGGCACTAGTCCCCTCCACCAGGAAGCCTACACAACCACTGAAAAAACCTTAGCCACTGGGGGCAGACACCAAAAACAATGGGAATTACGAACATGCAGCCTGCGAAAAGGAGACCCCAAACACAGCAAGTTAAGCAAAATGAGAAGACAGAGAAACACACAGCAGATGAAGGAGCAAGGTAAAAACCCACCAGACCAAACAAATGAAAAGGAAATAGGCAGTCTACCTGAAAAAGAATTCAGAGTAATGATAGTAAAGATGATCCAAAACCTTCGAAATAGAACAGAGAAAATACAAGAAACGTTTAACAAGGACCTAGAAGAACTAAAGAGCAAACAAACAATGATGAACAACACAATAAATAAAATTAAAAATTCTCTACAAGGAAACAATAGCAGAATAACTAAGGCAGAAGAACAGATAAGTGACCTGGAATATAAAATAGTGGAAATAACTACTACAGAGCAGAATAAAGAAAAAAGAATGAAGCGAATTGAGGACAGTCTTAGAGAACTCTGGGGCAACATTAAACACACCAACATTCGAATTATAGGGGTTCCAGAAGAAGAAAAGAAAAAGAAAGGGACTGAGAAAATATTTAAAGAGATTATAGTTGGAAACTTCCCTAATATGGGAAAGGAAATAATCAATCAAGTCCAGGAAAATCAGAGAGTCCCATACAGGATAAATCCAAGGAGAAACACGCCAAGATACATATCAATCAAACTATCAAAAATTAAATACAAAGAAAAAATATTAAAAGCAGCAAGGGAAAAACAACAAATAACATACAAGGGAATCCCCAGCTGATCTTTCAGCAGAAACCCTGCAAGCCAAAAGGGAGTGGCAGGACATATTTAAGTAATGAAAGAGAAAAAACTACAATCAAGATTACTGTACCCAGCAAAGATCTCATTCAGATTCGACAGAGAAATTAAAAGCTTTACAAACAAGCAAAAGCTAAGAAAATTCAACACCACCAAACCAGCTTTACAACAAATGCTAAAGGAACTTCTCTAGGCAGGAAACACAAGAGAAGGAAAACACCTACAACAAACCCAAAGCAATTAAGAAAATGGTAATATGAACATACATATCAATAGCTAAGTTAAATATAAATGGATTAAATGTTCCCACCAAAGGACATAGACTGGCTGAAAGGATACAAAAACAAGACCCATATATATTCTGTCTACAACAGACCCACAGCAGACCTAGGGACACATACAGACCTGAAGTGAGGGAATGGAAAAAGATATTCCATGCAAATGGAAATCAAAAGAAAGCTGGAGTAGCAATTCTCATATCAGACAAAATACACTTTAAAATAAAAGCTATTACAAGAGACAAAGAAGGACACTACATAATAATCAAGGAATCAATCCAAGAAGAAGATATAACAATTATAAATATTTATGCACCCAACATAGAAGCACCTAAATACATAAGGCAAACGTTAAAAGCCATAAAAGGGGAAATCGACAGTAACACAATAATAGTAAGGGACTTGAACACCCACTTTCACTAAAGGACAGTCAACCAAAATGAAAATAAATAAGGAAACACAAGCTTTAAATGACACATTAAACTAGATGGACTTAATTGATATTTATAGGACATTCCATCCAAAAACAACAGAATACACTTTCTTCTCATGTGCTCATGGAACATTCTCCAGGATAGATCATATCCTGGGTCAAAAATCAAGCCGTGGTAAATTTAAGAAAATTGAAATCGTATCAATTATCTTTACTGACCACAACGCTATGAGACTAGATATCAATTATGAGAAAAGAAGTGTAAAAAATACAAACACATGGAAGCTAAACAATACACTACCAAATAACCAAGAGATCACTGAAGAAATCAAAGAGGAAATCAAAAAATACCTAGAAACAAATGACAATGAAAACACCATGACCCAAAACCTATGGGATGCAGCAAAAGCAGTTCTAAGAAGGAAGTTCATAGCAATACAATCCTACCTCAGGAAACAAGAAACATCTCAAACAACCTAACCTTACATCTAAAGCAATTAGAGGCAGAAGAACAAAAAACCCCCAAAGTTAGCAGAAGGAAAGAAATCATAAAGATGAGAAGAGAAATAAATCAAAAAGAAATGAAGGAAATGATAGGAAAGGTCAATAAAACTAAAAGCTGGTTCTTTGAGAAGATGAACAAAATTGATAAACCATTAGTCAGACTCATCAAGAAAAAAAGGGAGAAGACTCAAATCAATAGAATTAGAAATGAAAAAGGAGAAGTAACAACTGACATTGCAGAAATAAAAGGATCATGAGAGATTACTACAAGCAACTTCATGTCAATAAAATGGACAACCTGGACGAAATGGACACATTCTTAGAAAAGCACAACCTTCTGACTGAACCAGTAAGACATAGTAAATATAAACAGACCAATCACAAGCACTGAAACTGAGACTGTGATTAAAAATGTGCCAACAAACAAAAGCCCAGGACCAGATGGCTTCACAGGGGAATTCTATCAAACATTTAGAGAAGAGCTAACACCTATCCTTCTCAAACTCTTCCAAAATATAGCAGAGGGAGGAACACTCCCAAACTCATTCTACGAGGCCACCATCACCCTGATACCAAAACCAGACAAAGATGTCACAAAGAAAGAAAACTACAGGCCAATATCGCTGATGAACATAGATGCAAAAATCCACAACAAAATACTAGCAAACAGAATCCAATACCACATTAAAAGGATCATACACCATGATCAAGTGGGGTTTATCCCAGAAATCCAATGATTCTTCAATATATGTAAATCAATCAATGTGATAAACCATATAAACAAATTGAAGGAGAGAAACAATATGATCATCTCAATAGATGCAGAAAAAGCTTTTGACAAAATTCAACACCCGTTTATGATAAAAACTCTCCAGAAAGTGGGAATAGAGGGAACTTACCTCAACATAATAAAGGCCATATATGGCAAACCCAAAGCCAACATCGTTCTCAATGGTGAAAAACTGAAACCATTTCCACTAAGATCAGGAACAAGACAAGGTTGCCCACTCTCACCACTATTATTCAACATAGTTTTGGAAGTTTTAGCCACAGCAGTCAGAGAAGGAAAAGAAATAAAAGGAATCCAATATGGAAAAGAAGAAGTAAAGCTGTCACTGTTTGCAGATGACATGATGCTATACATAGAGAATCCTAAAGAGGCTACCAGAAAACAAAACTACTAGAGCTAATCAATGCATTTGGTCCCTTAGCAGGATACACAATTAATGCACAGAAATCTTTTGCATTCCTATACACTAATGATGAAAAATCTGAAAGAGAAATTAAGGAAACACTCCCATTTACCACTGCAACAAAAAGAATAAAATACCTAGGAATAAACCTACCTAAGGAGGCAAAAGACCTGTATGCAGAAAATAAGACAATGATGAAAGAAATTAAAGATGATACAAACAGATGGAGAGATATACCATGTTCTGGGATTAGAAGAATCAACATTGGGAAAATGACTATACTACCCAAAGCAATCTATAGATTCAATGCAATCATTATCCAACTACCTATGGCATTTTTCACAGAACTAGAACAAAGAATTTCACGATTTGTATGGAAACACCCCGAATAGCCAAAGCAATCTTGAGAAAGAAAAACGGAGCTGGAGGAATCAGGCTCCTGAACTTCAGACTATACTACAAAGCTACAGTAATCAAGACAGTATGGTACTGGCACAAAAACAGAAATATAGATCAGTGGAACAGGATAGAAAGCCCAGAGATAAACCCATGCACATATGGTCACATTATATTTGATAAACGAGGGAAGAATATACAATGGAGAAAGGACAGCCTCTTCAATAAGTGGTGCTGGGAAAACTGGACAGCTACATGTAAAAGAATGCAATTAGAAAACTCCCTAACACCACAGACAAAAATAAACTCAAAAAGGATTAAGGACCTAAATGTTAGGCCAGACACTCTAAAACTCTTAGAAGAAAACATAAGCAGAACACTGTATGCCATAAATCACAGCAAGATCCTTTTTGACCCACCTCCTAGAGAAATGGAAATAAAAACAAAAATAAACAAATGGGACCTAATGAAACTGAAAAGCTTTTGCACAGCAAAGGAAAACATAAACAAGACAAAAAGACAACCCTCAGAATGGGAGAAAATATTTTCAAATGAAGTAACTGACAAAGGATTAATCTCCAAAATGTACAGGCAGCTCATGCAGCTCAATATCAAAAAAACAAACAACGAATCCAAAAATGGGCAGAAGACCTAAATAGACATTTTTCCAAAGAAGATATACAGATTGCCAACAAACACATGAAAGCATGCTCAACATCACTAGTCACTAGAGAGGTGCAAATCAAAATTTCAATGAGGTATCACCTCACACCAGTCAGAATGGCCATCATCAAAAAATCTACAAACAATAAATGCTGGAGAGGGTGTGGAGAAAAAGGAACCTTCTTGCAGTGTTGGTGGGAATGTAAATTGATACAGCCACTATGGAGAACAGTATGGAGGTTCCTTAAAAAACTAAAAATAGAACTACCATACGACCCAGCAATCCCACTACTAGGCATATACCCTGAGAAAACCATAATTCAAAAAGAGTCATGTACCACAATGTTCATTGCAGCTCTATTTACAATAGCCAGGACATGGAAGCAACCTAAGTGTCCATCGACAGATGAATGGATAACGAAGATATGGTACATATATACAATGGAATATTACTCAGCCATAAAAAGAAACAAAATTGAGTTATTTGTTGTGAGGTGGACGGACCTAGAGTCTGTCATACAGACTGAAGTAAGTCAGAAGGAGAAAAACAAATACCATATACTAACACATATATATGGAATCTAACAACAACAAAACAAATGGTTATGGAGAACCTAGGGGCAGGACAGGAATAAAGATGCAGACATAGAGAATGGACTTGAGGACATGCGGAGGGGGAAGGGTAAGCTGGGACGAAGTGAGAGAGTGGCATGGACTTATATATGCTACCAAATGTAAACCAGATAGCTAGTGGGAAGCAGCCTCATAACACATGGAGATCAGCTCAGTGCTTTGTGACCACCTAGAGGGGTGGGATAGGGAGGGTGGGAGGGAGATGCAAGAGGGAGGAGATATGGGAACATATGTATATGTATAGCTGATTCACTTTGCTATACAGCAGAAACTAACACAACACTGTAAAGCAATTATACTCCAATAAAGATGTTAAAAAATTAAAAACAAAAAACGGCCAAGGATGAATGCAAAACCAGCTATACTGCAAACCATCAAGATTTAAGTTCACATAGTCTGGTCCCCACAAAAATCTCAATCTTTAAGTTTTACTGTACTCCCTAAATCCCAGTCTATCTCAATTCCTAGAAGTTCCCAAAAGGTACAAACGATTGAGTTACAAGAAGGCTTAGTAAATAACAGCCCGAATTGTGAGTAAAATGAGAAATCAGACAGAAGAGGAAGGCAGCTGCAATATGTGAGAGCCCAGGGGACCTGCTTATCCCTGCCCTTCTCATTTCCCAAGGAAGTCTCAGTCTTGTATCAGCCTGCCCCAAGGGGACCCTGTCTGGGGAACAAACACATTCGTATTTGCTTCACTCTAGTCTGGGGTGGAGGGAGATACAGAGTGATGTTTGGGAAACTAAATCCACCAAATAGCAAAATGTGTGCCAATAACTGCTGCTCACCACCTACACAAATAGTTCCACCTTGGTAGGGAGGAATAAATGGTGGAACAGGAAGCCAGAAGTGCTATAGGAAACAGAGGTGTGTGAGGGAGGCGTTTATTGTATGGAATAATGAGATAATGATGAAGGTGCTGAAATATGGTCAAAGTTCAAATTCTATTATCATTATCATTATCATGTTATTATTATTGACTAGGTCGAGAGATGCAAAGTCTAAGTAGAGAGAGAAAGGAGTTATCTGTAATCTTGAGTAAACTCATATTCACTTTCTCCTCTCCTCCAACAAAAGGGTAAGAACCTACATAAGAGTAACATTGCATAGCAGAACAGTAATAGTACTCACCTTGGCAAGTGAAATATGGATTATATCATTGCCTATTTTTCCTTTGGAGGTTTTTATTGTGTTGCCAGAAATTCTAAGGCTCAGTGAATAAAGGCCTCTCTCTTTGATTGAGTTTTCCTATTAGTTTTCCTATTATTCCCATAGTTATGCACATGGGAGCAATTCCTCTACTCAGTATTTTGATCTGAGTGTGAAAAAGCTAAAATGCACTGCTTTGGGGGCAGGAGAGTAAACACAAGCATTTCAGAAAGGAGCTATAGATCAGGGCACATAATATGGATATAAGACCAACAGCTGTTGGGAAGCTAATCTTTTTGTATAGAATTTGGATTCACAACACAAGACATGTGAGAAAAAGAAAAGTAGTTTGGAGTGGGTAGGTTCTTGAATTTGCATTCAGAACTAAGGAATTTTCACTGAGACCAGATTCCACAAGAGGAGAAAGGAGGCTTCTGAAGGTCAAGATGTAGAAGAGACCAAAATGACTGAATCTGCTGTGTAAAAAATTGACATTATTCATTTCAATCCCAATTTAGAATGATAACCTTTCACACCTTCACTAAAACTGGGGGTATTTAAAACAATTAAGTATTTTCTCCAAACTCATTACCTCAATCAAACTAATGTAGTCCACTTCAGGACCTAAGGGAGATATTTAAACAATACCTATATCAAACTTAATGTCTACATCAAATAACTTGTTTCTTAAGTAAAATGAAGTATTAAAACTCATGTGACACATCACAACTTAATAAAGAAAAACACTAATTGGCCATTTGCTTCAGCTGAGTCATGACTTCCTGGGACTCCGACTGCCTCTGTAAATGGCGTGATCTCTAAAGCCCAGGCCAGAGCCCTAATTCTTTGATGTTGAACGTGTATACATGACCTTCCCTGGTCTCCAGCTGCTCCTTCGCAAAGGATACATTTCAAGTCTCTGAGAAGCGAAGCCCAGTGGACAGGACCCCTGCAACATCATCCTTTCAGGGCTCATCACTGAGACCAGGACAGAAAAAAGTACTCAATTTTGTAGGTGACCCATGGATACTTCTAACCCCCTTTCTACCGCCTGTCCCTCCTCCCAAGTCATCCCAACTCAATTTAACTTCTAAGCCCTTTATTTCATGGCCATAATATAGTAAACTTGAATTGTTCAGTTGAATTTCACATTCTACTGAAAGATGCATTCTATAAAGGATACAGATGGGCAAATATGCACATACTCTTAAGTCTGTGATGGTGGAATCAAACAGTTTGAAGCCAACTTTCTGAAGCCTGTAAATATCTCCCAGAACTAAATCTTTAGGGGTAAAGTAAACTAGATCATGAATTAATAATCCAATGTTAACAGGAGACACCTTTTCAGGAGTTACTTAAAATTAGACTGCAAGATACATCCCCAAAGTGGTATCCCAGTTCCAACCATCCTAAATCTTTTTCTGTATATAGTCTTTATTTACTCTTTTCTCGTATGTAACTTTTTTCCCTTAATATTTAACATACATTTCTTGTTTCTTTGTAGAGAATTTTTACCACAGTCAAGTATACTTTCCATGTCCTTATCTTTTAAATTTTATACTCACTGGAACTATTTTGTGATTCATTCAATAAAAATTGTTATCTACTCCCATGGGTTCTAAAATTTAGCTCACTCACTTATTTAGCAAATAATTTTTAGTGTCTGTATGTGCTAGACACCATTTGTGCCACTTGGGGATAGGAGAGGATATATTCACAAGAAAGGAGCCACTTGAGTTTCTGTAGCTGCTTGTTTCTGAGATTTCCTTTAACATCAGTATTATGAAATAAAACAAGCCAACAGAAAAGTGCATAAAACATGAAAGTACCACTTCACAAGTGATTATAAAGCCAGCACCCAGTGTGACCGACAGCTTTTTAAATGGCTCCCAGTGACCCCCATCTCCTGGTACCCACACTCTTGAGTAATCCCCTTACCTTGGGTGTGAGGTGGATCTAGTGACTTGCTTCTAATAAATATATCATAGCAAAAGTGACAGGGTATCAATTCTGAAGTTAGGTTATAAATAACTATAACTTCCATCCTGCTAATATTCTGTGCCTCTTTTTGCACGTTTGCTTTGATGGACAGGACCATCTGAGAGTGGCATAGATCAACAGCCACCAAGGAACTGAATTTTCTCAATTATCACTAAATGAAGTTGGAAGAAGATCTTACCCTAGTTGAACCTTGAGACAGACGGCTGCAGCCCCAGCCAACACTGTGATTTCAGCCCGTGGAAAACCTAAAGCCAAGGACCTAATTAAGTTGTGCCTGTATTTCTGACCCACACACGCTGTTAGCTAATAAATTTGTGTTGTTTTAAATCACTAAGTTTTGAAATAATTTGTTATACAGCAATAGACAAGTAATACACCAGAAACTGCAAAAAGTCAAGAAATAGAACATTGGCAGCATCCCCAGAAGCCCCATCTTTGTCCCTTTCCAATTACAAATTCCTCCATCCGCACCAGAGATAATCACTATATTTAGAAGACAATCACTTCCTTGCTTTTCTTTATAGTCGTACTACCCATTCATGAATGCATCCTGAATGACATAGTTTGGCTGAGTTTTGGACCTTTATATGAATGAAATATTACTGTATTACTCTTTTAAGTCTTGTTCCTTTTGCTCCACATTATATTTGCAAGATAAATCCAAGTTGTTGTGTGTACCAAAGATTTATTCATTTTCATTGCTCTATGATATAGTTCTGTGAGAATATAATATAACTTTTTACCCATTCTACTGTTGATGGACATTTGGATTGTTTTCAATTTGGGGCCATTACAACAATGATGCTATCAAGACTGATGTACATGTATACGTATTCTGAAACATATGTGCACACATCTAGTTATTTGTGAATTAGCCAAGTTATAGAATGTACTTATCTTCCCAGTATTACAAAATGCCCTAAGGCTTTGTTTGCCAAAGGGGTAGTACCAGTGCCATGGCGGATTTAGAGGGAGCAAGAAGAGAAAGAAGAGAAGAAGAATGACAGGAGCGATTCATTTATATTTTCTGGTAATGAAACTCTGCATGGTTAAAAAAAATCCTGGTTTGGGGTTTTGAGTGTGTGTGAATTGCTGTTTTTTTTAACTGCCCACTATTATTAACAATCCAAATGAGAGCAGTTCCTCCTACAGCTGGTCCACTCCCATGTGTCCAGGAATTCAAGTCTATTGGAGTCAAATGAATTTATTAGTTATGGTCTCTTGATATTCAAACTACTCAAGCCCAAGACACAAAAGCATACATTCTTTAATCTTTTAAAATGTCTACATACTCTAACTAAGCTTTTTGCAGGTACCATGTTTTAGGATCTGTCCCAAATCAGGGAAGACTGCCTTCTCTGTGTTTGTTCATACTTTAATTTCTTTAATTGTAATGAAGTAGAAATTTCAGGACACAGGCTGGGAGGAAATATTTGCAAATTATATATCTGACAAAGGAATTGTACCAAGGGTTTAAGGGTCAGGGGAGGGTACAACTACAAAAGGGTATCATGAGAGCTATTTTTAGGCTAATGGAACTAGTATGCTTTATCTTGGTTATGGTGGTAGTTACACAACTGTGTGTATTTGTCAAAACTCACAGACTTATATCAAAAGGAATGAATTTCAGTGTATGTAAATTTAAAAGTAAAGAAGAAAAAGATGATGTGAGCCGACAATATTTTTAACTACTGGTTCAGCTATTTGGATACATACCAGCTGAACAACAGCGCTGATTAAGACCAATACTCATGAGGAAAAAATTTAAATAGTCAAATAAACCATGGTTTTAAGGCTATTGTCTATCTGGGGAAATGCTTGATTTCTTAGCTGTCTTATCTCTTTAGGGCTGTGGCACTTCGGGGAGAAATTCTGCAAATGAATTGAGTTCGTCTCCAGAGAAAAAGTACTACCTTAAACATCTCATAGGGTGATAGCCCCCTAGGTAGAGACATTGGCATTGACAGAAAACCAAGGTTAAAATTTCTAAAGGGATCACAGAGCCTGTGTTGACTAAAAAATAAACATCTCTTTTCCCCAGATATCCAGAGACACATTGCACGGCTTTTCACTTCTCAGAGAGAGAAAAGGGGAGTTGCTGAGGAGAAATGGAACCTCATCTATCTTTTAATCTTCAGTCCCTGCGTTTCACACTTGCCCCTTGCAGGTCAGAACCTCTGGAGAAATTTGCTCTCAGTAGGCTGGCTGACCTTATAACCTTGAGTGTGGGTAAATTTTGCAAACGTAGAGGGTTAAATCTCAAGCAACACAGCGCAGCAATGCAGCAGCTTTTAGAGCCTTAAAGTTCCCTGATCAGGAAACCTCTAACTAGGAAAACTACCACATACTACATTCTGCTCCCTCCCGCCTCACCCCACTGGCTTTCTTCCCTCTGCACAGCATCTTTCTCCCCTCAACCCTCCCTGACAGCCCTCCACTTTGGAAATTAGTTCTTATATACATCAGTGTTCATTTAAATCAACCTATTACTATCCCAAAGGCCCATGCATGTTAAAACCTCACCTAATTAAGAAATGGCAGATATGTGACACCTGTTAAACATCTAAGCTGGTGAGAGAAGTTTAAGAAGTTAGGGAATGCACTGTGGGTGCCGGGGTGCTTATAAACAACTCCATATGGACAATTTTCCTTAAAAATGAGGACAGCTTCCTTGGTTCACATCGTTAAATACTCCTTATTTAAGTAGCAGAAAGTTTCAAACATCAGAGAATTTCCTAGCCATGCAAAGGCTGTTTGGGAAGCAATTTGCCAGATGCCTGTGAGAGTTAACTCACTTCAGGTCTCTATGCAATCAGGCCCCTAGGTAACAGCTTCAGAGCCATTAAAATCTTAGTATTAGTTGTCTGGTGCAATATTCTTTATCCAGAAATGGTCCCTGTATGACATTAGACAGGAAAACAGTGAGCACCCTGGCACATGGTGCTAATAAACTCAAATCTTATCTCCAACTGTAAAGCCTCTAAATGGGAGAAATGATTCCCCATCATAAGTGGGCCATTAATACACGTTTACCGCAATTAATAGTCAGAACTTTTCATTAAGAAGAAACACGTCAGAAATCAGTCAGGGGCTTCCCTGGTGGCGCAGTGGTTGAGAGTCCGCCTGCCGATGCAGGGGACACGGGTTCGTGCCCCGGTCTGGGAAGATCCCACATGCCGCAGAGCAGCTGGGCCCGTGAGCCATGGCCGCTGGGCCTGCGCGTCCGGAGCCTGTGCTCTGCAACGGGAGAGGCCACAACAGTGAGAGGCCCACGTACCGCAAAAAAAAAGAAAAAAGTTTTAAAGAAAATGAATCAAGGCTAAGGATGCTGTGATTTTTTAGAACTTTAAAGAACAGGGTTAGGCTTCTGCAGTGTCGCTGAGCCTATTCGGCCCCATGTTTTTCCAAGGAGCGAAATGAATAAATAAGAGCAAAACATTCACCGTCTGGGAAAAAAATTACTAGAAAGACATATGACAAGGATCAGTATTGGAAGGGACTACATATTTTAATTATGTATACAAATGACTCCGTACTGCGGACAAGATCTGCAGATTACATTAAACAGGGAGGGAGACACAGCACAGTAAATAATAAGGTACCCAAATGCCAAGCAGCAGCCAAGGATTTACATTATTATGTGTTATATATGTGAGCTTAGAAGATGGAAAATGCAGATAAGTGTAAATAAATGTCAAATAATGTGCCCGGTGGCCAAGAAATACAGAAAGTGAATTTGAGATCAGGGGAACAGTGCTGTAGCATAATGATCAGGAAGTGAACCAAACACAGGCTTGTCACCCCCAAGAAAGCCAGAAATGTTTCTGTACAAATTAGGATGGAAGGGAAAATCTGCTGCACCTTGTACACAAGCATCCACCTAATACCTTCCAAACACAAAGGCACTGGCTTCTCCATCTAATTCATCAGTCATGTGCAGGTACCATTTATTTTGTACTAAAAAGGAGCATGGGGTTATGGGGCTGGTTTTAGTTCTATTTCTGTCACTGGCCAGTTGGTCAACCTTGGTCAGTCTCTTCATATCTCTAGGCCTCAATTTTCTCATCTCTAAAATGATAAGATAAACTGATTGACTTCCCTCACATTTATTAGAGGACCTCTTAGCCAACCTTTATGACAAATGGTCATGGAGAGCTTTGTCAGGGTTGACACCCCTCTTTGTTGTGGTGGTCCCAGCATATGCCAGTGCCTGAGCATCTTGGGTTCTTAGCACACTAAGGAAACGTTTATTATCCATTGAATGCATGCTTGAATGCTGTGACACATTCAGTTCATTCCTTGTTCAAATTCCTTTTGAAAAAGAGTCTTTACAGTTTCAAATATATATTTTCAAATTGAAATCTGGCAGTCAAGGAAAGATCTTATTTATGATTTATTCAAGAGGGAAAACTGATTTTAGCTGTCAGGGTGTTTCTTGCCAAAATACCTCAAAGTTCAGGATCATTTAAAAGCCACTTGTTTAGGGCTTCCCTGGTGGCACAGTGGTTGAGAGTCCGCCTGCTGATGCAGGGGACACAGGTTCGTGCCCCGGTCCGGGAAGATCCCACATGCCGCGGAGTGGCTGGGCCCATGAGCCATGGCCTCAGAGCTTGCGTGTCCGGAGCCTGTGCTCCGCAACGGGAGAGGCCGCAGCAGTGAGAGGCCCACGTATCGCAAAAAAAAAAAAAAAAAAAAAAAAAAAAAAGCCACTTGCTTAGAATCCCTGCGTGTAAGGTAATGTGCTTTGCTGTTGGTTTCTAAGGCATTCTCACATTCATTATTTCAATCTTCACTACAGTCGTTTGAATTAAGAATTGTTAACAAACTACCCATTGTATAGATGAGAAATTCAAGGCTAAGAGAAGTGAAATGACTTATATAGAAGGTCACATGGCCATTTTCTTAATTATGCCTTAACATTTCTTAAATATGTTTTGTTTGGTTTTGTTTTCTTTTTTGCGGTACACAGGCCTCTCACTGTTGTGACCTCTCCCATTGCAGAGCACAGGCTCCGGACGCACAGGCTCAGCAGCCATGGCTCACAGGCCCAGCCACTCCGCGGCACGTGGGATCTTCCCGGACTGGGGCATGAACCCATGTCCCCTGCATCGGCAGGCAGACTCTCAACCACTGCGCCACCAGGGAAGCCCATTTCTTAAATATGTTTTTATATTTCATATAAGAACAGTAAGAATGAGGAGTCTCTATAACACAACTTACATAGACAATGGCCTGAATACTATACAGTCATTGCTTAGAGTAGTTGCTAAGGACCTATTATCTAGATTCAGATATCCTGCGTGTGGATCCTGGCTTCCCCACTTACTAGCTGGGTGGCTTTAGGCAAGTTACTTAAGTTTTTTAACACTTAGTTGCCAGGTCTGTAAAATGTCAATAATCATAATACTTACTTCATAACATTATTGTGAATATGAAAGAGATCACACATTTAAAGTAACTGGCAGGTAGAAAGTACTCAGTGAATCCAAGCCATTGAGTATGAAGAAAAACATCTAAAAAATGGACTAAAACAGACCTGAAATATACATTTTAACATATGTACAATGAGGCTCAAAGAAGAAATATTTGTGAAAAATTTTAATAACATAATCCAAAGATGAGATACATAAATCTACATAGTAAGATAAGACACATAAATCTACAATGAGTATTATTTTGTTTATAAACAACATAAATGATGAAAAGATTAGAAAGATAACTTCTAAGTATTTGCAATACTCATTCCCTTTCTGGAGAAATTACTGATGATATATTGATGAATACCGATTTCCTATTTCAAGGACCTTGCCAGAAAAGATGAGCCCTTCTGGCAATTCATCTCATTTATTTAACCACAGAAATACTGTAAATTACCTCAAGTTCGTTTGCCTCACACTTTAAGAATGAGCTGACCTAGCCTGGGCATCGTGAAGGGATGAGTGTGCTTAATTAGTGAACTCTGCAAACTGCTCAGCATTACAAGAACAATATGCCACTCAAAAGGTTCTTTATTAGCTTGTGTCCTATTAGCACTTCTATGATCACTGGATATGTAAAACAAGAAATCAAGACTTGAGACCTGAAACACAACTTTAAAAGCACCTTATACGATTTCTTCAATGTATGATTGAGAGAACAGAGGTCCCGAGAAGTTACGTGCCTGGACATGGTCCAGCAGCTGGCTAAGGCACAGCCTGGTCAAGAGTCCAAATCTTGCAATTTGCAAGCCCCTGAATTCCCCCAAGCATCCTGATGTTCAAGTGGAAGTACACTGATATATTCAGCCAAAATCACCTTAACCATAAATTAATGGGGAAAAGGATACAGGTTTCAGCATAGGGACCAAAAACAAGGTATTTAAATCCAGAATAGTTTTGCAATAAATCATCAAAGTTGCTTTGCCTTTCTATTCAAATGAAAACAATATTTAAAACAAACCCCCCCCAAAAAAACCAAACAACCAAAAAATCCAAATCCCTTATAATGCAGTTTATGCATAGGTAACAATTACATTCTTATCTTTGAAGGTCACAAATATCCATAGTGCCATTCAGTCATCAAAAAATAGTAATGGAAAGAGGATAAATATTGTTTCACATAACAATTACATTTTTCTGAAGGCCAAAGTAATAAAACTTGCATAACCTCAGAGATTTTTTTTTAATTACAAAGGTAAGATCTCCAAATCCCCTTTTCATGAACTTTTCAAATAATAAAAGATAGGCTCATAGGCAGATAGACAAGCCAATGTGGGCAGAATAATTAAGATTCAAGACTATTAAGAGCAAGGAAGGACCCTGTCTTCTAGCAGTGAGGACTAATAGAGTAATTGTGAAAAAACAGGGACAGTGCCCTGTAAGGGAGAGGGAAAGGACTGAGGTCTAATGGCTTCAGTCGCTGAGGAGCAAAACAATTCTGCCTATAGATTTGATGTGCAGAGCCCACTCCTCCACTACAGACTGCCATGCTGCTGACAGGAAAGGTGCACTCTGCATTTAAGGAATAACCCCAGTTCTCAAATTCGAGCAGCAATTAAGATTTAATAGCTTCTAGGAAGGTCACTTCGGCATCTTGCTTGTCTTCCCAAGAAGAACCTGCCTTCACAGCTCCCAAATTCTCTACCCAAGGCTGCTCTTCAATCATAGAAACAGAGATCTGAGCATCTGAGAGTCACATCAAGTATATTAAAAGTGAGCGAGTCCCTTTTCCACCTTGATAGCAAGCCACGTAAGTACGGATGATGTGGTCACCCAATAATTCACCTCTTCGTCAGAGAGAACAAAAATCTTAAAGAATGAAGGACACAGCTTAGAAGATTACAAGGAATAATAACTGCAAGCTATACAGGTTTTATAAACGGGCAGCATAAATACAAGTTGAAAGAAACAGACCCAAGAAAGTATTTTACACATAAAAAAAAAAATCCCTAATTGCCTTCCATGCAAGATTGTTAAAGGCAAAAACCAGGACCATTTACAAAGCAATTAGATGTTATCCTAGGGAAAATATAACATTAAAAAGAAGATTACACTCAACTGTTCAAAGCCTTTTCTTGTGCCCTGTAAGGTCCTGTTCTTTAAATGTGCAATTGAGGAGTTGACCTACTAGGGATATCTGATGAGATTCCACAAGCCAAGCCACTGATGGCAGAGGACAGCTTCATTACAGAATGATAACAGCCGAACTCTGCTGCTTATTGCAGACCTGAAGTGCCCCCAAATATAACTGGACAGTTTTCCCCATCTGAATTCCAACATTATTGCCCGTCACTGACAAGTGACAAACAGAGGACAAACTCAACGTTGTACAGACATTCCAAGGACACATAAATAAGTTGAGGAGAGTTGATTCTAAAATATGAAGGATGAGGGAAGGTAAAGAAAAAAAGAGAGGTGAATGGCAGAGACACTGCCTGACTCTACTAACCTTCCAATCATCTGTTTTCCTTATGGCACTCTTTGCTATCAGCTGAAGCCTCTCACTCCATAGTTTTTTCACATTTGAGCCATTAAATAAAATCCAGGGTCTAGTGGTCAGAATGTTTACTGATACATCTCACTTGGGGCTTTACAACTGGAAACTCCGGTCATGAATGCCACCATTCTAACAAGGATGCTGTGCTTGGTATTCTTATTCCCTGGAGTATGTATTGGCATTATTTGCTCTCTTATCTGCCCCCATTTCCAAGCTCCCAGGTTTCCGTGAATCACTGTTTTCTCCTCTCCGTTTTATCTTCTACTAATCTGCTAGGTCAACACGTGCTACTGTTCTCCAAGAAGTAAAATATCTGTATTCCATGCACATTTGTTCTGAGCATGGAGCCAAAGCAAAATTCCATTGGCCAGTACATTTTTAAGGTTATTACCAGCTCCAACGTTTGCAGGCATGTCAATTTGAATTACTGCTGCTAGTATAAATGGAAACTAAAACGAATGCAGTTCCAGAATGTCATCGTTCATTTTAGATTGTGGTTGGACAGATCAAGTGTAAGGCGGAATCTAATAGATGTATCAGCATAGGTTTTCTTAGTAGCTTTAGCTATGCTATAATCATTCAATAACAAAGAACATTTTTTTATACAGCAGGTTCTTATTAGTCATGCATTTTATACACATCGGTGTATATATGTCAATCCCAATCTCCCAATTCATCACACCACCACCACCACCCGCCACTGCTTTCCCCCCTTGGTGTCCATACGTTTGTTCTCTACATCTGTGTCTCAATTTCTGCCCTGCAAACCAGTTCATCTGTACCATTTTTCTAGGTTCCACATATGTGTGTTAATATACGATATTTGTTTTTCTCTTTCAGACTTACTTCACTCTGAATGACACTCTCTAGATTCATCCACATCTCTAAAATGACCCAATTTCATTCCTTTTTATGGCTGAGTAATACTCCATTGTATATATGTATCACATCTTCTTTATACATTCATCTCTCGATGGGCATTTAGGTTGCTTCCGTGACCTGGCTATCATGAATAGTGCTGCAATGAACATTGGAGTGCATGCGTCTTTTTGAATTATGGTTTTCTCTTGGTATATGCCCAGGAGTGGGATTGCTGGGTCATATGGTGATTCTATTTTTAGTTTTTTAAGAAACCTCCATACTCTTCTCCATAGTGGCTGTATCAATTTACATTCCCACCAACAGTGCAAGAGGGTTCCCTTTTCTCCACACCCTCTCCAGCATTTGTTGTTTGTAGATTTTCTGCTGATGCCCATTCTAACTGGTGTGAGGTGATACCTCAATGTAGTTTTTTTTTTTTTTTTTCTTTTTGCGGTATGCGGGCCTCTCACTGTTGTGGCCTCTCCCGTTGCGGAGCACAGGCTCCGGATGCGCAGGCCCAGCGGCCATGGCTCACGGGCCCAGCCGCTCCACAGCATATGGGATCCTCCCAGACCAGGGCACGAACCCGTATCCCCTGCATCGGCAGGCGGACTCTTAACCACTGCGCCACCAGGGAGGCCCCTCAATGTAGTTTTGATTTGCATTTCTCTAATAATTAGGGATGTGGAGCAGCTTTTCATGTGCATTTTAGCCATCTGTGTGTCCTCCTTGGAGAAATGTCTATTTAGGTCTTCTGCCCATTTTTTATTGGGTTTTTTTTTTTTTAATATTGAGCAGCATGAGCTGTTTATATATTTTGGAGATTAATCCTTTGTCCATTGATTCGTTTGCAAATATTTTCTCCCATTCTGAGGGTTGTCTTTGTGTCTTGTTTGTAGTTTCCTTTGCTGTGCAAAAGCATTTAAGCTTCATTAGGTCTCATTTGTTTATTTTTCTTTTTAATTCCATTACTCTAGGTGGTGGATCAAAAAAGATCTTGCTGTGATTTATGTCATAAAGTGTTCTGCCTCTGTTTCCTCTACGAGTTTTGTAGTGTCTAGTCTTAAATTTAGGTCTGTAATCCATTTTGAGTTTATTTTTGTGTATGGTGTTAGGGAGTGTTCTAATTTCATTCTTTTACATGTAGCTGTCCAGTTTTCCCAGCACCACTTATTGAAGAAACTGTCTTTTCTCCATTGTATATCCTTGCCTCCTTTGTCACTGAATAGTTGACCACAGGTGCATGGATTTATCTCTGGGCTTTCTATCCTGTTCCATTGATCTATACTTCTGTTTTTGTGCCAGTACCATATTGTCTTGATTACTGTAGCTTTGTAGTATAGTCTGAAGTCAGGGAGTCTGATTCCTCCAGCTCCATTTTTTTCCCTCAAGACTGCTTTGGCATCTCCCTACAAATTTAAAAATTTTTTTGTTCTAGTTCTGTAAAAAATGCCATTGGTAATTTGATAGGGATTGCATTGACTCTGTAGATTGCTTTGGGTATTATAGTCATTTTCACAATATTGATTCTTCCAATCCAAGAACATGGTATATGTCTCCATCTGTTGGTATCATCTTTATTTTCTTTAAACAGTGTCTTATAGTTTTCTGCATACAGGTCTTTTGTCTGCCTAGGTAGGTTTATTCCTAGGTATTTTATTCTTTTTGTTGCAATGGTAAATGGGAGTGTTTCCTTAATTTCTCTTTCACATTTTTCATCATTAGTGTATAGGAATGCAAGAGATTTCTGTGCATTAACTTTGCATCCTGCAACTTTACCAAATTCATTGATTAGCTCTAGTAGTTTTCTGGTGGCATCTTTAGGATTCTCTATGTATAGTATCATGTCATCTACAAACACAGACAGTTCTACTTCTTCTTTTCCAATTTGTATTCCTTTTATTTCTTTTTCTTCTCTGATTGCGTGGCTAGGACTTCCAACACTATGTCGAATAATAGTGGTGAGAGTGGACATCCTTGTCTTGTTCATGATCTTAGAGGAAATGCTTTCAATTTTTCACCATTCAGAATGATGTTTGCTGGGGTTTGTTGTATATGGCCTTTAATATGTTGAGGTAGGTTCCCTCTATGCCCACTTTCTGAAAAGTATTTATCATAAATGGGTGTTGAATTTTGTCAAAAGCTTTTTCTGCATCTATTGAGGTAATCATATGGCTTTTATTCTTCAATTTGTTAATATGGTATATCACACATATTGATTTGCATATATTAAAGAATCCTTGAATCCCTGGGATAAATCCCACTTGGTCCTGGTGTATGATCCTTTTAATGTGTTGTTGGATTCTGTTTGCTAGTATTTTGTTGAGGACTTTTGCATCTATATTCATCAGTAATATTGGTCTGTAATTTTCTTTTTTTGTAGTATCTTCATCTGGTTTTTGTATCAGGGTGATGGTGACCTCACAGAATGTGTTTGGGACTGTTCCGTCCTCTGCAATTTTTTGCAAGAGTTTGAGAAGGATGGGTGTTAGCTCTTCGCTAAATGTTTGATAGAATTCACCTATGAAGCCATCTGGTCCTGGGTTTTTGTTTGTTGGAAGATTTTTAATCACAGTTTCAATTTCATTACTTGTGATTGGTCTGTTCATATTTTCTATTTCTTCCTGGTTCAGTCTTGGAAGTTTATACCTTTCTAAGAATTTGTCCATTTCTTCCAGGTTGTCCATTTTATTGGCAGAGTCGCTTGTAGTAGTCTCTTAGGATGCTTTGTATTTCTGCAGTGTCTGCTGTAACTTCTTTTTCATTTCTAATTTTATTGATTTGAGTCCTCTCCCGCTTTTTCTTGATGAGTCTGGCTAATAGTTTATCAATTTTGTTTATCTTCTCAAAGAACCAGCTTTTAGTTTTATTGATCTTTGCTATTGTTTTCTTAGTTTCTATTTCATTTATTTCTGCTCTGATCTTTATGCTTTCTTTCCTTCTGCTAACTTTGGGTTTTGTGTGTTCTTCTTTCTCTAGTTCCTTTAGGTGTAAGGTTAGACTGTTTATTTGTGATTTTTCTTGTTTCTTGAGGTAGGCCTGTAGAGCTATAAACTTCCCTCTTAGAACTGCTTTTGCTGCATCCCATAGGTTTTGGATCAACGTGTTTTCATTATCAATTCTCTCTAGGTATTTTTTTTATTTCCTCTTTGATTTCTTCAGTGATCTCTGGTTATTTAGTAATGTATTGTTTAGCCTCCATGCATTTGTGTCTTTTACGTTTTTTTCCCTGTGATTGATTTCTAATCTCATAGCATTGTGGTCAGAAAAGATGCTTGATATGATTTCAATTTTCTTAAATTTACTGAAGCTTGATTTGTGAACCAAGATGTTATCTATCCTGGAGAATGTTCCATGCGCACTACAGAAGAAAGTGTAATCTGCTGTTTTGGGATGGAATGTCCTATAAATATCAATTAAATCTATATGGTCTATTGTGTCATTTAAAGCCTGTGTTTCCTTATTAATTTTCTGTTTGGATGATCTGTCCATTGGTGTGAGGTGTTAAAGTCCCCCACTACTATTGTGTTACTGTCAATTTCCTCTTTTATAGCTGTTAGCAGTTGCCTTATGTATTGAGGTGCTCCTGTGCTCGGTGCATATGTATTTATAATTGTTATATCTTCTTCTTGGATTGATCCCTTGATCATTATGTAGTGTCCTTCCTTGCCTCTTGTAACATTCTTTATTTTAAAGTCTATTTTATCTGATATGAGTATTGCTATGCCAGCTTTCTTTTGATTTCCATTTGCATGGAATATCTTTTTCCATTCCCTCACTTTCAGTCTGAATGTATCCCTAGGTCTGAAGTGGGTCTCTTGTAGACAGAATATAGATGGGTCTTGTGTTTGTATCCATTCAGCAAGCCTGTGTCTTTTGGTTGGAGCATTTAATCCATTCACGTTTAAGGTAATTATAGATATGTATGTTCCTATTACCATTTTCTTAAGTGTTTTGGGTTTGTTTTTGTAGGTCCTTTTCTTCTCTTGTGTTTCCCACTTAGAGAAATTCCTTTAGCATTTGCTCTAGAGCTGGTTTGGTGGTGGTGAATTCTCTTAGATTTTGCTTGCCTGTAAAGCTTTTAATTTCTCCATCGAATCTGAATGAGATCCTTGCTGGATAGAGTAATCTTGGTTGTAGGTTCTTCCCTTTCATCACTTTAAGTATATCATGCCACTCCCTTCTGGCTTGTAGAGTTTCTGCTGAGAAATCAGCTGTTAACCTTATGGGACCTGCCTTGTATGTTATTTGTCATTTTTCCCTTGCTGCTTTCAGTAATTTTTCTTTTTCTTTAATTTTTGCCAATTTGATTACTATCTTTCTCGGTGTGTTTCTCCTTTGGGTTTATCCTGTATGGGACTCTATGCACTTCCTGGACCTGGGTGGCTATTTCCTTTATCATGTTACAGAAGTTTTCGACTATAATCTCTTCAAATATTTTCTCGGGTCTTTTCTCTCTCTCTTCTCCTTCTGGGACCCCTATAATGCGAATGTTGTTACTTTTAATGTTGTCCCAGAGGTCTCTTGTCTTCATTTCTTTTCATTCTTTTTTCTTTATTCTGTTCCGAAGCAGTGAATTCCACCATTCTGTCTTCCAGGTCACTTATCCGTTCTTCTGCCTCAGTTATTCTGCTATTGATTCCTTCTAGTGTAGTTTTCACTTCAGTTATTGTGTTGTTCATCTCTGTTTGTTTGTTCTTTAATTCTTCTCGGCCTTTGTTAAACATTTCTTGCATCTTCTCAATCTTTGCCTCCATTCTTTTTCTGAGGTCCTGGATCATCTTCACTATCATTATTCTGAATTCTTTTTCTGGAAGGTTGCCTACCTCCACTTCATTTAGTTGTTTTTCTGGGGTTTTATCTTGTTCCTTCATCTGGTACATAGCCCTCTGCCTTTTCATCTTGTCTGTCTGTGAATGTGGTTTTTGTTCCACAGGCTGCAGGACTGTAGTTCTTCTTGCTTCTGCTGTCTGCCCTCTAGTGGATGAGGCGATCTAAGAGGCTTGTGCAAGTTTCATGATGGGAGAGACTGGTGGTGGGTAGAGCTGGCTGTGGCTTTGGTGGGCAGAGCTCAGTAAAACTTTAATCCACTTGTCTGCTGATGGGTGGGGCTGGGTTCCCTCCCTGTTGGTTGTTTGGCCTGAGGTGACCCAACACTGGTGCCTACCCGGGCTCTTTGGTGGGGCTAATGGCGTACTGTGGGAAGGCTCTCACCAAGGAGTACTTCCCAGAACTTCTGCTGCCAGCATCCTTGTCCTCACGGTGAGACACAGCCACTCCCCACCTCTGCAGGAGACCCTTCAACACTAGCAGGTAGGTCTGGTTCAGTCTCCTATGGGGTCACTGTTCCTTCCCCCGCATCCCGATGTGCACACTACTTTGTGTGTGCCCTCCAAGAGTGGAGTCTCTGTTTCCCCCAGTCCTGTTGAAGTCCTGCAATCAAATCCCGCTAGCCTTCAAAGTCTGATTCTCTAGGAATTCCTCCCTCCATTGCCGGACCCCCAGGTTAGGAAGCCTGACGTGGGGCTCAGAACCTTCACTCCAGTCTGTGGACTTCTGTGGTATAAGTGTTCTCCAGTTTGTGAGTCACCCACCCAGCAGTTATGGGATTTGATTTTATTGTTATTGCACCCCTCCTACCATCTCATTGTAGCTTCTCCTTTGTCTTTAGATGTAGGGTATATTTTTTGGTGAGTTCCAGTGTCTTCCTGTCGATGACTGTTCAGCAGTTAGTTGTAATTCTGGTGTTCTCTCAATAGGCAGTGAGAGCACGTCCTTCTACTCCACCATCTTGAACCAATCACCTCCAATAACGAAGAGCTTTATAGAACAATGATGAAGATCAACTATCAGAGAACATAGATTTCAATCCCAGCATCCTTTACCACCTACGGGAACTTCAGCACCTATTTAACTTCTTAAAGTCCATTTTCCCATCTCTAAAATGACCATAATAGTAGTATATTGTGTAACGATTAAATGAGATAATCTCTTAAAAGGCAGGCACAATGCAGATACATTGTTAAGAACTCAGCAAATGTTAGCTGTCTTAGTAAAGTGTTAAAGAGAAAATAAGCAGAAGTAAGGTTCATTTTTCTTAACAGATATCCTAGAAAATTACTGAAAGCTCAGTACATTTAAATTTCTAGAGCAGATATTCTCCAACTTTAGCATGCATCAGAATTTTCTGGAAGGGTTGTTAAAACTTGGATTGCTGGACCCCAGCTCCAGAGTACCTAATTTAGTAAATCTAGGGTGGGGCCTGAGACTCTGCATTTCTAACAAGTTCCCAGATGATGCTTATGCTGCTGGTCTGGGGACTACATATTGAGAGCTATAGCTACAGCAAAAGTAGCAAGAGGTGATTACCTATTAAGCACCCGCCATGTGTCAGCCATTGTGTACACCTATGATATTTAGTTCATTGAAAAGCACTGATCTTGCTCTCCAGATACAAAAGCTATATTTCTAAGTCAGTCATAAATACTGCCATTCGGTTCTAAAAAGTTGGCTACTATGGACATAATCTCCTGGGCAAAAAAATGATTTGCAGTTACATACATATTTTTTTAATCAATCCTAGTCAATTTTGAGTCAGTCACTGTACTTAATAAACAGATTTTTCTATCTATTAGTATGCTTTGGGGGTTAAATAATACTCTACCCTACCCTCCAAGATTTATGTGCCAAAGGATTTGTCATACCTAAATAAAAAAGGAACACAGGGGAGGGAGATAAGTAATAGGTCAGGAAATTAAGCTCATAATAAAAGTATCATTTTTTCAACATTCTCTATTTTGGTGTTAATCCAAATTTAGATATCAGTAACAGTCAGTGGTTATTAGGAAAATTTTCATAAGAATTTTATAATTACATTAACTACTCTCTGATCACTATCAGCACTTTTAAAAAATACAATTTGTATAATAAAATAACACCATGAAATAACTGAAAGAATTTATGTTTAAAAATGTTCATGAGATGTGTACAGCTGATACACTTTGTGATACAGCAGAAACTAACACACCATTGTAAAGCAATTATGCTCCAATAAAGATGTTAAAATTTTTCAAAAATTAAAATTAAAAAATTAAAAATTTTTTCTTGAGTACTTATAGAGTATGTTAAATAAAGAGAAAAGTTGTCTAAAATAAAAATGCGATAGCTTTTTAAACCCTTGAAACTCCATGTTCAAGATGACAAATGAGGACATTTCTTACCACTTCTACCTTTCATTTAAAATATTATACAGAGTATAATTTCTAAAGTCAATCAAATCAATAAATGCCATGCAAAAGCCTGGTATAAACCAGGTGACCTCATTAAAGCCAGTTTCACAGTTTAATGAAATTCTATCATACTGAATGTTAAGAAGTAAAGTACAAATTTAAAATGGCAACAAGAGCATGCAATTCCATTTTATCTTGTTAGAATGCATTTCTTCACTATAGTTAATCTGACCTTCATAGCAATGACCAAATGAAACAAGTTTTAAAATAAATGTGTCACAAGGCTTTACTTGGTGAATTTTAATACCTTCTGCTTTCAAATCACTAGGGACTAGCTTCTAGAGCAAACTTTCTTACAAAATGCTTCAGTCTCACTACTACTGAAATTTAAAAAAAGCAATTGCATGTCCCTACCTATTGGTACCTAAACCTATTGGACTTTCCCCCATTCTTAAATCTTTAAATCACCAAGAACATGTTCAAAGAACTGCAAACTCACAAATAAAATGCAATGCATGACTTAAAAGGAAAGCGTCTGAATCAGCATTGTGAAAATGACTATATTACCCAAAGCAATCTACAGATTCAATGAAATCCCTATTCAACTACAAATGGCATTTTTCACATAACTAGAAAAAAATTTTCATAATTTGTATGGAAACACAAAAGGCCCCAAATAACCAAAGAAATCTTGAGAAAGAAAAACAGAGCTGGAGGAATCAGGCTCCCAGACTTGAGACTATACTACAAAGCTACAGTAATCAAGACAGTATGGTACTGACACAAAAACAGAAATATAGATCAATGGAACAGGATAGAAAGCCCAGAGATAAAGCCATGCACATATGGTCACCTTATTTTTGATAAAGGAGGCAAGAATATACAATGGAGGAAAGACAACCTCTTCAATAAGTGGTGCTGGGAACACTGGACAGCTACATGTAAAAGAACGAAATTAGAACACTCTCTAACACCATACACAAAAATAAACTCAAAATGGATTAAAGACCTAAATGTAAGCCCAGACACTATCAAACTCTTAGAGGAAAACAAAGGAAGAACACTCTATGACACAAATCACAGCAAGATCCTTTTTGACACACCTCCTAGAGAAATGGAAATAAACACAAAATAAACAAATGGGACCTAATGAAACTTAAAAGCTTTTGCACAGCAATGGAAAACATAAACAAGATGAAAAGACAACCCTCAGAATGGGAGAAAATATTTGCAAACGAAGCAACTGACAAAGGATTAATCTCCAAAATTTACAAGCAGCTCATGCAGCTCAATATCAAAAAAACAACCCAATCCAAAAATAGGCAGAAGACCTAAATAGACATTTCTCCAAAGAAGATATACAAATTGCCAACAAACACATGAAAGCATGCTCAACATCACTAATCATTAGAGAAATGCAAATCAAAACTACAGTGAGGTATCACCTCACACCAGTCAGAATGGCCATCATCAAAAAATCTACAAACAATAAATGCTGGAGAGGGTGTGGAGAAAAGGGAACCTTCCTGCACTGTTGGTGGGAATGTAAATTGATACAGACATTATGGAGAACAGTATGGAGGTTCCTTAAAAAATTAAAAATAGAACTACCATACGACCCAGCAATCCCACTACTGGACATATACCCTGAGAAAACCATAATTCAAAAAGAGTCATGTACCACAATGTGTATTGCAGCACTATTTACAATAGCCAGGACATGGAAGCAACCTAAGTGTCCATCGACATATGAATGTATAAAGATGTGGCACATATACACAATGGAATATTACTCAGCCATAAAAAGAAATGAAATTGAGTTATTTGTAGTGAGGTGGATGGACCTAGAGTCTGTCATACAGAGTGAAGGAAGTCAAAAAGATAAAAACAAATACCATATGCTAACCCATGTATATGGAATCTAAAAAAGAAAAAAAAATGGTTCTGATGAACCTAGGGGCAGGACAGGAGTAAATATGCAGATGTAGAGAATGGACTTGAGGATACAGGAGGGGGAAGGGTAAGCTGGGATGAAGTGAGAGAGTGGCATGGACTTATATATGCTACCAAATGTAAAACAGATAGGTAGTGGGAAGCAGCCTCATAGCACAGGGAGATCAACTCCGTGCTTTGTGACCACTTAGAGGGGTGGGATAGGGAGGGTAGGAGGGTGACGCAAGAGGGAGGGGATATGGGGATATACATATAGCTGATTACCTTTGTTATACAGCAGAAACTAACAGAACATTGTAAAGCAATTATACTCCAATAAAGATGTTAAAAAAAATAGAATGAGGAATTGTCCCACGTTCGAGGAGAATGACAATTAAGTGCTTTATGGGATCCTGGATTAAATCCCAGTAATATATATAGTCTGTCCTTCTCCTTTGTTGGCTGTCTTCTGCTGGTGCCCTGAATGCCAGCACATTGGGCTTCTTTTAGTTCGCTGAATGAATCATGGTACTGCCTATCCCAGGGCTTGAGCACATGCTCCTCCCTCTCACTTGAAAAGTGCTCTCTGCCCTTACTATGGTACACATTACTCATTCTTCAGGTGTCAGAATAAACATTGCTTTCTCAGGGAAGCCATCCCTAATTCTGTTATATGTCCTCAAAGCTCTGAGATTTTTGCTTTAAAGCATGTAGCACAGTTGATAACCATGTCTTAGTAGAAATATTTGATCCATATCCCATATTCTCTACTTGTCAACAACATCACAAGTTCTTGATTGCTTACGTGTGCCATGTACTGTGTTGGGAATATAATAGGAAACAAGAAAGAGTCCCTATCCTCATGGAACTGTATGCTAATTGAGAGGCACATTCATCAAACAAAGTTCATAATAAAATATTATGAAAAATAGGCACGATTTTGTAATTGACAAAAGCCTGTTTGATATAATGGAGTTAGGGAAGCTGATGCTTCAAGGGTGAGATAGTGCCAAGAGAAAATGTATTCCAGGCACAGGGAAAGACCAGGGCAAACGGCCTTATGGATGGAAGAGCTTCCTCTGGTGGAAACTATGAAAGAAGGCAGCAGGGCTGGGACTTAGTGAGCAATGGGGAGAGAACTATGAGACAAGGGTGGAGCAGTAAATTAGGCAATAGATCCTGTAAGTCCCCACAGTCAAGGGAAGAATATTTTTTCACTCTAAATTAAAGAGTGAAATTTTAGTACAATCAGGTAAGTAGCAGCGCAAAAAGATAGCAAGTAGTTCTACTGAAAGAGAAGAGTAGTATGGTACAAAAAGCATCCAAAGTAATATTTGAGCCAGGCCTTAATGGAATTGCCAAGAGAAAAATAAGATTATTAAGTCTACACATGTGGTCTTTGCAACTGGAGATTTCACAGAAAACTGTATTGAGGAGCTAAGGTCCTTTTACACACAAACAAATCCTCTCCACAGCCCAGTTAAACAACTCTAATGCTATCAAAGACTGCTATGATCAGAAATAAATATTTACTGTCAACCCAAGTCAAAGGTGTGTTCAATTGCTAGCCAAGTGCTCAAGATACTGGACTGCCACCTGCCTGGCTACATAGTCAGACCAAGGATGAAATCAAAAGGTGGGAATCCCTGGGGCAGGAGAGGGAGATGAGCTACACAAGTCACTGAATGCTTGCTTCTGGAGTCCTCAACCCAAAAACATCAGGAAGTTCATACTTTCCCTCACCAGAAGAGTTGGGTGTCCCAATAGACATCACGAAAAACACACAATTGTCCTCAGGTAATGCAGCTATGTAAAAGACCACCCAACTAATGGGACCACAAGGAAAAAGCTGCCATTTTTTGACCTGCCCCCTTCCCCACTCTAGACTGTACCAAAGAAATTTGCATTACCTTTTGAGTAGGTTAGTGCTAACAGGTGAGATTAACATTAGCACAATCTGTCCAGAAGTAAATTAAGCCACTAAACTGAAAGCTCTATGAGAACAGGGATCACATGGTTTGTTCATCAAGATTAGCATAGTGTTTGGCTCACAGTAGGTGCTCAGTTAATAGCTGTTGAATGAAATACCATGCACATGATAAAAATACCCAACAACACTAACCCAAATAAGCACAAACAATACATACCATAGTAGTTAAAGTAGAGAAATATCATTTCCCACTAGGGTGTTTAGAAAGGCTAGCCAGAGTAAAAGGGATCTGAGCTAGATATTGAAGGATCATGATGATGATATGATGATGACACATATCAGGCATTATCCTAAGCGCTTTCATACATTAACGCATTAATCCTTACAATAAGACTGTGAAGTAAGACCTATTATTACCCTAATTTTTCAGATGATGAAACTAAGAAACATATTAGATGTGCTTCTGATAAACAGAAAAGCACATTAAAAACAAGAGGTTCAGTAAACTCAATAAATTTGAAATTAAAATGCACATTACCCAACTCTTCATGGTGTACAGTCACCTCCCTTATGACAGCCAGAGACAGGGTAAATAATGATGTCTTTCCAAAGAACATCAATAGAACCTATTTATTAAATGACCTGAACTCAAATAGTTTTACTTTTACCCCATCCCAGCCTTCAAAAATGTTTGGTTTTTAAAGGCAACTTGACAGCTCCCATAGTTTTCTGCTCACTCAAATAAATAATTTCTTTCTAAATCAAACAGAATCCAGTCAAATCCAGTTCATAGCTCTTCTACTGGATGGGGTGGAGCAGTTGGGCAGTAGGTTTACTCTGATGATTCCATGGTGAACTGGGAGTTGAGGAAGTACATCTGTGTTGATCAAGGAGAGGAAACTGAAGCTTCTGCATCTTCCTGGAAAAGAGGACTGGCTGTCTCAACAACAAGAATCCCACAAATTATTAGTAATACCTATTCTGCGACTTTATCCCTGACACTGAGCCTGATATAATGCAAGTGTGTGGCAACCTTCCTTCTCCTTCCTCATGAAGTTATTAGGACTTTTATTTCATTTCAGTGAATTAAGAAGCTAGTTCCATATCCAGTATTAGCTGTTTTTTAAAAAGCCATTAAAAAAAGTCACAGAGGTCACTGATGCTGACACCAGCATCCATTCATGACCAGTCATCCAAGGTAAGTGCATGAATTCGGTGGTTTATGATATACCAACAGCTAAGCAATGTGAGGCACACTTTGATGACACTAAAGCTTAAGTTACTAGACCTTACTAACCACACAGGGACAGTCAGTGGACAACTACAAGTACTAGGTTGACAACTATAATTATTGGGTTGGCCAAAAAGTTTGTTTGGGTTTTTCCATAACATCTTAGAGAAAAACCCAAACGAACTTTTTGGCCAAACCAATAATTATTGAGAAGTTTAAGAATTTGTTTCATTTTTAAATTATTACTTAGTACCCATGAAAAAAATGGTGGTCTGGATTCAGGATATCTGAGTTCTGATACTGGCCCTGCCACAAGCTACTTAACCCTCACCAAGCCTCAGTTTCCTCACTGGCATACTAAAGGAGCTGAACTGGGCCATCATTCAAACACACAAGTGGCACACTCTACCAGGCACTAGGGAAACAAGAATGAATACCAGTCCCTGACATCATGTAGTTCTCTGTGTAATGGGAGCAAAAGGTGACTAATTGAACAAAATTGATCACAGGCAAACTCATACTCAACTCTCTTTTCAAACCCACAAGAGCTGTCTTTGGAGATACTATTCCTTGAATTGCTGGAATCATGTGCTACACTCACTTTCTCCATTCATTCATCATCCAAAGTCCTCCTTCCCTTCAAAGACACAGAAAGAAGAAAATAAATACTGCTCAGAGATTGTTTGACATGTTTCTTCCTTGATCACATATTCGGATTCCTTAAGAAGCTCTCTTTGGATTCCTAGTTCATTCAGTGACCGGGTGCTGAGCATCAGCAATGTGTAGAGCAACCCAGGAAGATACAGATATAGAAGATAGAGTCTCCATCTTCAGAAACTCACAGGTTATTTAGAGACCAACACAAAACAGTATGCTGAGAGTAATAACAGAGGACCACAAAGTGCAATGGAAGCCTTTGCACAGGAATTGTACTTTCCCTGGAGTGGAGAAAGCAAGGAGTGAAGGAAGACGTCAGGGAGCAAGTAAAACTCTTACCACATTATCTTACTTATTTTATCCTCTTCATAGAATTTATAGAAGCTAAAATAATCCTATTTCATTTATTATCTATTGATCTATTTATGTTTATTTTCTTTCCTCCCTATAGTAATTTTCTATTACAAATTGCTTACCTTACAGTTCTAATAATAATAAAAAGTCGAAAATGGTTCAACCCGCTAAAATCAAGATATTGGAAGAACTGTGTTCCTTTTGGGAAACTCTAGGTCTGTTTCCTTGCCTTTTCCAGCTTCTAGGGGCCACCCACATTCCTTGCCTCATGGCCCCTTCCTCCATCTTACTACTAAAAACAGCACATCTTTCTGTGCCTTCCTTCTATAGTCATCTTCCTCTGATTGATTCTTCTGCTTCCCTCCTCCACTTTTAAGGAACACATTGGGCCCACCTAGATAATACAGGCCAACTGACAATAGCAACACCAACATCAAAAATAAAAGTTATTGGGCCTCCCTGGTGGCGCAAGTGGTTGAGAGTCCGCCTGCCGATGCAGGGGATACGGGTTCGTGCCCCGGTCTGGGAGGATCCCATATGCCGCGGAGCGGCTGGGCCCGTGAGCCATGGCCGCTGAGCCTGTGCGTCCGGAGCCTGCGCGTCCGGAGCCTGTGCTCCGCAACGGGGGAGGCCACAACAGTGAGAGGCCCGCATACCGCAAAAAAAAATAAAAATAAAAAAAAAATAAAAGTTATTTACTGAGTGCTTACTATATTCCATGTACTTCTTTAATCTCACTCTCTTTTCATCTGTGTGTGTGCATGCACATGCACACGCAATACAGCCATTACCCAATTTTAAAGATGACACTGGCAAGAGCTTTCTCAATGGAAAGCCCAGGCAGTATAACTTTGAGCTGTCAGGATCCTATGGCACTAGATGGTTGACGTACCCATCTTTCCACTATCCTCTTAAATTTGGTGGCCATAGCTTTAAAGAATTAAAGTTAAAATAAAGATTTTTTTCTATATTGCGATATTCTAGCCTTGTATATCCTAGAACACTTAAATACTACAGCCAAAAAAAAAAAAAAAAAAGGGAAGGAGGAAGGTCAAGACATTTCCTTAGAAGAACATGTCTGGATGTAGGATGCTGAACTTTTTCTCTAGGGCTGCCATAAGAAATTGCCACAGACTGGGTGATTTTAAACAAGAAAAAATTTATTCTCACATTTCAGGAGACCAGAGGCCCCAAATCAAGGGACTGGTTCCTTCTGGAGGCTCTGAGGGAGAAACTGCCCTATGCCTCTCTTTCTTAGCTTCTGACGGCTGCCAGGGATCCTTGGCATTCCTAGGCTTGAAGATGCATCATTCTTATCTCTGCCTCCATCTCCACATTGCCTTCTCCGTGTCTCCCTGTGTCTTCTTTCCTTCTTATAAAGACATCAGTGTTCTTATAAGGACTCTAAATTCAGGATGATTTCATCTTGAGATTCTTAACATCTGCCAAAGACTCTATTTCCAAATATGGTCACATTCTGAGTTTCTGTGTAGACATGAATTTTGGGAGGACACTATTCAACCCCCTCCAGATGCTACTCTTGCTGCATGACTTACACAGCTTCTCTAGGCTGTAAATGGCAACAGAGCGGGGGTGTCTTTGGGCCTAGAATGGTAACAGAACACTTTCTACTATGAAGTAAACAGAGACTTTGCAGACATTTCTCTCTTTGTCTCCTGCATAATGACTTTTGACATGCTTCTTTGGAAAAAATATTCTGCACTAATATAGCTCTTCATATAGTTTATCCTGATCAATAAAAACTCAGGAAAATTAAACCATAAAGAAATTTCCAAAAAGCACTATCAGTTTGAATGAAATCCACAAAGGTTCCAAAGCAAGGATAAAGACTGGGGTTTGTGCCCTCTCCATTCATGAGGCTTTTCAGTCTTTTGAAAAAGTATGCCAGGCACCAGTGGACTGCTGGCCTAGATTTGGATGTGCATGTAAAATACTGCTGGTTTATAATAGTGGAAACCACAAATGCTTATTGTTGCTTTCATTCAGGTGGGATTTTTTTATGTGGCTCAGTTTTTTCTATAGTTGATGATGGGAAAAGCACCTTTTGTTTAGCTTAGCACAGTAAGAAGAGCCCCGGTCTCTCATCAGAATAGGGAGTGAATGGATGGAGCCCCAGGTGGCACCTAAAGGTCCTTTCCTAATATAAAACTTAGGGCTTTACTGTTACAAAATATCAGAGAAGGCTAAGTGTTACCTTAAAAAAAAGAAAAACCAAAGTCAAATTCTGCAGTTCTTTCTTAGGCAACAATCCCCGATTCTCCATTATTCTCTTTGTTCCTTCCAGCGGGATGGAGGGCTGCATTTACAAAGCATTACAGGAGAATGAAATGGTAAATGATACTAAAAGTCCCTGGATTACACTTAGAAATTTGATGGGACTCTGTAAACCTTCTTCCTGTATAATTCTACGGCTTTCCACACAAGGAAGTTTGGGGAAGATTCCCATAAAATAAATATTAAGGAAGCAAATGCTACCTTTTTTCTTTTGCTACCATATTTTTTGGTACCATTTCCTTAAGTTGGATTAATGGGTATATTCTCTATTGAAGAGTCAAGACTTATAAGTCTTGTTGGTTTACTACTTTCTATTCATTAACAACATCCTCAAAACTAATCTTTTATCATTTTATTTCTGAAATGCAGAAGATGAGAGTTCTTACCTCCATATCAATGCACAATGCTTTGCACCTGCTAGGGAAAGTATAAAAACTGCTTGGAATAAAATGAGACAGAGACAGGAATCACACTTCAGAAATTCACTGATCAGATATTAAAATAAAACTGATGAAAAGAAGTTTTATTCAGGATTGGGAGAGTTCTAGCTCTTGATGCAGAAATAGTCCTTTCTCTCCCAAAACCCTGATTGCCACACAGGTGTATCCTTTGGAGTGAGAAAAGTAGAATTGTTCAGACTCTGGAATTTTATAAAATACAGCCCAGAAAAAAAAAAAAAAAAAAAAAAAAACACTGGTCTATTTCACTTCAAAGCTGCACACTTCCAAGCCACTTCATACGTGTTACATTTCTTAGTGTTATGATATGTCATTCTTTGGCCTCACAGGAAATTTGAACAACCACATTGAGCAATCAATAATAATCCTTTTCCTTTTCACAACACCCAAGCAATATTTCCTAACTTTGTTTTGAATCACTCAAAGAAAGCTTTTTATAGTTCCTTTGATATGTACTTCCATAAAGAAACAATTCTGTGTGTCTTTTTCAAAAATCTAATGCCTTTTTTTTTTTTTTTTTCTTTTTGCGGTATGCGGGCCTCTCACTGTTGTGGCCTCTCCCATTGCGGAGCACAGGCTCCGGATGCGCAGGCCCAGCGGCCATGGCTCACGGGCCCAGCCGCTCCGCGGCATATGGGATCCTCCCAGACCGGGGCACGAACCCGTGTCCCCTGCATCGGCAGGCGGACTCTTAACCACTGCGCCACCAGGGAGGCCCTCTAATGCCTTTTTGAAATATATTTTTAAAATTATGTTCTGGTAATCCTGGATCATAAGATAAAGCATACTGAGGTACGTGCAAGCTTGGAAAGAGATGGCATTTGAAAGGTAACTGGAGCCATATTCCAGTTAGGATAACAGGAGACTGATTTGGGGAACCAGTCAAGGAGTGTTGAATGTGTAAATCTAACAACTGTTTCTCAATTAGTAAAAACTGCAGTCCTGGCTTTAAAAGACCTAGATGCTAACATACACAAAAACTGGGTGGGAAGTAAAGTAGTGGAAGGTGATATATACTTTTTTTAATATTTTTTTAAAGGCTCAACCAGCTGTGTAATCGTGCTATGTGAATGTCTCTTCTTTGTAATTCTTTTTTGAAATTTTTTTCCAGAATATTAGCAAAGTTAATACAAGTATATGTGTACCCATCACTCACAGTTAATCCAGATCTTTGTTTTTATAAAAGATCAAAAATACTGCTGTTATAATACTCTTCCTTGAACACCTCCTCAATCCTATACTTCTCCCTCTATCCCCAGCCTCAATCATTATCCTATATTTGTTGAGTATGCATTTTATATTTTTATGTATTTGTAATTAATATGCATTTGAAAGTAATATATACATACATTATAGTGTTGCATCTTTAATTTACCTAAAGGTTATATTTTGTGCAACTTTATACAATTTGCTCTTGTCTTTACTCGACCTTAGGTGTTATGAAATCCATCCATAAACATTCATATATTTCATTCACTTTGCTGTATTATATCCTGAATAAACAATTTATTTTTCCATTTCCCTGTGGATGAGAATTTGAAGATTTTTTTTCTTCTTACAAATAATGCTGTCATTTGCACAGTTTGTACCCTAGAATATTCTAGGACATATACCCAGAAATGGAATTGTCAGGTCATAGTGTATATGCATTTTCAACTATAATAGACATTGTCATGAGGCTTTACAAAGTACTCATTCCAGTTTACACTATCACTAGCATTGTTCGAGACTTCCTGTTTCCTACACGTTCCCCAACACTTGATTTTTTGTATTTCTGTAATGTGTTACTCTGACTGGGTTTAAAATAAAATCTCATTGGTTCTTTGTTTTGATAGATTATTAGTGAAGTCAACAATCTTTTCATTTGTTTGTTGTCTATTTCAATTTCCTCTTCTACGGTTACCTGTTCATATATTTTGTCCACTTTTCTACTGAGTTGTTTATATTTTTCTTTCAAACTTGTAGCACATAATTATATTTTTGTGGCTCCTGATTACTGATCTGTTGTGTATGTTGCAAATATCTTCTGTTGCTCATCTTTTAACAATGTGGTATATTTTCTGAGCTGAAGTTTTTAATATTTATAAAATGTATCAAAGTTTATCCTTCTTTGTAGCTTCTTGAAGTATGTGGTTTAAGAAATCCTTTCCTATTTGTGACCATAAATATATTTGTGATATTTTATTCTAACATTTTGAATGTTTAGAACTTTAACATATATTTAAGTTTTTAATGTATATTTAGGACTTCCATAAATTTTGTAAAGTATCAACTTATACAAATTAAATTTTACATATATTTAAATAACATTAAATATTATATATTAATGTATTTTACATTAAAATATCAAGATAGTTTTACTGTTTGGGGTTTTAATGTATTTATTTAATGTACAGTTAGAACAAATAAATTTCATAAATTTTTTTTTCTTTATAACTTCTTAAGGTACCTGGTTAAAGAAATCCTTTCCTATCTTGTAGTCATAATATTTTACTGTATTTTATTCTAATATTTTGAAAATGTTATTTTACTTTTTATTATGGAAAGTCAAGCACCTCAAAACCATTGGTTGAAATGACTATGGTCCTATGCAGGCTTGGGTCTATTTGAGGGCTCTCTATCTGTTCTATTTATTCTGAGACTAAAATGTTAATGTAGATTTATTAACACTTTGCTCTAGCACAATATTATGGCAGAAATGTTTACAGTGCTCCTGGAATGCTTCTAAAGTTTTTCCATTAAATACTTTGCCATAGTTTTCTGAATATCCCCTTGTAAGTCTAATATGCAAAAATTTTTAACATAAATACATGCTAAATTTCATTATCACTGCTTATTCTATAACTACAGAAAATTACTGTATTTTTTCCTTTAATCTGTAAATCGGGTGGATTAAATTAGTAAATTTTTGTGAATGTGAATTTTTAGTATAAATCCTATTTTACTTTTTGCTCATTTCTTTTAAACTTCTATATTTTGTAGCTAATATTTTATTTAAGATTTCTGCATATATGTTTATAAGTAATATTTCAGTATAATTTTATTTTCATGTATTGTCCTTAATCACTTTGTTATCAAATTTATACTAACCTAATAAAATAAATTAGGTGTATCTTCACCCTCTTCCCTTTTTCAAAACAGGAAATATCTATTTCTTAAAACTCTAGCAAAATTCACCTATAAAACTTCCTGGACCAGAACTCTTTTTTTTATGGGGGAGATTTTTGACTAGCAAACTAATTTCTTTGCTGTGGGTTTTTTCATTCATATTTTTCTATTTCTTCTTCTTTTTTTTTTTTTTTTTTTTTGTGGTACGTGGGCCTCTCACCGTTGCGGCCTCTCTCGCCGTGGAGCACAAGCTCCGGACGCGCAGGCTCAGCGGCCATAGCTCACGGGCCCAGCCGCTCCGCGGCACACAGGATCCTCCCAGACCAGGGCACGAACCCATGTCCCCCGCATCGGCAGGCGGACTCCCAACCACTGCGCCACCAGGGAAGCCCTCTATTTCTTCTTGAGCTTATTTTGGTAAGCATATATTTCATTTAAAAATGCCCATTTATCCAAGCTTCCAAATGTGTTTATATGTTATGTATTCACAGTGCTCACTTATGATTTGTAGACTCTCTTTTCTAACCTAATTGGTCTCTTTTCAATTAAGAGAGACAGACGCAGGCTAGATTTCTTACGTGGTCAGCATTTCCATTCAATCATTAATTCATCAAATATGGATTAACATTAAAGGGTCCAGAGAAAACTAATCAACCCCCTAAGCCTAGGGACCAAAATCAGAGTTAAAGTAGAGCCTAAGTTTTTTAATGAAAAGCATTTACTTTTTGTAGTTGTTGATCTGTAGTTATATCATAATCTATGTATTATCTATTTGCATAATACTTACATTAATGTAAGTTTTATAAGCAAACATATTTCAATAAAGTATTCTTATTTATAGGAAAAACAATCATTGGGTAAAAATATGTGATACTTTCTTTTCTCTCCTAATAACAACATCAATCATGAATGTTAATAACCAAGGCACCACCTCCATCTGGAGGAAACTTAGGATAATTCCAGAATATAGGAAGCAATAGCCTTTGAAAAAAACAATACATAAAATGTAAGCCTGTAGCACAGTGCATGAGAAGTCACCAATAATTTTTTTTCAAATGCTAAGAAAACAAGTTATTTTCTCTACAATATTAAACAGAGCACCCAAATGGATTTATTCAGCTGACTTTTGTTTCACGGCAACATTTTCTGAAGAGGTGACTCACAAACAATGACTTTTGAAGAAATTCTGTTAGGAGAACAAAGGACAGATTTCTTAGGTCAAAAAGACTGCACATAATGCCCTCTTTTGGAGACTTAAATTGCAAATAAATACATTTTGAGTAACTTCACAGTAAAGAAATCTGTTCAACTTTATTTAACCCAATTTTTCGATGGCTTTTGATCACAGACCCCCTTTTCCCATGCAGCATCTAGTTGGGGTCATGGAATATGCTTTGGGAAACACTACTGAGGTGCCATTTAATAAGAGTGGAACTTTAGAAGGGAAAATAGAAAACACACATACAAGTCAATGCGATAACTCACAGATAGGTTTGCCCTTCATATATAAAATACAACCGAAGTCCAAAGCACTAGCTCTTAATAGTATCCAAATTAGCAGGACTCACTTTCAGAGAACAAGGAGTTAAAAGTCTTAACCATGTGCATTTCCAAAATGCTGCTTCTCACAAACACTGGGCTAATGCCCTATCCATGGATAAGAAGAATCATACAAGTTTTTTTCTCTCTCTTTACACACACACGTGTGCATGCATGCACACGTACACATACACACACACACACACACACTGGGTTGGGGTACAAGGGGTGTAACATTATTCCTCTTTTAGAATACAAAAAGGCAATAGTATTGAGTCATCCCAACACTGGCCACCTTTAGATACCCATTAATACAACCAAATTCCTGTATTAGGCTCTGTCGATGTGACTCGCCTCTTTTTTATTGAATTTAGAGTACGAGCTAAATAGACTTTTATTTATTTAAGTACTGCTGGAGATATGAGGAAAAAAAGGAAGGAAAAAAAAAAAAAAAAAACACCCTTGCCAGGATCTAAGGAATGCTAACCTGTCTGAATGCCTCTCTCCTTTCTCTTGATCATCTATCTTTACACTCTGGAGGGCCAAAAGTAACTGAATAAACATTATCTTGTCCTCAGCCTTCACCAAGCAAAATTGTTTGTATCTGAGACCATCTCCCTTTAGAGTCTGAGATCATTATTTTAAAGTAAGTCGTCAAATGCTCCACAGTTGATTTCAGTTCAGTTCTGCCATTTGCTGCTCTATGAACCAGGTCCAGGGCATGACGTTAAGCCTGTGACTACATAATACAAGAAAAATGTTTTAAGACAGAATAAAACATCACGTACAGTTCCTGGCAGTGGATCTTAACAACTGAAATATCCCTGTTAAAGCAAACACTTCAAGATACTGTTTCATAAAATGACAATCATGCCTACCTCACATACAGTTGTAAGAATCTAATGAGGTAATGGATGTGAAAGAACACAATACTCAAACACATACAGCAGATTTTCAATAAACCTTAGTTGAATCAGAATTTATTGAAATGTATTATTATCCCTGATGGACAAGGGTGAAATTTAAACCAAATTAAGTGGTATCCATTGCAGGAAATACTTTGGCCAACTGCCTGCTCGTTCTGTCAACCATGCATTGCCTGATGTATAGCCAAGAATTTTTATCTCTCCCCATTCTTATACACTATCCTACAACCTGGATCGGTCTTACATATAGTGAGAAAAGGAAGCTGCCTGTGTAATGTTGCCTGATGCATACAAAATGAATTCCCTAATTCTGAAACCTCTCCTTTATAATGGTGATGCAAAATTAAAATGTTAGCATCCACATCTTAGGTTGACAGAACATTATAATATATAAAAGCAGGTTCCACTTCTTACCTTACTTGATCTCTTCAATCAAGTTAGGTAGGTCAAGTTTATTTGTACCCATTGTTCAGCTGAGTGAAATGACATCTGAGGTTGTATTCAGGATGAACGGCTCCTTTAACCACCAAACCAACCTCCAAAATATCAGAATGGCAGCACAAAAAAGGTTGGTCCAGTAAACTCTCCATTCAGTCTTTGGTTCTGAACTGTTCTCCCCTGTTTCTCTCACCTGACTCCAACCTCTTTCTGGCACTTCGACTGCCGATGGACTCCTCACTTTTTCATTTTATGGCCTTCAGAATCTCCATTTTAACGTGCAGCACTATTTCTGGATCTCCACTCAAGTTATGTAGACTTATTTACTCTTCTCATTTCCTCCAGAATGCTCTGCATTGGGCCTCCCTGCCCTGAATCTCATCTTCCTCAGGAGACAGAGCTTCCACTAGGCTTTTCAGGAGTTGAAGAGGGAACAAGTACGTGGCATACTGAGTGTCTTGCCCTAAGTTACATGTCATTTGCAGTAAAGCTGGGATTTAGAACCAAAATCAACATAGTTCTGTACTAACCAATTCTAAGACAAAGCAGACTCTCCTGTCCCTGTGTGAAACCATTCTGGGACCAAACAGTCTTTCCAATTTCCTAAAGGTCCTAATTTCTTAAATAATTTCCTATTTCCAATTTCCTAAACAATAACTGGTCCAGGGAAAAAGAACAGTTATTTGGTCTAGGAAATACTCATTCCTGAGTGGTAAGACTGTCAACCAACTAACTTGTCAAAGCTAGCATCCCACATATTAATGCTGACTTCAAGATCGTTACCTCACTGTGCCCACCAATCCAAAGTCTTATGTCATAAATTCTGTCCAATCCCAACTGGTAAAAGTACCCAGTCCATGCCCCCAAATCTCTATAAATATCCTTCCCTGATCTGCTCCTAGTGAGACATAACTAAGAAACAATCTTGCGTAGCATCCCACTTTAGACTTGAAATAACTCTAATAAACTTAGCTTTGCTTGGTAAACAGCTTTTTCTGATGGCTTTTCCACAACCAACAAACAAAAAGTGACCCCAAATTCGGTGTTTGTTTTTTTGTTTACTCTACCACCCTGATTCTTCATCATATGGTTTTTTGTATTCAAGAATAAAAGTTTCCCTTTAAAATGTGAACTTTATTCGTTGCCATTGACATCTAGCCTAAGTCTATTTATATATATAACATACTTCTCTGAATGGCACATGGCACAGATTTTATTAATAATAGCACTGGGGCTTCCCTGGTGGCGCAGTGGTTGAGAGTCCGCCTGCCGATGCAGGGGACACGGGTTCGTGCCCCGGTCGGGGAACATCCCACATGCCGCGGAGCGGCTGGGCCCGTGAGCCATGGCCGTTGAGCCTGCACGTCCGGAGCCTGTGCTCCGCAACGGGAGAGGCCACAACAGTGAGAGGCCCGCGTACCACACACACACACACACACAAAAACATAGCACTAACAATAGTACAAACCACCTTTTATGCACCTTCCAAGTTCCAGACACTTTACACACATTATCTCATTTATTCCTAACGCCATGTCAGCAAGGTAAGTGATTTTCCCCACTTCACATGAGCAAATTGAGGTTCAAAGAGGTGAAGTAACTCTCCTAAGCTCACACAGATAGAAAGTACTGGGATTTAAATCCATGCAACTTGCCTTGAGAGCCCAGATTTTTAAATGTTATGTACTGTTTAGAACTTTTAAGTAGATCTGATTTTGAAAACCTCTACTTTTCTGCTGTGTAAAAATATCCTAAAGGGGCAAAAATATAGGCAAAGGCATAGGACTTCTAGAGGGAAGACTTGGGTAAGATCTACTGTCTGGGGGTTAAGTGGGGGCCGGCTAGTAAGGGAACAACAAAGGCAGAATGCTATGCTGGCCAGCCAAAGGGTAATATAAATTTGGTAAGGGTGCTATTGTAAATTGGTACACGCTTTGGAGAGTGCTTTGGCAATGTCTAACAAAATTATACACATCAACATACAAATATTCTTATATACATAGAAAACATAGCTGAAAATGTACAAGAAAGAGAACATGGGAGACTGGGGAAAGGTGTTAGGAGGGAAATGTTTTTACTGAATAACTTTTACAATTTTTGAATATTAAACCATGTAAATGTTTCCTTATTCAAAATGTAAATGTAATTTTAAAATAAATAAACAAAAGAGACACTGCACTGACTGTTTAAAAAGGCCTCTACGCTAGCCAGTTTAGACTCAAAAGTAATTGCTGGTATTATACCCACTTCCCAACTGCTCAGTCCTATTCCTTCCCAACTGCTCACCAAGCATTGCCTGGTGCATATTAAATGGGCTAAATTTCTTTTAAATATAAAAATAATATAATTTCATTAATCTGTAAATGTCAGCAAACCCCACTGGATTTGTATGTTATACCTACACAGCCTATTCAATTTTTATTTTGGTTTCAGTATTTTTTAAGAAATGTTTTAATCCATTGCCTTCCCAGATGCCCTCAACATTTCTAAAGAACAGGAACTGGTGCAAGAATGTGTTCTTCTGTCAGTGGTAGCATTCCCTTACTTGAGAGGTAAATTTTTAATGTATCTGAAATTCAAATTGTTTTTGAAGTGAAGGGAAATAATTTGCAAAGCCTGCAGAGGCTCTAAATTTGTGAGTGTGAATGAATGTAAGAGGATGACTCAACTTCAGTGAAAGGTGGGACAGAATCTCCTCCATCAGCTCTGAACTGTATGTGTGGGAGGCAGCCACCCATGGAGCAGCCACATATGACAACTTAACTTCTTCGTTAATGTGGGAGATGCCTCATAGAAGTTAGATGAGTGAGAGGACATTTTTATATTTCCTCCCATACGTGGGCACATGCCCTCTAAACAGCTGAACCAGAACTTAATTGTAGAAGGAGACAGGAAGGTTCCTGTGAGCAACTCCTGAATGCCCACCATGGTTCTGCTATTCAGAATCCACACGCAACGCCATGTGTCACAGATGAGAAAGTGCATGGTGGGGCTCTGATACTGAGGGACCTCTAACTTACAGGACCTGAGATTCTCTGTGAGAGAGCACATGTCACTAGTTCAAAGTCTGCAGCCCTAGAAAAATAGACCATCATCAACAGCCCTGCATGACCCACTTGATGGCATTATTATCATCATCTTCATTGTCGTCATTTTCTAACAGATGTTGTGTGCTTCTTTGTGCCATCCACACCAGTAAACATTCTGCACACATTTTTTTCTAACCATCACAATGACCTTAGAAGACAAATGTAATCTCTACTTTTTAAATGAAGAGAAATTGAGGTTCAGAAAGATTAAACGACCTATTAAGATTACCTGGTAGAGCCAGAAGAGAACTCAGGTCATTCTGACTCCTTGTCCTACAAGATCTCCTTGTAAGTACTTAGAATGGAATTATTTACCGAAAAAGTCAACAAAGTAGCATCAGTCATAACTGAGGTCTATAAATGGTGTTGGTGGGTCATACAATCACTCACTTCCCACACGTAACATCATCCTACCTCACTGAGTCATCTGGCAAAGAGCAAGGGTTCTCTGTGTCTCACCCATCACCCCCACCTCCTTGTGTCTTGAAACGTTCACTACTCTCCAATCTAAAAGAAGGATGAGGAGCTATCTTCTAGCCAGTTGCCTTTCTGTTTCATCCACAGTACCTCAGCTCCTCTGAAGCCCAACCTCCTCTGAAGGAATTCAGGTATGTCTCCAGAACATGGACTCTTCCTGGAGGATGACTATTTTAGAAAAGCATGAGGGGAAAAGCGTCTAATCTCAAGCAGACCTGCTCTGCACAGCACTTCAAGTCTGTAGGCCTCCGGTATCTGACTTCCTCTCTTTTCATACGCACCTTCTGAACATCAGTCAGGTTTTCTAAAAGGAAGATTGTAAGTTTTCTAGATTTCTCTCACAACTCATTAGGAATCCCCTCTTTTCACCAATATGTCTTATACTGGTTTAGCAAGAACTGGTAGGACAACGTGAATGTATCAATGAGGGACCTGGCCTCCTCTCTCACATTCAGGGATGAACAATAGGGCAGCCACCAGAGCTGTGGCATGGAGCAGTTCAGCTCCCTCAAGATCCAGAAAGACACAGGCCTCGTGCCTAAAAGGAAGATTCACCCTTATACACACACACACACACACACACACACACACACACATATCTCAAATCTTACCTTTTTTTTTTTTTTTTTTTTTTTTTTTTTTTTTTTAATTTTCTCGGTGGCTGTGTCTCCCCCTCAAGGCGCCGGCATGGTGGTGCTCCGCCCAGTTCTCCACAGCACGCGCGTGCACGCGCATGCCCTCATGCTTGTTGGCACTTAATGCACACGTGATTTTCGTGCAAACAATTACTAATTTCTTAAACTACATTATAAGTTCCTTGGGAACAGGAGCTAAATTTTGTCCCACGACACACAAGACTGTGCTTTGCCCAGAACAGACACATAGGTGAAGAAGTTTAAGCGTAAAACAGTATTTTTTTAACAGACATTTTAAAACATAAACTTTGTCATGAATATTGTGTCCCTTTAGGGTGGTAAACTTGAGTGTTACACAAGTAATTAAAGATATTTCTAGGGCTTCCCTGGTGGCGCAGTGGTTGAGAGCCCGCCTGCCAATGCAGGGGACACGGGTTCGTGCCCCGGTCTGGGAAGATCCCACATGCCGCGGAGCGGCTGGGCCCGTGAGCCATGGCCGCTGAGCCTGCGCGTCCGGAGCCTGTGCTCCACAACGGGAGAGGCCACAACAGTGAGAGGCCCGCGTATCGCAAAAAAAAAAAAAAAAAAGATATTTCTATTATTTAATACGTGCATAATAATCCTCTCATTTCATTACCTTCATATTATTTTAAACTTGTTTATTTGTTTTGAATTTGTCAACGATCTTTACAATAGATAGAATCAATAAACTCTTGATAAAACCATTTGAGCGTAAGTGTGGGTCATGAACTTGCTCTTGGGGAGTGTCTAAGATAGGATTTACAGATTTGAAAAATAGCAATGCAAATAATTACTTAGAGTATAAAGCTCTCTTCAATACATATATTTTGGTGTGTTTAAAAATTAATCTTAACTTCTTTCAATCAAAGCTCCTTATTTATTGTTCAACTAAAGAATTAGTGATTTTTCAAAAGTAGAAGTTAACAAAATCCTGACTTCAAATTACCATGAAGAGATAAGTCCGTGGTGTTAGGTTAAACAGTGGAAACGATTAGAAATAGGAGCACATCTTTCCTTTGATCTCAAACTATTAACTACAGCTTACAGGCAAAGAAATAAAATATTTCCAACTTTTTCTAGACTTATTTGTGAGGTTTTATCTCATGCTATACTTTTAGTGATTTTACTAGATCTTCTCAAAAAAATCAGCAAATTATTGTCAAAAGCTTGTCAAAAAGCCAAAGTTTGATGATCAGATAACTAGTCTTTTTTTTTTTTTTTTTTGCGGTACGTGTGCCTCTCACTGTTGTGACCTCTCCCGTTGTGGAGCGCAGGCTCTGGATGCGCAGGCTCAGCGGCCATGGCTCACGGGCCTAGCCGCTCCGTGGCATGTGGGATGTTCCCGGACCGGGGCACGAACCCGTGTCCCCTGCATCGGCAGGCGGACTCTCAACCACTGCGCCACCAGGGAAGACCGGATAACTAGTCTTTTGATTATCAGATAACTAAATGTTTTAGTCTTTTGATTATCGGATAACTAAATGTTTATGGTAGAAGGTGTGGAAAACACTGGAAAGCCCAAAGAAAAAGAATAAAAAGTACCCATGACTCTTACTGCAGTCATTATTTTGATAAGTGTTTTCTCCTTATTTTTCTATTCATTTGCATTTTTTTCAAAATTGTAATCATTACATAGACGTTTTGTCTTAATTATTTTGCTTACTAATACACTATGACTATTGACCACTAGAAATTTTAATTTAGCTTTTGCCAAATCGAAAGGCAAAAGAAAAAAGTGGTCAGCTTGGCATAGAGTATCATTTTTTTTCTATACTGAGGAATAACCAACATGCTTCATTAACCATGATGTCCTTCTTGGCAAGACTCTTTGTGGGGACAGCTTATTTGGCAAGACTCATTGCAGATTGAAGATAACTAACTCCAAATGGATCCTTTGTTTTACTCCAAAAAGACAAAACCTTTCTACTTTTAATAGCATGTGGATTTAATTTCTTCCATGCTACTTTTCTCTGGAATATCATGCAGTAAAATGGGCAAAATGATCACCAGCTCACATCTGGCCTTTGTTCAGCTAAGTCCTATTTTGTTGCTGAAAGGTAAGTTTCCCTGTAAATTCTGTTTTATGTCATTGGAATGAAAAAATAGCAAACAAATATTAAAGCATTATTGGAAAAAAATAATTTTATGGAATTAGCCAACATTTGAAGAATTTTCAAGAGAGGAAAAAAATCAGCAATAAAGTTTAAACTCACTGAACAGAGAAAGAAAATTAATTGACACACTGAAGGAAGTGCACTGATTGTCAAATAACTGTTTACGTTAGAAGGTGTGTATGATACCTGAAAGCCCAAAGAGAAGGAATAAAAAAATCAACCATGACTTTGTAGCCATTATTTTGGTAAATACCCTTGCAATCACACAGGTAAGAATCCATCTTTCATTACTAGTTTAGTGCAGTATTTTTCACACTGCCTATCATGACCTTTCAGTAGATTGTAAAATAGATTTAGTGTATCACAACGGGTGTTTTAAAATCTGAAATAGAATTGAATTGAAAATATTAGAAGGCATTACATAATGTAAGAGTAAATATAATTTCTAAAACATTTGTTTCAGGCATGTGTGCTGGTGGGTAAGTAGGTCCTGAGTAGATCTTTGGGTCATGATTTTAAATGTTCAAAAGTCCCTGCTCAGAGCAGAGCTTTCCAAGTACTGTTTTACTGATGAGCTGAGAATGCATTAGAATTAAATGAGACATACTGCTTTCATCAGCTCTCAGGGCAGCCTGCCAGGGCCTGGGTTTGTGGAAGCCCCCAGACCAAGTCCCCTGTAGCTGTGGGAAGCCTTGTCTGGGATTCTCAGACGACATCCTGAATGCAAAAGGACTGATGGTCAGATGACAGTCTTTGCAGGCAACATACAACGAGAGCCATCCCAGACATGCTACTCACCCCACTATGTTCTGGGTCTGGACAAGATAACCATATGGATATCTAGCTCTGTAGCCAGCTGAGATCGCACCGCTACCATTGTGGACAAGAAACACTGAAGGAGTTAAATCTTCAGTTAACATAAAACCTGATACGAAGTGGTAATGTTCAGAGAAGCAAGCTCAAATTTATCATTAAAATTTTTGAGCAGAAATTATTTGGAAATTTTACACAATTTCAATAATTACCATTTTTAGTTTTGTTTTATACCATAATAATATACAACATAAATGAAATGCAATATGCTTTTTAAGGAAAACCCCATCAAGCATCAAATCCCTTCCAGTTTATCTGAATATGCAGTACTGATGATATATATATATCCATTCCCACATGCTCTGCAAAGTAGGCTACCCACCATTTTACTTAACAACTGGGAATGGTTTCCCTCTAATTTTATTTTACATCCTTGTTCTTTGTCATCAAGCATATTCAGATCATAAGCTCCAAGAGAAGGGGACTGTTTCATCTAGTTTACCAGGCAGCCCAACAGCTAATAGATGCATAATAAACATGTATGAATAATCTAATTAAAGGGAAGATATATTTCATACACTTTAGTAAAAAGAATAACTCCCTAACTGGCATCCAAGCTAGAAATTCTCACCCAGCAAAAATATTTGGCAGAGACATGAAAAATTTGACAATTCCTGTGTAACACCAAGAAACATCAATCTGCCACAGCCATAGAGGTGTTACTGATTAATCTGTTCACACTTTACTTTGTAGGAACTACAACAATAATCATTATGTTCATAGACTCAAACAGAACTTATGGTAGCAGATGACAGAAAGTGAAGAGATAGGTTCTGTCCTTTATTCCACCTTGACTGCAAACTCTGGACTCCCAATTTGCCTTTTCTCTTCCACCCACTATAGTTCTAGGTAAACAACTATGCAGCAGGTAAGGAAAAAATCCAGTATAATTTGAAGACATTGAGCCTCAGTGTCTCTTGACTAAGAGAACCACATTATAAGTTTCCGGAGGACAATGACCATGGTTTTTTAAATTTCTCCCCCCATCCCGTTAGCACCTAATACAATATAGATAAAGAAAGGACACTCAGAAATGTATCACGGAGTCAGACTATACAACTAAAAAAAAGTACAGGAACCAAATATCAGTCCAATCACTAGCAAATTCCAGAAGACTGTCCTAGCAGTTATGATAAGATGGGGCTGCCTTCTCGGGAGGCCTACAGACTGGAGATGCTTCAAAGCAAAGTCCCCAAACTTTGTCTTATATGGTATAATACTCTTTAAAGGAGATGAAAGTCACCCCTCTCTTCCTGCTCTTTATGCCTTTTTACAGTATTGTGGAAACAGCACAGGAAGTGACTCACAATTGAAAAGCCATTTGTAGCATCACTGAGCCACTAATGGCAGTCCACTCCCAGCAGGCGTATTTGTAAAAATATGACTTTAAAGTTTAACCTAGCAAGCTGCACGCTCCTAATAACATCCAGCAGTCCACAGCTGATTCTGAATATACCCCGGGTTCCGAGTGGATCATGGAACTAAATCATCTCTTATTTCAGCCTGCTCATTTTGAACCAACTCATTTTACAGTATGGTTAGCAGAGCCTTTCCAGGTAAGGATGATTGCTCAAAGCACTTAGGGCAATGTTGCCTTAGCACAGCATCTAGAGTGAGGCAGTTGACACAAATTGCATCGTATGCTGCTTGAGATTTAATGTTGTTACTGCCAGGAGAATATTTTTGCAAAGGTTACTGATGTATAGCAAAATAAAACAGGCACCAAAACCAAACCTTCAATCAGCATTCCTCTTTAGTCCAAGATTCCAATTATATCTCTTTTCTTAAATGTAGGCTATTAACAAAGAAGACAATAAACCAAATCTTCATTTCTTAATATCAAAAGCCTTTGGTATAATAACAATATGAAAAAAGAAATACTGTCCACGGTGCAAATCCTTTGGTTCCAAAATAAATACAATTGACACTTCTAAGATTTCATACCAAAAATGCATTCGTTCATTGTGTACTCTTTATACTAAACCTAACTGTTAACTGTAGAGTTCAAAAAACAATGGCAATGATTAATTTATTCTTTCTATATTCTGTATTAAAGGAAAAGAAGGCTAATATAAGAAGGAAAGTTACTATAAATATATGGAGGATATACCGGGTATCCTATAAAATGACTCTGAGTAACAGAACACTCCACTTTCATTTCCTAGAAGCATATTGTGCTGAAGGTCATAAACTTTAAACTGCCCAATTAGATTTTATATCAAGCAATACAATTTAGCCTTCTGTGGATCCATGAACTCTGGCTCACCATGCATTAAACAGTCCCGCAAATCACTACATACAAGATGACTTGCATAGTCTGCACATATTCCTATTAATTACTTCTTTAATGCTAATGTAATTAAGAACTGGTCCTAATATGTTGGGTCCTTATTTTAATTACAGTTCTACATCCGGTAATAAGCTCAAAGAAAGCCCCATTTGAGCTTACCTGGTTTTAAGATCAGAAATTTCCTTTCTATTTCTGTGATTTCCATTTAATTGGCCTGCTCTTAACAGCTCTAATTTTAGATTTAGCTGTGATTAGGTGTGGCTAAGGAACCTTTATTCTCTTCTAGAAAGTTCTACCTATTCACTATTTGTCTCAGGTATGTACCTGGGAAGAACACAGATAAAAGTGGATGCAACTACAAATAAATAGACTGCATTTGTTCTCATACACTATCAGCATTAGTATGTTGGTTGTTATCTACAATCATTTAATCGCACTGTTGAAAATGACATAAGAGTCTTCCAAAATTGGTAAGTGTACCACTACACGCAAACAATTTAGGTCTTTCTTCAAGGTCTGAGGTCATCAAAATTATCAAGTCCTTTGTACACCACAGCCATCCTCCAGGTGAGGGATGAAATCAAGGAATCCACAAAAAGAGATACGCCACTAGAAGAGGAAATTATTCTTAGCTCCAAACTATGCTTTTGGCATATCTTTCTTTCTTTGAAAAGAGAGCCCCCCAAAACTTTCAAACGAATAGGTTTTAAATGGTTCCAGGAGTCTGCTCTGTTAAAGTAACCTATCCAAATTTGGAAAACTATTCAATTTTACCTAAACCAGTGATGCTTCTAAAGTAACCAAAGCATATAAACACTCCTCTGGGAAGTTAAGTGTTTCTAATTCAAATTTTAACCTTAAAAAGAATATATAGACGTGCAAGAGGAAAAAATGACAATGGGGGAATAAATCCACAAAAAAATTTTTAATTATTAGTTTCATATTGAATATCTAAGGGTCAACTCTGGGATCAGTATGATTTGTTTTAATCTTGCTTTCAAAATTTTCAAGATAAATAATGTTTTCAAGCATTTTTAAAAAGAGCTAAAAAATCTTAGAGAAGGCTAGTATAGACAGGATTATTTATATGAGATTGTATGGAACTAAAAATTTAATGTGAATATTTAAGATGATCCAGTGAAAATTAAGTAAAAGGTATAAATACGTGCTACAAAATAGGTGAACCTTGAAAACATTATACCATGTGAAAAAAGTCACAAAAGATCACATCCTATATGATTCCATTTATTACAGATGTCCAGAATAGGCAAATCCATAGAGACAGAAAGCAGATCAGTGTTGCCAGGGGCTGGGGTGGTGGTAGAATGGGGCAAATGGAGAGTAACTGCTAATGGACACCCGGTTACTTTTCAGAGTGAAGAAAACATCTAAAATCTATGGTGGTGATGGTTCCACAACTCTGCAAATATACTAAAAGCAACTGAATTGTACACTTAAAGTGGGTGAATTGTATAGTATTTAAAATATATATCAATAAAGCTGTTATATTAAAAAAGAAACCTCACAAAATTCAGTGTTAATCTCTGCTATGAATAGGGAAACAATCACCTTGTATCAGGATCCTTGACAGTAATGGTCGATGAATTCCCTTTTTAAACCTCTTTAGATTAGTCATACAGATTTGAGTAACTAACATTTAGAATTTATTTTTTAAAGAGGAGGTGACCATCTTATGCACTGTCCCAGGAAAGGTGAAGTTGAATAGTGGAATAATTACCTAAATCCTAAACAATTACCTTTGCATCCTGCTGTTGCAGAGGCAAGACAGCTGCTTAGCATCTACATTAAACAGATTACCCCCTTGATCAGATTGTCCATTTCGGATTGATCATAAGGACTCAACTATTGCTCACCTCTCTGGCTAGCTCTCTGTGATCCTAAACATCAATTTGTTTCTAGGTCCTCAGACACATGGCAATAAACTAACAACACATTCTGGCACGTGTTGTGTGGATACTATCCCTGCCCATCTCATTGCGTTTATAAAAACAGAGATTTACAATTCAACACACAACTGAAATAAAACTAAAGAACTCAAAAGGACGGATCTTTCACTCATATCAGAGAATTGTGTCTAGAAAATACAAAACAAAGTTAAATGAAACACCTATGAACAGAGCCAGAAGCTGGTTTTACCAGCTGGTCCCCAATCCAGCGTAGGCCACAGGTGACAAGGAACAACTCACAGAAGTCAGTTTCATTCCTCTTGATAAATTCTTCAGGCATCATCTGTTTCATTTATGAGTCAGGGGAGCCAGGTCACAGAGGGCCTGAGCAAAGAATTTACTGTTCTGTGAAACTAGAAATTAAGGCTCCTGCCTCAACTTCTTTTAATAAGAAAACAATTTTTAAAAGCACTCAGATCAAGCCTACTTGTTTACTATACTTTAATTTTGGGAGTGAATTTATATAAATTCAGTAGTGCATTTAAAAATAGATGGAGAAATAGATAAATAACTAAGACTTGAAAAAAACATATTAAAGGTGAAATGCAAGATCAGTTGAAAGTCAACCATCCAAAGCCAGGCCTGCTCATGTCACTGACTCTTGGGGAGGAGAGGTGTGTGTCAAAGACAGTATATGTCAAATGTACTGGGACCCATCAATCCTTTCTGAACAATAAGGGAATATTCACCGTTGACTTAGACTAAGTCACTCGTCTGGTGATCCTGGCAGCAAATGTCAGAAAATGTTGCCCTCCACTTTATCTGTCACTGACACTTGACCACAGTGTTTTTCTTTCTTCACCAAAGAGAAAGTCAACTCAGTAGAGGAGGTGGGGCTGTCAGGGGAATGATGGGAAAAGATACACATTTTAAAGGTGATGAATTGCCCCCACTGAGTCCATACACTCACTGTTCAGAACATTTGGGACATGTTATTATTATCCTAGCGTGATTCAGAGAGGACTCACTCCTTCCCCTAACTTGGAAACAACTCGAAAGCCTATGACATCCCATCCAGGGGAGACGTATCTGGCTGTGCCCACCCAGGGGTCTCTCTGATATTTGGATGAGCATTTCTTCCTTTCTGCAGCCTGAAAGATGCAACCAGAGAGCTATTTATAGAGGAAGGGGAGCTTTGATTGTCACTGAGTTGGGTTAAATTTTGCAGGCATCCCTATGATACTGAGTAGGAAGAGAATAAAGGAGAGACTCCTCTCCACTGCAAGGCAGTCTTTGGGAATTTAGGAAGGTGGGGAAAATATGCACAGGACCTATGATGTTCCACAGAGAAGGGACAGGTATAAGAGTAATGCCCATATATCCTAAGCTTCATTTCCCCCAGTAAAAATCAGGGCCAAACACAGAGACAGCAATTGCCACTGGAGCTCAGAAAGAGCACCCCCTATGTGGGGCATGAGGAAGAAGGGTTTCAGAGTCTTGAAGGCTGTAAGTGATTCCATTAGATAAACAAGGGTACTGCAGTTTGGAGGCACAAGCTGAGCAAAAGGTACATTTGGAGAAGAGTGAGTCAATCAGTCTGGCCCCATCAGAGAGTCTGTGTTCTCAGACTGTACTTTGTGCCTTTCGTTGGAAGGAAGAGACGTAGGCAGAGGAAAAGTGAGGGAACACATAAGACACTGGTGTTCTGGCATTAACAATGAAGTGTGCTCACTCAGAGACAGCTAGCAGTAATGAGCTACAGTCCCTGGAGTGCACTTAAGCTATGAGCATCCTTTCTATGAGAGATCCCTTCATGTTATATATCACCAAGAGTCCCACCTATGACCACAAGTTCTGCTTGCCGTGTCTCTAGGCATTCTGAAAAGGACAAAAGAAAGACCTAGCTGAAAGAAGTTACAATTATTCTTGACATTTTAGAATGCACCTCTGCTGAGTTTGGAATATTCCGTCATAGGCTTTAAAATGTGAACTAGTATATAGGAGAAAGTCTGGCCTGAGGTCTTCTTTTGAAACAAGAGCTCACCTGTATCCATCTTTGCCCCAAATTCAAACAGATTTTAGCAACTAATTGAAAGGTCTTCATCTTACCCCAGCGAAAAACATCAGTAACTCCTTTTACCTTTATACTGGTTAATTTATGGTTAAGAAGTGAAATGGGGAAATATGGATTTTTTAATTTTGTTTTGTTAAAAGGCTGTAATGAAACGTGTCACTCAGGCTAGCTCTGGATGCAAGCTTAATAATGATCCATGTTCTTCTTTATAGTTGCCTTCATTCTCCAATTTTTCTTTAAAGGGCATATATTACTTTTCCAAAAAAGTGGTCAAGAAAAGAGAAAGAAAGAAAATTATTACCATTAGTCTTTACCTTGAAAAAGGAATGAGATTAAAACAGAAAGGCAAAATACCAGTGTTAACAGTGATTGGCTTCAACAAGAAAGTAAGTGATGACTTTTTCTTTTTTCTTTCAACTCTTCTGGTATTTTTAAAATTTTCTACGAAGAATAAATATTTTTAATTAAAAAGTACTTTGAGGAACAAAGAAAATCTGGAAAGAAAATGTTGCCTTATTCAATTTTAGTTACCTGGAAATCAAGGGAAAGACTGTAATTATTTAACTGGAAGAAAGCTGGGTAGACAGGTCCCGCAAAGCTTATTGGAGAAAAAAGGCAACAACTAAGAAGCATCTACATGTGGCCAGCCTTCATTGTTAGGCAGATCTCAGCATCACCAAACAGTGTGGATCTGAAGGCATCCAAAAGACTGGTCTCCAAATTATCTGTTCTTTCCTAAAACAGCACCCACACCAGCCTGCTACTGTCTCTCGTGTTCTTACCATTAGAGTCATTTCTTCAGCTTCTTGCACTGTGTTCTCTGGAATTGCCATTTTAATCAAAATGACCTTGGGACTGGGACTAGCAGCCACTGGTAAATCAGAAAGGTTGAAGTTGCCATGCAAAGACCCCAGACCTGGACCCCCACTACCATGCCAGGACTTTCTCTAAGTCGTAGTGAAACCTTGCACGCAATCTTTGTCTACATTTGGAACCAATTCCCACTTCTGTAAAATGAAGGGGTGAGCTTAGAATTCCTTATGAGATGTCATAGATCTAAATTCTGTCAGCATAATTTCTCAGTTTAGATGGCTGTCACCTTGAAAAAACAAAGAACAGTACTGAAAAGGAAAAGGAAAGATTCAGGAGCCTGGGATATTTCTGAGGATCCTGGTCAGCACAAGAAAACTAGACCTGGGACTTCTCTGGTGGTCCAGTGGCTAAGATCCACACTCCCAATGCAGGGGGCACCGGTCTGATCCCTGGTCAGGGAACTAGATCTCACATGCCACAACTAAGAGTTTGCATGCCACAACTAAAGATCCCTCACGCAGCTTCAAAGTCCTGCGTGCCGCAACTAAGACCTGGCACAGCCAAATAAATAAATATTTTTTTGAAAGAAAGGAAACTAGACCCTACCACATGCCCCCAAAGGAAATCATCTCCACAAAGAAAAACTCTACCCACTTAAATTTTTTTTCTAATTCAGTCTTGGTACTGAGTCACAAGCCTCAGTTTAATATCTAATCTCAAGAGACCACTGTATGATATGAGGGTTTTTTTTTTAAGTGACTTCTTTTCTTGAGAACGTACTGAGAGTGATCATCCTATTAATATTCCTATAAAATGCAGATATTAAAAATATGTGGCCATTCTCCTTCATGTTTACATGAGTGAACTCCCAGCTCCCCTTCAGTGGATTGACAGAACAGGGCAATGTGGGGTTCTTTCTAATCACAAATTCATCACAAATGAGAGTGAGTAGAAAACATACACATAAATAGCAGGCTTTTCTGTGAGGAGAAAGGAAGGATTTATGTATTCTCCTCTGTAGGAAACAGAGATTTATTAATGAGGAAGGAGGAAGGCAGTACCAGTTTAAAGAGGAATGAACCAAGGACAGGAGGAAAAGAAACAAGTGTTTCCCTACCAGATGACCTTCTTATTTCAGAAAGTAATATGTTCATGTTTTGAATGTATTTTATGCTGCTACACAGTTATCTTTCTAGAGAACTAATTCTGATAACCTGAAATGATCAACATGGCATAAAATAAATCCTGCAGCTTTTAACTAGCTTTGGACCACTCTCTCGGACTTACATCCAGCCTCTTACTGTGTGAATGGCAGCATGTTTTGCCCAAACGTTTAAAGTTTGATAGTACCAAGTCCTCCTTCTCATTATCAAATTTCTGGCCCTGATTTGTCACAGTCCCGCTGGTTAGGCTTCTCCCCAGCTAGGTGAATTGAATTGTAAAAATTACTCAGTGGAAACTGAAAGCCTAAAATGAATTGAGATGATTCATTCTGGAGCCCCTTGCTATTTTCGGACTTTTGGACAGAATTGCTGGCATTCAGAAGTAATAAGCCAGCCTGACTTGACACCTTGATTTGTTAACTCAGAAAACTCCACAGTCAGTCCCACTCTGGATTCATGTGGAATTCAATGATGCAAAGGTGATCAACAGGGAAAAAAGTTGCCACATCACTTTTAAAGTTTTATAAGCCAATTTATCATCTGTGCTTTGACACAGCTAGCCCAGCAATATTCTTAAAGGATTCCCAAAGCAGATTACTAAGAATAATAGAATCAGTAACTCATATAGCCAGAATTTCTTTTAATTTATTGCACATTTAAAAAACAGGCAAGCCAACCATTCCTCTGAAAGTGAAGTCTGAATAACAGATCAGTCAGCACCTGACCAAACAACTGAGCTATACGGTCAAAATCATAGTCAGTCCTTAAAGGGAAAAAACTGATCAACCACTTACAGGATATAGTTTGAATAGTTCTTCCAGCAGTACTGGTGACTTCAGACTCTTTTGTCCATACTGTCAACAGTGTCTTCCCTTGACCAACCTGAATATTCATAAGATGGTAAAACAAGACCCAGGATAAGGTGTTGGCCACCATGAACTGATTGACAGAAGCACTAATCCACAGACCACAGGTGTGGTTATAAGCCCTCAACAATTCCTCAGTGTGCCACCAAACCTGTAAGCCCAAACCTCCAAGTTTGCAGCACCATTTAAATGCCCTCTGAAGATAGCAGTGCTGGAAATTTTATTTGTTTGAATAAAACATTATTTATTTATTTATTTATTTAACGGCAGAGTAGGATTTATTGGTGGACATGAGTAAGGAGGGGACATGACCAAAGCTCTCATGAGTGCAGGGCCCAACATCTGTCCGGGGGGCCACAATTAGGAATGTATTTGACCCCACAGCCATCTGGGATGAGCTGCCTTTCTGCCACCATGTTTTCAAATTCATCCACATTACATTCAGTAAATCCCCATTTCTTAGAGACGTGGATCTTCCTGTGGCCAGGGAACTTGAACTTAGCCCTTGTATAGGGCCTCAATCACATGCTCCTTGTTCTGTAGCTTGGTGCAGATGGACATTACACCTTGGCCAATGTGGACCCTGGCCACTGTGCCCCAGAGCTTTCCAAACACACCGTGCATACCTGTCTGGAGCCTACACTGGGGACAGCATGAGGCCATACATGAATGTCCACTGGAAAGGGCTGTCTCCAAGGTCCCTAAGGGCAACCCATAAAGGCAACAGGCTGCATATACTACTGAGGAGGTTGCTGTTTGTAGCCATTGCACACCAGACCCCCAACAGGGTAGAATTTTTTTTTTAATTTTTTCTTTTTTCAAGTGATCTCTGTTTTCTGAAGTGTACCCAAAACATACCAAGAGCCAAAACTTGGGTTGGTTTTCCCAGCACTCATAACAGTATAGATAGCTAACACCTATAGAGTGTCTACATGTGCCAGGTACTCTTCTCAGTGGTTTGTGTATGTTTAACTCATGCCAACTACATCTGTCTCATTCCAACCACATTCTGGCACTGGGTTGACTGTTAAGACAAGTAGGTAAGAGTCCCTCCTCTCTGGTCTTTGGCCTTTAAAGAGCTTTACTCTGTCCCCCCTTCCAGCAGTGCCCCTCCCCATTTAGGCCACAGAGTCCAAAGAGCCAAGAGAATATGCCCACCTGGAGCCCACATTGCCCCTCTAGACAACACTCCTGGTGTTGAGACTTTAGACTCTCAGCCTAGACAGCATGGAGCCTCCTTCCCAGAACTGAGCTTCCTCTTGCCCGGGAATGCGTCATCACTGAATGGATGTGTTGAAATGGATGTGAAGAAATTAATGACTTAATTGATCAATTAACACAGAAACCTTAACCTATGGGTTTTGGGAGATCTCTTCTGATTGCCAAGAGAATTTTTTTAACCTCCTGATTTCATATTCGTTTCCTGGAAAGGTGAAGCTGTCACTTAAATTCCAGTTAGGTAAGGTGTCTGATAAATTACACTACAGAAAACTGCAGTCAATGGACACAGGTTTGTGACAGTGGCATTTTCCTTGAGGAAAAAAAAAAAAAGGATTTTAAATTCTTAAACACTTGGTTTCTTTCAGAAAAAAAGATCCTCTTCCAATAATGTTTAATTTTGGTTTTCAAAAAATATACCCAGCATTTTCAGGTGGCAGACAGAATAACTAACCAAATCTCCAAATACCTTTCTGTTCTCTGGCCTCCCGTGGTAGATGTAGTATTTCATCTCTTAGTTATTTCAGTCAGGGTCCTTCCTGATTGTTTTATGGAACAATGATTATATCATGTTTATAGACTATGCCAGCCCAGCCCAGTACAAACTTTTTCTATCACATCCTGCATATACGAAGAATCAATGGGTATGCTTGTTGGATACAAAACCAGCTAATGGGCTGCAACTGTGAAGCAGGAAGCTTTTCCAAGAAAACATATAAATAACATCATTAGTAGAGGAGACTGTATCTCGTGCAGCAAGGCTGGGTGTCTGCTTTTCAATCCATGGACTTTAAATAGACCCAACGGTTCCCTTGGTCTTCAACTAAGACAAGCTCAGGGTGCGGAGGCCAGCATCCCTTGTTTGTCCCATCACTGCGAGAGGCAGCAGCAATCCAGTGGGGGAGATGCCAGCAGACTACCCTGTCACCAGCTGTACTTAAATATTAAACATGGGACTTTTGGTTTGCTTTCTTGAATTTGCTTCAAACCTTGGAAGCTACCAGCTAGTTTATATAAGCACCAGCCTAGGCCAGATTCAAGCACAACCCCCATCTCAAGTTGCTGGGACGACTACCCAAGCACATTTGAGAGGAGAGTTTCTCAACTGGGCAATTTTGCACCCTAGAGGATATCTGGTGATGTCTGGAGACATTGTTGCTTGTCACAACTCAGGGAAGGAGGGGAAGGTGATACTGGTATCTCGTAAATAGTCTACAATGCACAGGACAGCTCCTCACAGCAAAGAATTATTCATCCCCAAATGTCAACAGTGCCAAAGCTAGAAACCCTGTTCTAGTGGGACAAGGGCATGAAAAAAATGGTATCTAATGCTTCAAACTTTGAAATTTAAGTGGCTTCCTCTCTCAGGTGTTATTACCTACACACAGCAAGAAACACTTAGCTTGCTTATCAGCCAGGCTGGGACCACACACATTGAACTTGTGGGTGGTACAGAATCAAATATAATTCTGGGCTGCTGTATGACACCTTTCCCTATGGAGATCAAAATGCTTTTCAGAAAGAGTTATTCTACCGGGAGAGGGAACTGGGTGTCAGAGGGAATCCTCATTTCACAGATGAGAAAACAGGAGGTTAGGAGAGGTCGTCATTTGCTCAAAGTTATTCAATGAATCAGGTTCAGAGCTCCGGAAACTAAGAGAGACTTGACACTGGAGAGAATTCTGAAAGAATGTAGAAGGACAGAAAAGTACTTTCCGCTGGAGACTGTCTTGGTGGCACAAATTTTTTCCACATCCTGAGCCCCTGGTGTCAAGAAAGGCAGGGTCTCCTGTGATGGGCAGCTAGTGGTTCTCCCCAGAATCAGCAGCCCCAGAAGAATCCCACAACCCCTCCCTGCCAGCCAAAGAGCCCTCACCTGACAAATCCAATTCCCAGGGCTATTCTCCAGATGTTTATACTGTCAAATGACTTAACAGACTGCAGAAATGAGTTGGTCTGTTCGTTAAAATAGTCATCATAATGAAAAAGATGGACGGCTTCTGCCCTTATCCTCTGTCAGTCTGTCACGTCTATGGACCTCTTTCCTATCAATCACCGTAGTATACATTATGTAAATTCCAAAGATGAAATGTCAGCCTATGTATCTAATTGTTCTTATGTGCCATATGGGAAAATGACTGGTGGGCCCTGCTGTTCCCCTTTACAACCAACATTAATTGGCATCTTTGTTATCTAGCCATGGAGATCCTGATTGGAATGATTTTAAGGCTCTAGTAACCCTTTCAACAGGAAACGTGATTCAGGCTGATTCTTACTGCATGAAAAAAAACACAGAGAAATTTCAGAAACTTTATGACCCTAGTAACATTTGATCAAGGACTTTCACGAACACAGAGTCATGTGTTATATTTGTTGACCAGGTAAGAGAGGAATCCAAAAGGCTTGGAAATGAACATTTCTGTATTACACTGCCCCCCACCCCCTGCCAAAACAGAGGAGCCCTATAGAAAGAGATGAAGCATATTCCCAGATAACTGTAGGAAATGAAGTGCAGGGGTCATTTTCTCCCACTAATTACTGGGCTACTTTGGGGAACATACATTTTGTCTATCTTCAGGGACAAGATCATGAAATATCAGTGTAAGAATGGATTTTAGAAGTCATCAAATTGAGCATTCTACTGGGGCATGATTCCCACTTAAGATGTCTCCAACAGTAAGCTTTATGTCTCTGCTTTGATGTTTTCTGTGAACAGGTATCCACTGCCTTACAAGGTTCCATTTAGATGAGACTAACTTAAAAGCATAAAAGATGCAAACACTGAAGTATCCCAGTGCACCCACCATAGTATAGACAGTAGTATCAAAAATTCCCAATTCCTAAATACAAACTCTCTGTCCAACTTCTTAAAGTGAAAATGATATTGAAGCTAACTTCAAGTCCCTATAGAAGTAATCAATCTTCTTGTCTCATTTTCAAATATACACAGTACATAAATTAACTTACTTTCATCCCAGAGGACAAGGAATTTTTAACATATCCTGTACTGGGAGAAAAGATCTCCCCTACCTCAAATTATGTTCCATCTTATCCTACATACAAAAAGCTGTGAGTGAAATGGTAAGTGCAAAGCCAACTACCAACATAAAACTCAGTCCCGAAAATTTCGAAGTTCTAGTTGATTCCATGTTCAAAATGGCCCATGTAGTTATTGGAGGAAAATGGCTACATAAAGTCCACAACTAATGAAGTGAGATAAACAGCAAATGAGACTACCTATGATATCTGAAATAAAAGTTTATTTTCTCATGCAAGATGAACTGGAATCATTGTATGTACAGCTGGAGGATCTCGTGTCCATTTAAACATGACTTCAGATATGAAAAGAGTTGTCTCTCTCTATCCTATATTGACTCTAAAGATGGATAATAAGAAGCTACCATATTGCCCCTAGCTTTTCCCTCCTTGTTTATTTAAAAAAGTGCAAGCAATCCATTAAGGTTTAAGAGATAACATTAAGGAATGCAGCTGCAATGGTTGTACAGTAGATGACTCTGGTTTGTGCTTACTCTAGGGCCCCGTTTAAAAAGAGCTTTTCAATTTTAATTACAATAAAATGGGCCCTGGAGGAAAATGCATCTCCTCCAGCGAGGATTGTATTCAGCTTGTTCTCTGTAATTTTGCCCATCACACTGCTGGCTGTTGCTTTTTCCGCAGCTCTTTAATGGTGTCTAAATTGACCAGCTCCGTTGCCAAGGAAACGGACAGGGCAATGCTAATAGAAGCTACTTAGGACACAGTGTGAAAAGCTTAGAAATAAAATTGTTTGACATGAAAGGCACCATGTCAGCAGCCAGGCAACTCTGTTAAAGGCTGCATAAGCAGAAGATGGTTATACCTCAAAATCTCTCCTAGAAAATAGATTGTGCCCTGGGAGCTTGGACAGCTTTTTCTATCAGAATCACTTTGTCTTTCTAACTCAAAGCGGAGAAAAATCTTCATGCTGTGGTTTCGAAGCACCCAGAATAGACTTCAATTTGTACCCATGGAAATGAGCTTTTTTTTCCTTCTTTCTAGCAACCAAGTCCTCTCCCCTCATGAATAAACTGCAAATATTCTTCTGAATTTTCTAAGATTGTTAATTAAAATCCACTTGATTTAAGCTGCTTCTCCCATTTTGCACTCACAAACCATAAATTATGGAAGAGGTCAAAGAATGAATGGCAATTTGACATGAAGAAGTTGATTTATTGCTTCAGAAGGAGTTTTTTACCAGATGTGGCAGGAGTCATAAATTAAATGCTAAATGTTATGTATTATTATGCTTTCAGGAATGTAAATGTGTCTAAAATGCTATGCAGGTGGAATGATAAAAATATGAATCTACTCTCCTGGCAATTTTAAAAAGCTGTTTAAAGCTGTCAAAAGGAAAATAAGCTGAAAAACTATCTAGATGAGGCCCTCAAATGCCTTTTACAGCACCCCCCTGGTTTAAAAAAGTAACTCTTTCCTGTGATATACTGGACATTGGCTTGTGGTGGCTTGGGTGGGAAAAGAGATAAAGAATTCTTTCATCTGGAAGAAAGAGAGAGAGAGAGAGAGAGAGAGAAAGAAAGAAGAAAAGAAAAATGATCCAGAGAACTCTGTGCTGCTGTGACATTATGACATGAATCCAAATCATTATTTCTCATCCACTCCTCTATAGATGACCATAATTCAATTTATCAAACCTCATTTCAAAGCCAATCTGGAAACAGATAGAATATTTGCCTAACTTCACCTAGCGGCTGTAGTGGTTATAGTCATCGAGCTTAAAATATAAAAACAGGAGAAGATTCAGGGATACGAAAGCTTGGAGCGGAAAGAACAGCAGGAGAAAATTTCACTAGGGAGCAGAAGTCTTAAAGGTAAAAAGACTCAACTTTGGGTGGCAGTCCTTTCTGACTTGGAGCTGAGCAGTAGAACTAAAGGCAATGGCTCATTATCAGCTAATGCCTGGGCTTACAGTCCTTTTGGACACAAATGCGAAAAAGGTGGTTGGTCTGACTCCTGCTTCCCTATCTTAGCACTCCATCCCCTTCTCCCAATTCCCCACCCATCCAAGGGCAAGACAAGCATAGTCTCCATTCATTCAGGACTTCAGCTGAGACATTCCATTCAGGCATGCTTTTCCCAAATTTGAAAATCACCTCCCTGTCTAATATGCATTCCAGCCCCACGGAGAATATACAGGCAATTGCATCCTTGACTTGCCAGTGTTATCCACCATGGCTCATCACTAGATACACTTGCCGTCTGTATCCTGCAGGGCACTGGTGTGAGACAGGAGACAGCTGCATCACGCATGGAACAAAGCCACACAGACAGGCAGTGCATTCACTGAACAATGCTCTGAAGAAAAGAAAGGGTCTCACAAGCATTTGGTGTTCTGAGGAAGGCTGCCAGATTTTTAACAAATAAAAGCACAGAATGCATAGTTAAATGTGAATTTCAGACAAACAATGAATAATTTTTTAGTTTAAGTGTGTCCCTTGCAATACTTGGGACATACTCATACTAAAAAATGTATTCACTGTTTATCTAAACATAAATATTTTAAAAATCCTGTATTTTATCTGGCAACTCTAGTTCTAAGGCAATACCAACTAACTTAAGTTGATCGCTAAATTAGGTCAGCCATAGTTGACAGCATCTTGATAAAGAAGGTCTCCATTCCATGGCCATCATGCAGCCATCATACTTCTGTTCCAAAGAGAATAGTAATTATAGTTGTTCCCACCACCAAATCAATAGAATCACGGCTCTGAAATAGTATGGAAAAAACTGAGTCAGAAAATTAAGATAATGCTCAAAGAGTGCAGGAATAAGAAAAGATCTGCTTATACCACGAGATTTCCAGATGGCGAGCACATTCTTCTGCTCCTGAACAACATGGCAGTAAATGACCAGGCACAAAAGGCAAATACCAGGTGGGACCAGGAAATACAATGGCAGCCCCTCCCAGCCTGTGTCCTGGTATCTTTTCTCACCATCTTAAATAAAGGTCATTATGACAGACCTTGCTCAGCTGAGGCCTTCTTGTCAATTCCAATTATATTCTATATAAATAATGCCATTTCACCAAAACCTAACAATAGCCATGTGTTCAAAAAGAAACTTTTTGAAAGCTGAGGAATGCCTGCCAAGACAACTTCACAAAATCTCATCATTTTAGTGTCCCAATAAGAAAAAGATAAACTTCATTCTCAAAAGCTCTTATCTGTTTCTCAAAACATAGAATTTCCAGATGACCCAGCCATCTTGTTCCCAGGTTTATACTCAAAAAATTTGAAAGCAGGAACTCAGATATTTGTACCCCAATTTTTATAGCAGCATTATTAACAACAGTCAAGAGGTGGAAACAACCCAGGTGTTCATCAATAGGTGAATGGATAAACAAAATGTGGTATATCTATACAATGGAATAGTATTCATCCATAAAAAAGGAATAAAGTTCTGATACATGCTACAATACAGATAAACCTTAAAAACGTTATGCTAAGTGAAAGAAGTCAGACATGAAAGGACAAATACTGTATGACTCCACTTATATAAGGTATCTAGAACAGACAAATTCATAGAGACAGAAAGAAGTTACCAGGGATTGGGGGAAGGACAATATGGGAGGGTTATTGCCGAATGGGTACAGAGTGTCTTTGGGGGATGATGAAAAGGTTCTGGAAATAGATAGAGGTGATGGTAAAACATTGTTGCTTTAAAAAAAGTGCCTCTGCTTTTGGCCTCCTCAGCATCTTCAAACCCCTCCTCCTTTCTATACCCCTATCTTACACTCAAGGGCTCTGGCCACATCTGACCATTGCCACAGCAACTGTGGCCTCCCTGTCGGTAAATACAGAACAAGACTGAGTATTTAATTGAACTAAAACAGTTACATCACAGGGCTCCCTTTCCCACAAACAGAACTAACAGAAAAAGACAAAAGATAGGTCCCCAGGTCCCTGTTAAGGGAACTTGAGAATATAGTGGGAGCAAAGTGTCCATGAGCTCTCCTATCTATGCCTACTTGTACCCTTGACTGTGACAGCACCTCATGCTCTCAACTGGCTGGGACTCTGTCCCATGTATCTCTTCCCTTGGCTGACTACATTCTGTATCCTTTCACTGTAATAAACTGTATCTGTGAGTATAATAGCTTTCAGTGAGTTCTGTGAGTCCTTCTAGCAGAGTATCAAACCTGAGGCTGGCCTTGTGAACACTCAAATTTAAAGCTGCTATCAAAAGTGAGGTAGGTCTGGGAATTCCCTGGTGGTCCAGTGGTTAGGGCTCTGTGCTTCCAGTGCAGGGGGCGTGGGTTTGATCCCTGGTCAGGGAACTAAGATCCCACATGCTGCACAGTGCGGTCAAAAAAGAAAAATAAGTTAAATAAAAAAAATTTTTTTTTTTTAAAATGTGAGGTAGGGCCTCCCTGGTGGCGCAAGTGGTTGAGAGTCCGCCTGCCGATGCAGGGGATACGGGTTCGTGCCCCGGTCTGGGAGGATCCCATATGCCGCGGAGCGGCTGGGCCCGTGAGCCATGGCCGCTGAGCCTGCGCGTCCGGAGCCTGCGCGTCCGGAGCCTGTGCTCCGCAACGGGGGAGGCCACAACAGTGAGAGGCCCGCATACCGAAAAAAAAAAATAAAATAAAATAAAATAAAATAAAATAAAATGTGAGGTAGGTCTTGTGTTAAGTACCTAAGCTTACACAGGAAAAATACATTTTTTTAAAAACCCTCTTATTAATCCCTCAGAGAGATAAAGAAGATATTGTATCCATGAAAGAGTAAAAAGATCCATAAAAGGGGCATTCAAAGAACATTTAATATGATTTTTGAAATTAAAATTAATGACATAAAAATAGAAAATTCCAATTAAAGAAAATCCCAGTAGAAGAGATTGCTTTGAGGAAAATTCCCAGGAAGTAAAGCAAAAAGACAAAGACTGAAAAAGATAGGAGGGGAAAAATAAGAAAAGTAAAGGATTAAACATCTAAATAATAAAAGTACTAGAAGGAGAGACAGAGAAGATGGAGGGGAAATCGTCACCAAAGTGAAAGGGAAGGCATACATTTTCAGACTGAAAGAGCTAACTAAGGAAACAAGTAGTTGAGGAATACGGATGAAAACAGTTATATCATGAAATTTCAGAACACTGGGAACAAGAAAAAAATGATTCTACAAACTTTCAGAGTGAAAAGAAGTAGTTTTCATTAAAATTATGTATAAATCAGCAGTTTTAAGAAGGCTTTAAGTTTCTTAGGAAAAGGGTCTTCTACTAGTCAATAATGCCATTTAAAGCATCATACACCTAATGACAGCAATTGCTAAACAATTAGCTATAAAAATTTCATTATTTCATAATGATACTCAAATAAAAGGAGAGAGATAACGTTTGATAATAGAAGAGGTTCCCAAGGCACCACTCATAACTATGAAAACTACAGATGGTTCTCAACTAAAGATGGTTCGATTTACAATTTCTTGACTTTACACTGGTGTGAAAGCAGTGAGCACTCAGTAGAAACCGTACTTCAAATTTTTTTTATTTTGATCTTGTCCTGGGCTGGCAATATGTGGTACAATACTCTCTCACGAGGCTGGTCAGCAGGAGTCAGCCCAAAGTCAACCACGTGATCATGAGGGTAAATAACCAATACACTTACAACTATTTTGTCTTTCACTTTCAGTACAGTATTCAATAATTTACATGAGAAATACAATACTTTATTATAAAAATAGGCCTTGCCCAACTGTAGGTTAATGTAAATCTTTTGAGCATCTTTCAGGTAGGCTGTGCTACGCTATGATCTTTAGTACCTTAGTTGTAGTAAGTACATTTAGACATATGATGTTTTCCAAGCACAATGGGTTTATCAGGACATAACCCCATTGTAAATTGAGAAAAATCTGTAGTAATTAAGTGGAAACGATTATCTTATTCTTCTGGTATGAACTGTATAGCCCTCCTGAATGAGGAAGAGTTCACCAATCAGATTTTCAACTAATATAGGAGTAGGAACAATAGAATTAGAAAAATCACCATCTTACAACTTCTATAATGAGAATACTGATTTAGACAATCATCATTAATGGATATTAAAACCTCTAGGTGAAAAATTATGGGGGGCTTCCCTGGTGGCGCAGTGGTTGAGAATCTGCCTGCCAATGCAGGGGACACGGGTTCGAGCCCTGGTCTGGGAGGATCCCACATGCCACGGAGCGGCTAGGCCCGTGAGCCACAGCTACTGAGCCTGCGCGTCTGGAGCCTGTGCTCTGCAACGGGAGAGGCCGCGATAGTGAGAGGCCCGCGCACCGCGAAGAAGAGTGGCCCCCGCTTGCCACAATTAGTGAAAGCCCTCGCACAGAAATGAAGACCCAACACAGCAAAAATAAATAAATAAACAAATAAACTCCTACCCCCAACATCTTGTTTAAAAAAAAAAAAAAAAAAGAAAAGAAAAATTATGGAGAACTTTACAAAGAAGAGAGGGTACTTTCACTACTTCAGTCACTGCTCCGCCTTAGAATAACTAAAAATGGCAAACTCTTATCACTTTTGGAACACTGTTGGAAAAACAATTGATCCAGAATCTAATCAAGGATTTAAACCTAACTTCTGGTCTATAAGAAATATGAGAAATAGAGAAACCTACTACAAGAAGGCAATCAACCAAATCCAGAACATGGGACATTCTTGTTATTTTAATAAAAGTCAATGGTATGGGAGGGTGGGAGGAACAGGGAAGGATATGGGAGAAGAGGAGACTTTGGGGATCAAAAGAGACTTCAAAAATATAACCACCAAATACAATGAGCAGAAATATTTTGGATCTTGAGTCAAACAAAGCATCTATAAAAGGTATTGTAGACAACAAGAAAACATTGATTATAGATTGTTTTAGTGTGATATAAAGGAATTACTGGTAATTTTGTTAAGTGTGATAATGACATTGTAAGGAAATAGCCTTTATTTTATTTTGAAGATTCATTTTGAGTCAGTTAGAGGTGAAATGAGATAATGTCTGGGATTTGTTTTAAAATACTCCAGCAGGGCTTCCCTGGTGGTGCAGTGGTTGAGAGTCCGCCTGCTGATGCAGGGGACGCGGGTTCATGCCCCGGTCTGGGAAGATCCCACGTGCCGCGGAGCGGCTGGGCCCGTGAGCCATGGCCGCTGAGCCTGCGCGTCCGGAGCCTGTGCTCTGCAATGGGAGAGGCCACAACAGTGAGAGGCCCGCATACCAAAAAAAAAGAAAAAAAGAAAAATACTCCAGCAAAACAAACAAAAAAGTAGGTGGAGAGATGAATGGAACAAGTAGGCAACATGTTGACAACTGCTGAAGCTGTTAGTTTTCTGATGAGTACATGGAATTTCCCTGAACTCTGCTTTTTCATATGTTCAGAAATTTTCATAATAAATTTTTGTCTAAAATTGTGAAGGAAATTATATCCAACTGAGAATTCTAACCTGGCCAATTTTTTTATTAAGTGCAACAATAAAATAAAGACATTTTCAGTCATGCAAGATATAAAATAAATCATCTTTCATAGTTTTCTACTTTTTTCAGGAAGCTACTGGAGGCTATACCCAGTCAAAATGAGGGAATAAATCAATAAAGAGGAAGATCTTGGATCCAGGGAACAGGGAATTCAATACATGAGAAAGTCAAAGGTGAAAATGAGGGAGGTAAAGTAAAATCTCTGGATGACACTAGAAATAGTAATTAATCCAGATGAGTAGGTACCCAAGGGCTCTAGGAGATGTCTGTTCCAGAGACAAACTGAAAAATACCAGATGTGAAAAAACATATACAGCATAGATTTACATACTGGTGTGGCAGAGTCTGGGATGGAATTAGTGCGAAGTCCAAAGAAAATCGGCAAATGTATTTTTAAAAGATAATCTAAAACTATTTTTTAAATGTTATGCAGGATAGCAAAAATAATGAAAGTATGTTACACATCTCAGGCATGAATAGTTTTAATATAGTCATGATAATGTAAATATAGAATATTGATCTATCCAAAATTATGATTAAACTATATTGGAAGGATGGAAAATAGGAAAGATACATGTACAGAATGGGACTGGAATTTAGAAAATTAAATTCTCATCTTCCAGAGTACAAAGTCAACAGATCATTTTCAAAGCTAAAAGTGAAGAAGTAGTAATAATATCATGTTAAATAGAATTATGATAGTAAATGCAAAAAGTGATGTCCTCTAGGAAGGTGAGAAACAGAAGGTGTGCCATGGATATGCTGGTTTTACTAACAGGCAATGTAGAAATAGTTGACTCTTTTAACTGTATACATGTATGCAACTTTGATTTAAAAAACTTAAAGAACTTATTTTAAAAGAGTAATAGAAACCTATTATTAGAGATACGGTGATAAGTACCAAAATAATCAACTAAGAGTTGAAAGTGATTATCTCAGGGGAATAAGAAATGTGCAAGTCTAGCTTTGATTTTAAAAATTAAAATTTAATAATAAAAATACTAATGAGTCCTTCTGGAGACACCTTGGTCTGATGAAGTAAAAATGGATCTGATCAGGAGGGAAAGGGTTTTATCCTCTTTCAATGTAACAGCACAAGCTAATTATTCCTACAACCAAAGTAATGTTTTCCCCTTCAGGGAGAGCCTTTTTATTTCAATTACACATATATTCACTAACAGGCCCATAAATATTTCTAATTAGCCTGTATGCTTCCATTTTATGAGACTGCTTTCAAATTAGCACCCACATTCTATAGAAATGAAAGGAGAGTCTTGGAAGATTGTAATTTCCCTCTCAAGGAAGGAAGAAGGAAAACAGATTTCATGTCCAAAAAGAACTACTTATTAGATTCAAGCCATTTATAATGCATGTTACATGGAGCAACATACTTGTCAAATGTGGATAGAAAGCTAAAAGTGAGTAGCAGTTTCAACCAATTATTTTCAGGTCTTCAAGCAAACGTGATAGGGTATAGGAAAAGCATTAGGAGAGAAATAACATGGTGTTCACATCCCTCCTTCCTCAGGCTGTGATCTCATCTGGCCTTTCCTATTGAAGAAACACCACAGGGAGCTCTGCCATGACCCAAGAATGGTCCCAGAAATCAAGGATTCAAAAGTGCATTAGAGTCTCGAAAGTCAGATGAAGTTAGCATGAACCATATTAGACCACACAGGAAATATGCTTCATCTAGAGATGCCTATAACCTAAAAACTGTTCAATAAGTTACTATCATCATCATCATCATCTTCATCAACACCAACATCTTCATTACAATTTTGGAACACTGCTGAGTGGATATGGCTTAAAAACTGTAAAAAAAACACAAAAAAACCCAGAATTTTGACACTCCAGGAGGTGAATGGAGGTAAATAATCTGAGGCATGTGTCAAAGTAAAGATGAATAGAAGCTTTGACATGGCATGTGATTGTTCAAAAAATAATAACTGCATTTTTTACTAAATGCTAACTATGGACCAGGCACTGTGCTTGACAGTTTACACACATTATCTTTAACAATTACAATTCTGAAGAGGTGGTGTTATTAGCCCCAAAGAAGCTCTGAGACTCAAAGAGAAGCAATGAATTCTGCAAGGCCCCATAAATGATAATCGTGGAAGCTGGGTTAAGTCCTTTCCGCCTGGGTACAAAGCCCTACCACCTTGCAATTCTTCACTTCCACTTGGATAACACTTGACAAATAATTTTCCCCGTGAACTTTTACAAACATCATTGTATTATACTCACATAGCCCTTATTATATAGGAAGGACCTATTACTCACAATTTTCAAGGAAAGAAATCTTGACTTGGAGAAAATGGACAATTATCCCAAGTCCACATGGCTAATAAGGAGCAAAGGCAGGATTCCACTCCAGATGGTGGTGTTCTCAACCCATCACACCATCTACAAAAGATTAGGACCGATGCCTGTCCCTATGTGGAAGTTCTAAAATGAACCCATTTTTAGGTTTTAAATAAGATGACCATATATAACTTATCCCAATAGGGAAACTTGTGAATTTGAAAGGGATGCTATTAGTTATAATGTTGAGCAACAGATATAAAACAGCCTATCCCAGGTAAGCCAGGGACCTATGTTCACTCTCTCTAGAGAAAGTGCCCTAATTATTCCCATGGAATCATTCTTCCTTGACAGAGTGGGGGAAATAATTGCTATATGCCTCAATTTAATCATCAGGTGAGGAAGACCTTTTGGAAGAAGCAATGCATGTCTCATGCTCTATTTGCCTTCAAAGTTTAATGGTTCACCATTTTCTAGAATAAGGGTCAGCAAATAATAGCCCATTGTCCAAATTCTGCTCACTTGCCACCTGTTGTTGTAAATAAAGTTTTATTGGAACACAGCCATGCCTACATTTACGTATTGTCTGTGGCTGCTTTTGTGCTACCGCAGCAAAGCCGAGAAGTCGCAACAAAGACCAAGTGGCCAACAAAGCCAAAAACATTTACCATCTGGCTCTTTACAAAAAGCGTTTGTCTATCCCTGTTTTAGAAGATAAAATCCAAACTCTGCAGCAGGCATATGAGACCCTCCATGATCTGGTCCTGCTTCTGTTTCAGCCTCATCCCTCCTCCACTTTGAACACTGTTCTCATTCTTAGCTCCTGCCTACTTGTTTAAAGGCTCTTTTCACACTCTTCTCCCTGCGTTTGGAGTGCCCCAGTTCTCACCTATTGCTTCTGATGAACACTTACAGGTTGTGGTGAGGATTAAGTATTGTGAGGATTAAGGGCTTAGAATAACATCTAACACACAAGGAAGCACTCAGTTAATGTACTTTATTACTGTTATTATTATTTTTTTTTGCAATATAATTTTTAAAAAGTCACCTGACTTCTACAATTTTTCATTTTGCCATCCATAAAAAAAATAAATAAATCTATTACTGTGTCCTACAGAAAGACTGCCACTCCAAAGTGTTAGCAAACTGTAAAGTGCAGAACATACAGGTTTGAATATTAAAAGATTTAGCTGTTCAGGATTTTCCCTCATTGTTTGTTCACACAACCCAAACACTGACTACCCATACAAAAAAAAGGAAGATAAATCAAAAAGCTAAAACCAGAGTCTGAAGAGCTATTTAGGATTATTTTTGACACTGGTATTAACAGTCTCAAACAGAACATCAGTAAGCCCAGTAGTAGCTCAAAAGATGGTATCTGGAAACAGCAGAGCAACCTCCTTTACAAACTATTGCAGCATCTTCATTATTTATAGAATCTCTGGATTTATGAATGGTTTTTTTACCATCTTGTTTTACACTAATTCCAACTTTTCTCTCTATATTTGTGCAACTGGATACACTATTAGTCATCGAGTTTACTGATAGCAGGGAGAAAAGAACCACATGTTAAAAACACACACCACGCACAACAAATGGATCTTTAATTTTAGGCTGCCATTCCTTTCATTGAGCTCTTCTCAGGGTTTCCTGCAGTGTGAATAATAACAGAGTGTCTGGCCTGCTTTTTTCTTACAGATGCATGAACTGGCACTGGAAGCATTCATCAGAAGGAAAAGGTTTTCTCAAAAGAGCTCACTGAGAAAAGGGCTATAGAAGTCTGCACAGGAAGCCATATCACACAAATGTTTATGCCAAACTGGTCTTAGGCACCAAGCACTTAATACTTAATTTTGTAGTTAATAACACTGAAACCTAAAAATGTATAGCACAACCAGAATCTAATTTTATGCTAAGCTCAACTGTCTAACTGCAAATCTTTGTAGTGACCATGAGATTAACATTGTTATGGGCAGCAGTAGTGCCTAAAATTATTTTCTTTTTACAGATAACAATACAGAGATTCAGAGAAATTAGGTAATTTATTCAAATACAAAGTTGGCCAGTTTTTAAACCCAGGTCTTTTGTAAAAGAGATATGTTCTGGGATGTTAGCAGGGGCCCACTCAGAGATATAAGACCGCCTAGCGAACCCAAAGCAGCCAACTCTTACCTTGCTTAACTTCAAAAATGTAACAGAAACTTGTCATTTATCACTTTAAAGTTTTTTTTTAATAGTAACATGATTGATTTTTGACCAAATTAACATAAAGCCAATTAACATTAAAACCAAAAGAGGTTACATTCCACATCTAAAGGTCACACAGTCAAATCAGATTTTTCCAACTCAAAGCCCAGGATTCCAGTCAGAACACACACACCTATGTTACAGAGATTTCCTATTGTTTTTGACATTCAAAGACAGACTTAGGTAAATGTCTCATTTGTTTAACTGTCCTGGGTTCATCTTTTGTTTTGTTTTCCAGCTAGGTACTTTATAAATAAATCTCTCTCAAGATTTAGAGTCACTAAAATTATATAAATCTTACCAGTGAAAGTAGGGTCATCTTGCTGATTCATAATTACGAAGTTATGATCCTCCCCGCCTTTTTTTTATAATGTGACTTCTGATCTTTCAGAAAAGCCACAGCTTGAATCACATTTATAAAAAGTATCACTAAATTATACCATTTCGGCAAGAAAATCAGTTTAGTAACTTATGATCTCAGTCTCTCCAACTTTTTAGTACCCATTAATTCTATAATTTCATAATTTTTCCCTGCATTGGGAGAGATAAGGAAAGGAAAAGGAGAGAGAGAGAGAACACAAATCCTACCATGATTTTCTGAGTAAACTGAACAAAATAATGTCACGAAACTGGGTTATATCCCATTAAAGAGACTATCCAGAGCAATAAAACAGTCTATGAAGCTAAAAAGCTCCTCCATGGTGGTCAAAGGGGAAAGTAGGTTTGAACCTAATGGGATTTTATCTCTGAAGTGAATGCACAGTTACAAGCAGCCAAAGTGTTGGAACACTGTTAAGTGCCAAATCTGCAGTACAGGCAACATAAGAGCAGCCTTCAATTTCTGAGTGGCAAACAGTATCCTTATAGCCCAGATATACATCTCTTGCCTCTTTCTCTCTCCCTCCCTCTCTCTTTCTCTCTCTCTCTCTCTCTCACACACACACATAAACACACACATACACAAATGGAATGCTGCATCACCAGCAACCAGAGTTATTTGGTGACTATTTTGTTGACTGCTTCATAATATTTTAAATTATGAAAAATTCATTTGGAATATCGTTTTTGTCATCCTTTATGAATAACTGAAAAGGGAATTTGGAAGGAAACAACACAACCCCTTTATCTTTTTGGTGCCCTGGGTTTCCCTCATCCCCCCCAGTCAATCTGCTTTAGTCAAGAATTGAAGTGACAATTTCTACTATCTGATCTTAAGTAGTAAAGAACACGATGAATTTTTACTGAACATCACCAGGCTACATCCTACTTCTCTACCTTAGGAAGGGGTACCAGGAGTGGGGGTGCGAAAGGGATAGACAGAGGAGTTACGGGCCTCTCCCAATCAACAACTAAATGCAAGACATATATTGGGGGTTTTTTTCTCAGCGTGTAGCCCAGCAATGGTGCTTTTACAGCAGCACTAAGAAAGTTGCTGGCCATGGACTACCACCACTACCAATTCCCTCCACAATTCACTCACATGTGCTCTGATGTTCAGGCCACAGTTCTGAATTCTACGTCTATCAGCTATGGGTAACATCCCTTCACAGAGCTACTCTGCTTCCAGACACACACAGTTAACTACACAAAATTCCATATGGTCCAATATTTAAAAATCACATATCATCCTATTCTGGAGAGATTGAACTTTGGATTTTCAGGAATAGTCTTAACATCTAATAAAATTGAAACAAGGGGTATTTGTATGGACTAAGTTTGGAAAAATAAGTCAAACACCAAATTAATTATTGCCTTCTTCTTAGTAGGGCCTGACTTGTTCTGTTTCAAATATAAACCCCAAGTTTCATGTTTATGGGTAGCTAGTAAGCATCAAAACTATTTCTTAACCCTCTTTGAATAAGGTCATCATTTAACTCTGGATATCCTGACAAAATTAACAAACTTTCCCTTATTTCTAACTTTCTTCCCAGAGTATACTCTAGAAAGAATTGAGCACAGGACTTTTATCTTTTTAAATTGTTTCTGAGGTTATTTCAGAGCTTGAACAAGGGGCATTATTTTAACCATGCCCAATATGGACAAATGCTAAGAAAAACACACAGATGTCTGTACTTGGATCCTTTTGGCCTCCCTCTTCAGTGCCCTTGTGGAATGGAATGCTCCATCCTTGAGGTAGAGGATCTGAAGGTAGCCTTTGGCACCTATGCCATGCCCCATTTTGTTATTATCTATCTAATAATTATCTCTAAATTTTATTGGTTGATAAGGCTTCACAGCTCTCAGGAGTGTTTACATTTTAGTTTGAAGTAGAGGAATGTTGCCTCACTGAAGTAAACCACCTATGGTATGTTCTTAAGTATGAACACTGGAAAGATCTTAAGCAAAAATCCCCATGTGACAGCCATGGATTGAACAATCAACCTATCTTGCTCTATCAAGAGAAGGTCTTCCATCATTTCCTTCTTTCTCTTTTTTCTCTCTTTTTTTCAACACGTTTATCATTCTTTTAGTGTCTACATCATGGTAGGCGTTGAAACAAAGTTGAAGAGGTCAACACTGGAGAATGTGCAGAACCATTCACTGGAGGATTGTTGTTTAAATGAGAAAGCTCCTCTACTCAGGTGTCTGGTCATTCCAATATCCTTAAACCAATATTTAAAATAAATTCTTGAACTTTATCAACCAGCTTTTGAAAACAATGAACTAACAGCCACTGACTAAAAAATTGTTTACTTAGTTCTGAAAATAAACTTATTTGATACAGTTTTGGTTTTCCCCTGAAAACCAGTTTGCATGACAGGTGACAAATGTATCTTCCTAACAATTGATCAGCTTTACCAGCAGGTGTTTAATTTTCTTCATTTTTCTTAGTAAAAAAGGCAATCTGGATCATACTGTTCTTTGTGAATGAGTGATGTGGCAGGCAAGCAAAGCCTTTCAAATTTGACTCCAGCCACTGTCCCAGCCCCATCTTGCATCACTTCTTTCCCCCAGACCCACACCTTGCCACCACACTCTCAACCACGTGTTAAAGCCACTTAAGATTACCTGTGCAAACAGCTCAGGCGTTTTAATACCTTCATGATTTTGATCAAGTGAAACTTCTGCTTTAAAGGGCTTTTCCTCTCCCTTTCCTGTTTACTTTGAAAAAATCCAGCTTACTTTTTAAGTGTGATGTCAAATGTCACCTTCTCTATGAGACTTTCACTGATTCCCACACATCCTAGCAGAGTCTGTCACACAGTCAGGGTAAGGTACATGTTCTATACTGCATGGGGCTCAGCATCAGCCTGAACTAGCATCCAGAGGTATCTGAGTATTTCTGAACTTGTGGGTGAGATTGGCATGTGGGTTTTGAACTGGAGGGGTTTCTTTAATTGTTGTTGTCTGCTTTGTTGGGCTGTGCTTGTATATTTTGGTGTAGTGTTTTGTCTGAAGCTTACAAAGGAAGCAAATTTGTACATATCCCTGAAAGGAGATGATGGGAAAAACAAATACAACTTGGCATCTGGGTAATTTCTCCAGTTTCATAAACAGAGCTCAAAAAAATTATTTCTGAGAGCCCATCAAAAGAGAAACTGCAGGCAAAATCCAAAGAGATAATATTAATGAGGGACACAGTGGTTAAGAGTGCTGGTTCTGGAAGTCAAGGTAATCACAGCTACCTAAATATGAATCCTACCACACATCCTCTAAGAAAACTACACATATCAACAAACACAAATAAATCCGTATAATTATCACACTTTCAGCATATGTAAAAGATAAAAATCACTATAAATTTAAATTGTCTGTATTTAGAAAAATAAATACCAATTTCCAGCAAAGTTTTCTCTAAAACTCCCACCTATTCAGAAAACTGGGAGTTTGGAGGTAGCAGGAGAGAGAGAATAATGTTGAGAAAAAGTATGAAGAGCACAGAAGAGCCAATTAAGCTAAAATCATCCTAAGTAATAAAATACGGATAAAGACTCCTGGAAGATCACAGCCCTAACTACAGGGAAAGGACTTAAAATTGGATGCAGTGCTTAAGGAGACAATCTTGAAAAGAAACATTCTAGAAGAAAACAGAATAAAAGGGAAGGAAAGACATGCCATTGGAGATTGACAGGGAAAAAAAAAAAATGAAGACGGTTACTTTAGGATGCTTCCAGACAATTTTTTTTTTTTGGCGGTACGCAGGCCTTTCACTGTTGTGGCTTCTCCCGTTGCGGAGCACAGGCTCTGGACGCGCAGGCTCAGTGGCCATGGCTCATGGGCCCAGCTGCTCCGCAGCATGTGGGATCTTCCCGGACCGGGGCATGAACCCGTGTCCCCTGCATCGGCAGGTGGACTCTCAACCACTGCGCCACCAGGGAAGCCCCCCAGATGATTTTTTTTTTCTTTTTTTTTTGCGGTACGCGGGCCTCTCACTGTTGTGGCCTCTCCCATTGCGGAGCAATATTTTAAAAGAAGAAATATTACACACAACTCTTCACCCTTCAGCCCCTCCCAGCCATGCCCCCAAGCCACCTATTAAAGAAACTGCAATCTTCTACTCTGACAGAAGATGGCAAACTTGGACAAGAAATCTGGGGAAAAAAACTAAATATAATCTGTCAAGTCAATCAAATATATAGATATGTGTGGTTTTCTTCTATACAAAGCTACTAGAAAAAGAAAACAGCAATTTAAATTTAAAATTTCAGCTGATAAAATTCTCCCAAATGATCATGAATTTGAAGAAAAGTGTAACATAACAAGCAAAACTGAATTATTTATCCTCAAACTATTGGATATACAAAAAGACACATAAAATTAAAAACCCAAAATCTAAGAACCAAAATGGAGACTAAAACAAGAAGAAATGAAACAAGAGTTAGTTGATTTCAGGAAAGCAATAGAAGGTAATACCATATCATAAAGTAAGTTCAATTATATGGTGCCTATGTCATACTCAAAACGGATTTGAATGAAAATTTAATGAGAAGCATTAAAGAAAACTAAGAAAACAACAAAGAGAATTTGAAAGTTTTAAAAAAAGAAGTAAAAGGAGTCAGGGAGTAATTGGCTAAAGTTTAAAAATTAGCAATGAAAAGTCAACATAGGTATAAGTGGAGATCCTAAGGAAGGAAAACCATACAGTAAAACAGAACTATTACTTTTTACTATAATTCAAGAAAACCTTCCAAAAATAAAAGAAAACCTGAATTTACATATTATAAGAGCTAACTAAGTTCTGAGAAATTTGACCTAGAAAGATTAATTCTAAAATATATCCTAGTAAAACTATTCAAATTTAGAAATTAAAAAATCCTCAGGGCCTCCAGAAAAAAATAATTTACAAGGGCAAGAGAATTT